>NC_063374.1:10706145-10730912 GCF_021869965.1 Rhincodon typus
AGGGGGTTACAGAGATAGGGAGGGGGTGTAGGGGCTGGAGGAGATTATAGAGATACGGAGAAGTGTAGGAGCTGGAGGAGGTTACAGAGATAGGGAGGGGTGTAGGGGCTGGAGGAGGTGACAGAGATAGGGCGGGGTGTAGGAGCTGGAGGAGGTGACAGAGAAAGGGAGGGGGTGTAGGGGCTGGAGGGGGTGACAGAGATAGGGAGGGGTGTAGGGGCTGGAGGAGGTGACAGAGATAGGGAGGGGTGTAGGAGCTGGAGGAGGTGACAGAGAAAGGGAGGGGTGCCGGAGACGGAAGAGGTGACAGAGATAAGGAGGGGCGAGGAGGCTGGAGGAGGTGACAGAGATAGGGAGGGTGTAGGAGCTGGAGGAGGTGACTGAGATAAGGAGGGGTGTAGGAGCCGGAGCAGGTTACAGAGATAGGGAGGGGGTGTAGGGGCCGGAGGAGGTGACAGAGATAGGGAGGGGTGTAGGGGCTGGAGGAGGTTACAGAGATAGGGAGGGGTGTAGGGGCCGGAGGAGGTTACAGAGATAGGGAGGGTTTTAGGGGACAGAGGGGATGACAGAGATAGGGAAGGGTGTAGGGCCTGGAGGAGGTGAGACCATGGAGACCATGTATATGAGGAGTTTAAAATTGAGGCCCAGTTGGATGAGCAGCCAATGTGAGTCCCTGAGCACAGAGGATAAGCGGTGAACACAACTCGGTCCATGTTAGTATGTGGAGTCTTTACAAATTATTCATCAAACATTGAGGGATTAACTGGTGTAAACGCGGATTGATGAGTTACTGAGCACTGCAGAGTAAGGACATTAAGAATTAAGAACGGGTTAAATTATTTGTCATCATTATCCACCTCAAGTTATAGCAATGTCACCATCATAGGCAGGTGGGTAATCCTGTCAACTAACCATCTGGAATGAATGACCAGGTTAATCTGTTTGCATGACATAGCTTCCTGCTATCCAGAGCCGGATTTACTGTTCAAATAGTGCAATGGTCAAATCCATTGGGGGAACTTGAGGGTGAAACAGAAATGAGATTTGGAGATTCGGACAGTGTGGAGGAGGTAGTGGGAGGCATTCCACTGTTTACAGACTGTCTAGAACTGTACTCAGCCTCTAGTTTTCCCAGGTGGACCGATTCTTTCAATTTCCTGTCATTATTTCACAAAACACAGCTTGGTCCACATGTTCTTCCAAGTTATCTCTCCAACGACCATGTCACTCAGTCAGCCAGCCCTCTCTGTTCACCTCCAATCGAGGTAGAACAAAAAAAACCACACTGGTCACATCAATCCTCTTCTGAAGTGGAGACTGGTAAGACCAACTTCCTCGCAATAGCCCTTGCTGGGTAGATACCAGTGTTGTAACTGCACTGGAACAGTTTGGCTGGGGAGCAGCAAATTCTAGAGCAACGTCTTCAGTACTATTGCCAGAACGCTATCAGGGCCCATAGACTTTGTAGTGTACATTTGGAATGAATCGAATTGGCTGAAGCCCACTGATCTGGTGGGCTCTTCCAACATTGAGGATGGAGATATTTAGGGAGCCTCCTCCTGCAGTGAGTTGTTTAATTGACAACCACCATTCACGGCTGGATGCGACAGGACTGCAGAACTCAGATCTGATCCGTTGGTTGTGGGATCGCTTAGCTCCATCTATCATTTGCTGCTTCTGTTGTTTGACACACAAGTAATCCTGTTTGGTGGCTTGACCAGATTGTCACCTCATTTTCAGGTATACTTGGTGCTGCTCCTGGCTTGCTCTCCACTCCATTTGATCCCCTGTCTTGATGAGAATGGTAGAGTAGGGGATAAGCCAGGCTATGAGGTTATAGATTATGTTGTGAGTGTGCTCCTACTGCTGTCAATGGCCCACAGCGCCTCAGGAATCCCTAGATCTGTTCTAGATCTGTCACAGGTTACCAAGAATGATCCCAAGGGTGAAGGGCTTGTCACATGAGGAGTGGTCGAGGATTCTGGGTCTGTACTAGATGGAGTCTAGCAGGATGAGGTGGTGGGGGGGGTGCGGGGAGCGGGGAGGTGGTGGTGGCAGGATCTGATTGAAACTCAAAGGATACTGAGAGGCCCAGATAGAGAGGCCTTGGAGATAATGCTTCCACTAGCAGGAGAGACTGGGCCCCGAGGGCACAGCCTCCCAGTGAAAGGATGACCCTTTAGAACTGAGATGAGGATGAATTTCTTTAGACAGAGGGTGGTTAATTTGTGGAACTCATTGCTGCAGAAGGCTGTGGAAGCCAAGTCTTTGAGTGTATTTAAGACAGAGATAGATATGTTCTTGATTGGCAAGGGGATTGAGGGTGGTGGGGAGAAGGCAGAAGAATGGGATTGAGAAACATACCAGCCATGATCAAGTGGCAGAGCAGACTTGATGGGCATAATGGCCTAATTCTGTTCCTATATCTTATGGTCTCAATTAGCACAGTTATAGTGCCACACAACACCATGATGGATGTGAAGACGAGATTTCTCTCCACAAGGACTGTGCGATGGTCACTCTTACCGATACTGTCATGGGCAAATACATCTGCAGCTGGCAGATTGGTAAGGATGAGGTTGAGTTTGTTTTTCCCTCTTGTTGGTTCCCTCACCACCTGCCGCTGACCCAGTCTAGCAGCTATGTCCTTTAGGACCCAACAAGCTCGATCAGTAATACTGCTGCTGAGCCACTCTTGATGGGGGATATTGAAATCCCCCACCCAGAGTACATTTTGTGCCCTTGCCATTCATAGTGCTTCCTGCAAATGCTGCTCAACATGGAGGGGTACTGATTCATCAGCTGAGGCAAGACATTTCCTTGTGCATGTTTGACCCGATGCTGGGGGCTGGAGTCAATGTTGAGCCCTCCCATGGCAACTCCCTGCTGACTGCATACCCTCTGCTCAGTCTGTCAGGACATACTCATGTGATAGATATGACTCTGAGAGTATGAGAGGCAACTGCCTGACAAGTCTGTGAGACGCCGTTAGTCCCAAGTGCTGGGCCTGACTGTAGTTGATGCAACAGAATGGCTTGTTAGGCTATTTCAGAAAGCAGTGCACCACACTGAACTCACATGTAGCTCAGACCCAGTAAGACAGTAGTAATGAGAGAGATGAGTGAACCAGGTGGGTTTTTAACCAACAATGATTGTCATTCATTCCAGATTCTTATTGAAATTTGAACTCCACCCTCTGCCATGGTGTGCTTTGAACTCCAGAACATTATCTGTGCCCCTGTTTATCAACAACGCCACTCGATTTTCACCTCCTTTCCAATCGGTTACACACACTACAGATGTATTATAGAGTACAGCAGACTGTATATATTGCAGAATACAGAAAATTACTGAATATGGCATAGACTATAGGAGAACGTACATGTCAGAGTGTAGGAAACTATATAGATGATTGAGTGTTAGAGATTGCAGATCTTACGTAGTGTAGGTCTCTCTGTACATAACATGGGGCCAAGATGACTGTAAATTAAGGAATGTGGAAGCACCTGTAAATATGTTGTGGGAAGTTCCAGCTCCTGTTTGAACCTTGTGTTGAGCAGTGAGATGGGGGATACTGGCATTTCCAGTGTTTGCTGCGTGAGTGCCTGGGAGCAGCCTTGGTTTACAAGTGAAACTGAAGGTGGAGCCAACGTGTAGCTCTGCTCGAACACAACCAGCTCTGGTTTGGAACTGAGTCACTGCGGAGTTTACAGATGGTCAGGGGCCCAGGGTTCAAGGGCAGCTTGCAGCGACTATGGCCGTGCCAGTGGGTGTGACTTCCTGTGCTGTGGGCAGGCCGCATCCTGAATGATTCGGTAATTTGTCTCATTCTGAAACAGGTGAGCAGCAGCACGGTAACACGTGTGAGAGGCCCGTAAGAGCAGGAAGTGATTGAAACTGAAAACAGCCTGTTGGGTGGGAGCACCGCTGATGGTACAGATAGCTTGCACACTTTCAAGTGACACTTCCCACATTGCATGAACCCAAATCGAGCTCAATATTTCACAATGAACTGAAAAGTCCCCATGACATGTTCGGTACTTTCACCTTCCTACTGCAGGTTTATCAGTGTTTAACCTCCTCTCTATCCAGCATGACCTCTTCTCGTGTCCCTATATCCCTCCCTATCTCTGTAAGCTCCTCCAGCCCTCCCTATCTCTGTAAGCTCCTCCAGCCCTCCTTACCTCTGTAACCTCCTCCAGCCCTCCCTATCTCTGTAAGCTCCTCCAGCCCTCCCTATCTCTGTAACCTCTGTCGTAGGCCCAACCATCTTCAGCTGCTTCATCAATGACCTTCCCTCCATCATAAGGTCAGAAGTGGGGATATTCACTGATGTTTCCACAATGTTGCACATGATTCGTGTCTCCTCAGATACCGAAGCAGTCCGTGTTTAAATGCAACGAGATCTGGACAATATCCAGATCTGGGCTAACAAGCAGCAAGTAACATTTACCCACACAAATGCCAGGCAGTCACTATCCCCAACAGGAGAGAATCTAACCACTGCGCCTTGGCATTCAATGGAGTTACCATCACTGAATCCCCCACCAATGGCAATGTGAGTCAACCCACAGCATGTGGACTGCAGCGGTTCAAGAAGGCAGCTCACCTCCACTTTCTCAATGGAGGGGGGCAACTAGGGACGGGGCAATAAATACTGGGCCCAGCCATCAACTCCCACGTCTTGTGAGTGAATTGAAGAAAAATCTCCTCCGGCCCCTACACCCCCTCCTTAACTCTGTCACCTCCTTCAGCCCCTACACCCCCTCCAGCCCCTACACCCTTCCCTTTCTCTGTAACCCCCTCCAGCCCCTACACCCTTCCCTTTCTCTGTAACTTCCACCAGCCTCTCCTTCAGTCCCTTCTTTGGACTGCCTCCAATAGAAGTATATCTTTCTTTGGATAAGGGAAGCAAAACATGTCCAGTTTTGGCAAGACCTCCCTATTTTTATCTTCCAATCCCTTTGAAATAAAGGCCAACAGTCCATTTATAGTTCCCTTTGACCTGCTGAACTTGGACACTTGCTTTTTATGATTCATGGACGAGGGCTCCCAGATCCTTCTGTAGCTTTCTGTAGTCTTCCTCTATTTAAATAACATTTGGCTCTCCTATTCTTAGTGTCAAAGTGCATAATGTCGCATTTTCCCACGTTATACTCCATCATATTTTATAGAAGGTAAAGATGAGTGAAAGAGAGAACGAAAATGAGGAAAGAATGAAAGAAAGAGAAAAGGAGACACTGAATGTAAGTGAGAAAAGGAGCAAATTAGGAACAACAGTTCCTATTTGAGATCAGGGAAACAATTTTGTTGACACAGTTACATTGTTGCTGGAATTTTAGCAGGAACAGACTTTGCACTTCTAATTTTAAAAAGCCAGATAGCTGTGCGATTTACGTACCTTATGATAGGGTAATGCTGCTTTTCTAAGAACTTTACTCTATACTTCATAACAGGCAATCAAAAGGAAGGTGAATACTGCTCTGATATCTTGTACTACAACTATCTTCTTCAAAATCTATGTAGGATAGCACTGAGTTCAATCAGGTGGAGGGTTCAGTTTGTTTTTGGAGTAACTTTGAAAGATATAGTCAGAAATATATCGTACATTTGCTAGGACACTTTTTAAAGAGTAGTCTTGAACATTATAATGTGGATGGGTCTCTGAAATGAGCTAACAATCCTGAACTAACTATGGCAATTATAATCATTACAGGAATCAGCATGGAGATAGGTTGAAGTGAGTGTTACACACATAGACACACGCACACACGCACAGGCACATGCACGCACACATGTGGACATACCCGCACACAGATGCTCACATATATACATGCACATAGACTCATTCAAGCACACATAGAAGTACATTCACACACTTGCACACGCACTCCTGTACACAACACTCACACACACACATACAGATGAATACACACACAAAGGGGAACTTAAACCACAACCTCTTTAAAAAGCCCGTCTATAAACTCACCCTCTATAAACCCCCATCCTCTATAACCCTGCTCTGTCTATAACTGCTCTCTATAAACTACAACCCCAACCCTCTATAAACTCCCATTCTCTATAACCCTGCTCTGTCTATAACTGCTCTCTATAAACTACAACCCCAACCCTCTATAAACTCCCATTCTCTATATTCCCCATCCTCTATAAACCCTTACTCTCTGTAACTCCACACTCTATAAACCCCCACTCTCTATAAATCCCCACTCGCTATAACCCCCACTCTCTATAAACCCTGATCCTCTATAAACCCCCACTTGCTATAAACCCTCACTCTCTCTAACCTCCCACCCTCTATACCCGCTCACTCTCTATAAACCTCCCACCCTCTATAATCCTCCCTCTATAAACCCTGCTCTCTATAACATCCCTTTATAAAGTCTTGCTGAGAACAGGAAAATCTCCAGGCTTCAATGTAACAAAAAGAGGTCTAAATGCCCTGAAGAAGCAGAATTTGAAATGAGAACAGGAACCTGTGATACACCAAAGATTACATTCCAAGTCACTTTGGCCGTTTATTATTTGTGATGTTAGTGAAGAAAGTAAAAGCAATAGAGTGTGTGGGTTTCCAACGAGAATCTGAGCGAGTATCTCTATTTAAACTGTGTTGTGCATGAGAGAGAAATACGAACACATTTGCAGCGCAGACTGGTGAAGTACCATCATATAGACCAGATTTAGGAACACAAGAGAAGATATTTCACCTCAGAACGACCTTCAATATCTACCTCAAAGCAAACAGGGATATTACACACACTACACTGACAATGGGAAAAGCATCTGATCATGTTTAGCACCAATGATTACAGACATGTTGGTGAAATGTTACATTGACAGCTAAAAAATGAGAGGTTTATCCACATCCCAAACTGTGACCAAACAACAAACATCTTGCTGGGGGAGAGACAATCAGATGTGCTCCTAGTAAGAGAGGTGTATGACAGAACTGTGAACTGTTGGCAAAACAAAGTAAAGGTCTGTGGAGGGACATAGAGATCTTTGAAATGTGTGTGCTGAGGCTGATATCTGAAGAGCTAAAAGAACTCTTACAAAGAGACATCCAAAAATCCCTGGATCAGAGCTGGAAAAGCTGCAGGGCGAAGAGGAGACCAGCAGGAAGGGGGCTCGATCTGGCTACAGTTGGACAATGGAAGCTACAGATTGGCTGCAGATAAGATATGGTCCTCATGTGAGGATGAGGCAGATGAAGGAGGCACCATGACAGCAGATCTTGCTGGCAGGAGAATTCTCCAGGCAGGGCAGGAGGATAGAGAGCAGGGTAATAGAGCAGGCTTACTGACGGTATGTAATGGAGAGTGGGGTTTTGTGTCAGTGTTAGAAATGCAGGACCCTTTATTGGCCAACCAGAACAGCCAGTGTTCACTGAGAGCAGGCAATGCTACTTGGGCTTTGTATTTAAGAGCTGGGAACCTGCTGGAAGTGGTTTTGGTGATGGTGGTGGTGGGGTTGGGGCGGGGGGGTGTAATTCCTGCGGCACAGTAGTAATGCCCTTACGTCTGGGCCAGGAAGCTTGGGTTCAATTCCTTCCTGCTCCAGGTGTGTCATAACACGTGTGATTAGGATCATTAAAAATATCTACAATTATTACCGGTGTGTCTGTAAACTACTTCCATCAGCATCAGGAAAGGCCCAGGTTCCAGTCCCACCTGCTCCAGAGGTGTGTAATAATATCTCTGAATAGATTGGAATAGAAAATATTAAAAGGTGCTGGGAACATTTGGGATGGGTGTGCACAGCAGGGGTTGGGGTCATTATTTCCATTTGAATTTACTAACCCCGACCCAAACCAATGATTTCCCTTTTAGTACCTGGTGGCTCAGTGGTTAGCACTGCTGCCTCACAGCACCAGGGACGTGGGTTTGATTCCACCCTCGGGTGACTGTGCGGAGTTTGCACATTCTCCCCATGTCTGCATGGGTTTCCTCCCACAGTCCAAAGATGTACAGGTTAGGGTGGATTGGCCGTACTAAATTGTCCCATAGTGTCCAGGGATGTGCAGGTTAGGGTGGATTGGCCGTGCTAAATTGTCTCATAGTGTCCAGGGATGTGCAGTTTAGGGTGGATTGGCCAGGCTAAATTGTCCCATAGTGTCCAGGGATGTGCAGGTTAGGGTGGATTGGCCGTGCTAAATTGTCCCATAGTGTCCAGGGATGTGCGGGTTAGGGTGGATTGGCCGTGCTAAATTGCCCCATAGTATCCATGAGTTGCAGGCTAGGTGGGTTAGCCATGGGAAATGCATGATTACAGGGATAGGATGGGGGGGTGGTGGGTCTGAATGGGATGCTCTTCAGAGGGTTGGCTTGGACATGACGGGCCGAAAGGTCTGCTCCTGAACTGGAGCAATTCTGTGATTTTGCTTATGGTTACGGTTCCCCTAGTGGGCAGTTTTAGTGCTTAGCAATTTGGTTTATTTAAAAAAAAAGTGGGGGTTGGTTTCTGAACAGGGAAAGGTGGTAACTTTAATTTACAGCAAATCTCTCAAAGTCTTTTGCTGCTTCATTCAACACCTGAATATGGGTCTGCTAAACAATCTGAGGGAATGTGATAGAGAGCAGCGGTTTATAGAGGGGGATTATTCAGGATATTTTAATTGAGGAATATTATTCAGAGCGTGGGTTTATCAACAGTGTCCCTGATATTGTCACGATATGATTTGTTCCAGGTAGAGACTCGAGCTTAATTGAGAATTGATTCAAGGTTAGTTAGAGAGCGAATGTAGTGCCATGTTGCTCCAGTTGAGGCTGCTCTTGTCATTCTGGTTGAAGTTCCATCACTGGAGGTGGGGCCATTTGTTTGAAACTTGATGAATTGAGGGAGAATCTTCAAATGATAGAACAGAGAGCAGGAGGCCATCTTTCTCCTGCAGCATTTGCTCAAGTGTCGGCTTCTAAGTACACAGAATGTTTTATTGAATGATGAAGGGGTAGCAGGGCCCATTATTTTGTGATATAACAATAAGAGGGCTTGTTTCCAATATTTGTAAATACATGAGTTGGGATTCTTAAGGATATGGAAATTCCTCTGTTGGCATTGGGCAAAACCCCACCCCCCCCAATAAAACACCCCAGGAAAGAACCCACCCTCATGCCTCCACCCATCGTTTTCCCATCAATAACGTGGTAACATTGTTCAGCGTTAATGAATGGTGTAACTCAGACTGAGTGAGAGGCCCTGGGCTGGGGTGAACCCTTTCAGTGACCCCTTTGTCCCAAAGCCAGAACAAAGAGTGAAACCAGAACGAGGTTTAGCCACCCACAATCCCCCCGTGGACAGACTTCTCTGCGGAGTGTTATATTTTCACGGTTCAAGCCACTACCCCTGGGGACAGAGTCAAAGTTTGTTCCACGCAGGTCCTGGACCTGTCGGCCATTGCTGGAGGATGCAACCGAGAGCGATGGACACACACATGGCCGACAGGGTGTGGAAGACTGCAGTGTCGTTACTCACTCTGCACCAGCTTTACAAACAACTCTTCAATGCTGCCTTCAGGAGTCTTGGCCTGTCCCTGAATATTCCCGATAACGGGACTCATATCAACCCAAACCTGGTCAGTCACATATTCCTCCTGCGGTATCTGTTAAAGGAGAGCCTCTGGACTATGTCCCAGTGTTTCCCATTCCTCGGCAGCCTCCTCCCTCCAAAGGACACCATTGACCAGGAGATCCCGCACGGCTCCAGGGCAGAGAGTGTACAACAGCAAAAACCATCACAGGCCAACACAACCCTGGTAGCAGTGGTCACCACCCTCCTGTATGGCAAAGGGACCTGGGCTGGGTATCAGTGACACTCCAGGCAATGAGCCCATTCCTTACCTCTGGATTCATTGGGAGCATGATTGAACTAATACTAATGTCCTTCTTAAAGGCAGCTCCACAAACATTCAGGATAAATGTCTTCATGATCAACCCCAATGGGCTGGACAAGTGTTTGAATTGCTGAACTCCCTGGCCATCCTGTTCTCCCAGCTTTCGTACAATCAACATTCCAGAGGAGGAGAAAAACTCAAGTTCGACAGGGACAATCTTATCTGTCAGGTACACAGCACTGACCTTCATAACTGGCAGGAGATGGTTAGGGTAGAGCAACAGACGCTGGCTGTCCCTTTGACTTTCTCAAAGAGACCATCTTACAGTAAGATTCTGATGGGACCTGACAGATTGAATGCTGAAAGGACGTCTCCCTCCACAGGAGGGACTAGAATCGGGGAACCAAGTACAAAAGGAAGGCGTCTCCCATTGAAGACAGGGCTACTCTCAGGGGGTGGTGAGCCTGTGGAGATCTCTCCTCTTCCTCAGAGAATGGGGTTGGCGGGTGGGGGAGTTGGGGTGGGGGATTTGGTGGCGGGGGTCGGGGGGGAGGCAGCTAGAAAGATTGATCGAGGAAGTCAAAAGTGGAGTTGGGACCACAATCAGATCAGTCACAATCTATTTGACTGGTGGAACAGGGTCAAGGAGCTGAATGTCTGACTCCTGCACTTTGTATCACATCACCTCAATGATGAAGCAGACGAAGGGCAGAGAAAAGGACCCATGGGATTTTGTCGCTAACCTCCCCACTGCTCAAAATCCTACGGGTCAGCAGTCTGCTCTTTTAAGTCAGTGAAACTGAGGAGACACTATCGTTCAACTGAGACACAGCTGAACAGGTCAGTGTCACAGTTACTGGGAGACTATGAGCAGTCAGGAAGTTTAAAAAAAGCCCTCTGACTGAGTTGGGAGCTAGTTACTGTAATGTGACAGCAAGTCTTTGTGCTGTTGGCTTTGCCTACACTATCCCTGAAGCCCTGTGTATAGTTTTGACCTCCATGCCAAGGAGAGGACATACTGGGGTGAGAGTCACCATGATTCACTTTGATACCTACATTGAGAAGACTGGCCAAGAGGACAGTTTGAGTGGATTGGCTTGTATTCTCTGGCACTTAGATGAATAAGAGACAATCTAATTGAAACATACAACATATTTAAGGGGATTGACAGAAGATAGACACTGGAAAGATGGTTTCCCTGGTCTCAGAATCTAGAAATAGAGGATCCTAGTATTGAAATATGATCTAACCGTCTGGGAGTGATCTGAGGAGAAATGTCTTCTTTAGAATTCTCTACCTCCAGGATTGTGGAAGATAAAACTGAAGGATATGGGGATGAAGTGGGAATGGGGATGAGGTAGGAGTGAGGCAGGGTTGAGGTAGGAGTCGATCATGATCTTAATGAAGGGTGGAGGGGCTGGAAGGGCCGACAGGCCTCGTCCTGTGTCTGTTTTTTGTGATTCTTCTGTAGGGGGACTTGATCTTTCATTATCTTACTCAGCCAGGCTTTCCTTCATCAATTCACTAGTGACAATTATTACCATCACTCACAACGTCTTGTCACTTTCTCTCTCTCTCTCTGTCTTCGCCGCTCCATCTCTGTCCTTGCGAGAACTGCTCGCATTGTTTGGTTACTGGTTTCACATTGACTGTTACACATCTGATCACGCACTCCTCCTGCTAACTGTCTGGGGGCCAGGCAAACTGTGTATCTGAAAAATAAACCATGTATACATCTGAAATAAATACAGAAAGCGTCACACCTCCAGGGTTTCTTTCTAAATGATTCTTTTCTTTGATGATGGGGGATGGGGAGAACTTTACAGCAATCCACTTCTCTGTCTGAACAGAGCATAGTGCAGTTTGAGCCAAAGTGACAGAGGGCAGAGCAGCAGGATCCCATAACCGCAGGAGGAAGCCCACCCCTACTGTAGACTTGGCTTGAGCAATAAAATGGTTCCGGGAGTGGATCAGGTGCCTCGTATTCATCACACAACCATTCCTTGGATTTGAAGGTACTCAATCTCTGAATGAATGGCGTGTGCCGATACACTGAGTCATTGTGGCTTTGAGTTTTTTAACTATAAAAATACCTTCGGTTAACTCCTTGCAAGTGAAGGCCTGTTTATCAGCAGCATTTGAAAGGTTTCCGGCTCGCTGTCGCTGTCCACCTTCCCTATGTCCTACACTCAGCCAGCTCCACGAGCACACCATCCATCTGCTTTCCCTTAGACACTGGCTCCCAAACGAACAACATCTCATGTATCAAATTCTCCTCCTTGTGTTTGGATCGCTCCATGGACAAATCACTCCATATCCCTCCGCCATCCTACACCCCTCCCTATCTCTGTCACCACCTCCGGCCCCTACACCCCTCCCTATCCCTGTTACCTCCTTCAGGCCCTACACCCCCTCCCCATCTCTGTCTCCTCCTCCAGCCCCTAGACCCCTCCCTACCTCTGTAATCTCCTCCTTCCTGTGCACACCTCCTTATCTCTGTCACCCCCCTCCAGCTCCTACAGCCCTCCCTACATCTGTAGCCTCCTCCAGCCCCTACACCTCTCCCTATCTCTGTAACCCCCTTCAGCCCCAATATGCCTCCCTATCTCTGAAACCTCCTCCAGCCTTTATACCCCTCCCTATCTCTGTTACCTCCTCCAGTGCCTACACCCCTTTCTATTTCACTCACCTCCTATGGCCCCCCTATACCCCTCCCTATCTCTGTAACCCCCTTCAGCCCCTGCACTCCTCCCTATCTCTGTAACTTCCTCCAGCCCCTACACCCCCTCCCTATCTCTGTCACCCCCTCCGGCCCCTACACCCCCTCCCTATCCCTGTAACCCCCTCCAGCCCCTACACACCTCCTCATCTCTGTCACCTCCTCCAACCCCCTACACTCCTCCCTATCTCTGTAACCCCCTCCAGCACCCACACCCCTCCCTAACTCTGTAACCCCCTCCAACCCCCTACACTCCTCCCTATCGCTATAACCCCTTCCAGCACCCACACCCCTCCCTATCTGTAAACAGCTCCCTATCTTTGTCATCTCCTCCAATTCTGGCGTCTCAAGCATCACGCAATTCTCCAGCATTGGAGGACATGCCTTCAGCTGCCTGGATCCCCAAGCTCTGAAATTCATTCCCTAAATCTCTCTGTCTATCTATTTCTCCTCTATATTAGACATTTCTTAAAACTGCCCTCACCAGTCAGAATATGGCCTTATATGGCTCAGGGGGGATGATTTGAAACGTTGCCCTAGAGTGTAAGTTGTTGTTTGCAGTAGATGCAACCTCTTTGATGTGGAGTTCAGGAACTAGAATCCGGTGGAATTTTAGTAAAATGCTGATGTTATAATGATGTAATTGTCTGATACAGCATCGATGCAGGCCATCTGACCTATTCTGCCTCGCCGTATCTTTTTATCACATTCTGCTTCAGTATATTTTCCACTTATCAAATAAAGTATATTGATCTCTGCCTCAACCATTCCATGTGGATATTCCAACAAGCTTAGAATTAATTTTATTCTCTAAAGCTTTACTCTTTCTCTGTGTGGCTGAACAAAGAAACAGGAGACCATTCTGCCCCTTGAGCCTGTTCCACCATTCAACGGTCTAACTCCATGGACCCACCTTTGCTCTGATGTGGAGGTGCTGGTGTAGGACTGGGGTGGACCAGGTCAAAAGTCACACGACACCAGGTTATAGTCCAAAAGGTTTATTTGAAGACACAAGCTTTTGGAGACACCCGAAGAAGGAGTGAGGCTCTGAAAGCTTGTGTCTTCAAATAAACCAGTTGGACTGTAACCTGGTGTCATGTGACTTTTGACCTGGTCCACCTTTGCTCCATTTCCCCTTTAACACCATCGGTTCACACAAACCTCTTCAGATTTATAAGTAACAAATAGTTTGTGAAAGAGGCTTTGAAAGCTCAGAGCACCCTGTGTGTGTAGATATTGTTCACCTTTACTCCTGAAATGTCCGGCCTGAATTTTAAACACATTCCTCCCAAACAGCCCCCAATCCTACACTCCCCAATTGGCAGAAACAGTTCCTCTCTCTCTGTCTCTGTCTCTGTATCCTCTCAGTTTCCCTTTGTAAACCTGGATCAAAGGAAGGGAACACAGCTCCGAGTTTGTGGAATATTTACTCATGGCGTCTGTGTATCATTCTGGTAAACCACTGCCACATTCCCTCCAAGCCCAACACATCCTTTCTGAGGGGTGATGCCTAGGACTGCTCACAGCCGTGGTCTAACCAGGGCTTAGTACAGCTGAACTGTGACATCTAACCCCTCTGTATTCTGGTCCTCAACATAAAACCACCAGCAATACACAGGCTTAGATTCTTAGCTGTTCAGCTATTTGATGAATTTATGTGCATGACTTTTGAACCTCAGCTGTTGCTAGCTTTTCACCGCTTACAAATTTCTTTAGTCTGCTCTAATTTAAAGAAAGATTGACATTTAACTATTAACCATTTCAATTGTTGCACCTTCATGGCAATGCCTCTATCAGTCCACTTGCCAACCAATCAGCATGCTTCTGTCACGCAGGATAAATGTTGGTTTTTCCTTTGTGTTAGTATTCTTGCAAACTGTCCTGATCAGTGCACAATGCAAACTGTGATTAAATGTGTTGATTTTTCAATAATACTTAATCTATTCTGTTCAGCACAAAAGTGGAAACCTAACATTTGCCTACTTTGAAATCCATCTGCCACAATTTTGCTCATTCGCACAAAATATGAATACCTCTTTGTAATTTTATGTTTAATCACTGTGTTAGCCAGAAAGCTGGTTATTTAGCTCCCTATCACATTCTCCAAGTCATTCACATGTAGGAAGAATAACTGAGGCCCCCGTGCAGATTTCTGCAAGGACACGTCTCACTGGTGACATCCTTCCAAAGGGGGAACCTACTTATTACCCTTACCCTCCATCTCACAGCAGTAATCTCCTAACCAGGCTCTGCTTTCAATTGTGTGAGTTAACAGTTTCTTATGACTGACTTTAAAAATACTTTCTGGAAGTTGATATAATTAAGATCTGCGAACATTCCCCTGTTCTGTATGTTATGACTGTGGTGACAGGATTGTGCTAGTAATCAAACGGCACAAGATACCAGTCTCACCATTTCCATGTAAATGTATTGATTTAATCACCAAAACAGCTAATTACTCCCCCTTGGTACTGTTACCCTGAATAATAGAGATTTCCATTAGATTTATTTAATAAACTCAAAATAATCTGTTGATTATGAAACAAAACTCATTTCTAAAAGCAAGTGGCAAAACTGGTTAGCAACTAAATTATAATTTGGATTTAGAACTGTATTCCCTTTCAACTCCAAGCAGACACACTCACACAACACAAAAGACAACAAAAATTCTGCAGAGATGAAATTTTAAAAATGACAAGAAAAAAAATATCCTAAATAAAAACCAAAAGATGTGCGGATGCTGTTAATCAGAAAAAAAAAAATCAGAAATTGCTGGAAAGGCTCAGCAGGTCTGACAGCATCTGTGGAAAGAAATCAGAGTTAATGTTTCGGGTCTGGTGACCCTCAGAAAAAAATATCCTTACTAGAAAAATGACGTGACAAAGAAAGGATAGAATTTGATGAATTGTCACAGTTCACTGGGTTTCATTTTAACAAAATCCAAGTTTTGCCAGCAATGGACTAATTGAAGATCTTCCAACAAGGATTAAGTTTGGATGGGAATCAAATTGATTCCAAGGCTTTGGAAAGTGATCTGAGCTTAACATTTCAGGGTTTACAATGTAGTCAAAATGCTAAGGTATGGAAACTTTGTCTACTTGGTTCTCCTGCCTACACCAGCCTAACCCCCTACGCTAACCCTGCCGCAGTCAAGGTCTAGTCCTCGGCAAACGTCACTATTTAATACCATTATTTTCCTCATTTCTGTTGCTTTGTTTATTTTACTTTTGCTGAGTTCCTTGATTAGTTTTTAATTTGCTTGAGGTGTTCCCTATTATAAATACTGACAGAATCATTCAAGAGGTCCACCATTTCCTTTTCCCCGCACTTTAAGAGGGACCTCCACATCTTGAAAACCATTAATGTCATAATATCATTGTACATTAATTTGTCAGTTTAGTACCCCTTGCAAGCCTCTTCTCACACTCATATTTCTGAATTTTAGTAATTGATTTGTTGCCTTTTGTATCTTTCCCATTTGATAGGATCTGTGCTACTTCATACAGTTTTGTTTGTTTTTTATGTCTATGTTGTCTCATACCTCTTTTATTGCTCTTTTCTGTTTGGCAGATAAAACTGTTGCCATAAGGTGTGTAAACCATAGCCACAGTAATTTTTATTTGAAAACCTCCCACCAATCTCCTGTCACTTTACCCATTAACTGTCTGTATGTCTATCTTCGTTTTACCCCGTTTCTCTCTCTCTATGTTTGCTTTTCTCTGTGTCTCTCTATGTCTATGTCTGTCTGTTTTTGTATCTCGCTCTCTGGGCCTTTCTGTTTCTCTTTTACTGTATGTTTGCCTGCCTCTGCCTCTCTCTAGATCTGCTTGTCTCTCTCTGCCTCTGCCTGCCTGACTGTGCCTCTCTCTTGCTCTCTGTCTGCCTGGCTCTCTCTGTGTCGGCCTCTCTCTGCGACAGCGTCTCCCTGTCTGCCTGCCTCACTCATCCTGCCCTTCTCTCTGTGGATTCAAAGATAACTTTTTTTTTGAACTTTGGTTCTCATTTGTTCCCACACACTTTCAGAGACTGAGCCCTGCTTTCATTCTCACTGTGTTTCTGCATCTTTAACTCGGTCCCTCTTTAGCTCTCTCCTTCTTTCTCACTTGAGTTCATTCTTTTATGCTCTCTCCGTCTCTCATTTTCACTCTCCTCTGGTACTGATCTCTCATCTCTCTCACTGGCTTCTTCCTATTTTCCATTGTGTACCTCTCTCACAGAGTCCGTCCTTCCCTCACTATTTCACTTTGTCTAAGTCCTCACTTTTAAAAGAACACTGGCTAGTTCACGATCAGGGAGGCCCTATCAGCCAATCTACTTTGTAGCAGTCATTCAGTAAGTCAGTGAAGTGTTTACCCTCCCGTCTGCTCTGGGAATCTATTCCAACGTTGGACATCTTCTGAAATTAGTCCTAATAATATCCGTAACTAGTATGAATATCCCCTTTGTTCTCCCCTCACATTTAGTTGTAAGACGTTTTCTGATTTAACCTTCTCCATTCCTGTTACCATCTCAGACACCTTGACAGGCCAGCTTTCAGATGCTTTATCTCCAGGCCCAATAATGCGAGGTTCCCCAACACTGTGTTTCTGTCATTACAGCAGTCACTATCCCACTAAAGTACTGCATGGGCTGTAAAGCATTTAGGGGTGGCTTGAGGACGTGAAAGGTGCTATCGAAATGCAAGTTTTGTTTTCCTTTGCTGAGTCTATCCCCAGAACTTAGACTCTGTACTAGTGTAGCAGGGAAAGGTTTAAATTAGACTGGCAGTGTTCGGGAACCTGAGCAGAGAGACACATGAGAGGTAAATAAAGATGGAAATGAAACATGGAAAAGTAAATTGGCTAAAGTGGAAGGGAGAGGAAACAAGGGCTACCTGCAAATAGGGCTGGAGTACAAAAAGAATGTGAAAAATATAAAAATGTCAAAAATACAAATTTGAAGGTACTATATTCAAATATATGAAACATTTGCAATAAGAGAGATTGCATGGTGACCAAGACTGGAAACTGAACATCCAAAGGTATTCATATCTTTTGGAAGGTCAGACAAAACTGAAAAATTAGTGGGAGATTATTAGTGGAATATAGAATCAATGAAATAGTGAGACAGGGGGTTAGCACAGGAATTTAGATATGGAACCAGCCTGGTTGGAACAGCAACAAGCAAGGGGCAGGAAGCATTACTGGAGTTGTCTATAGGCTTCCAAACAATAATGATTGGTATTAAACAGGATATTGGAGAAGTTGGTACAGTAGTCATGGGTGACTTTAATCTACATTTAGACTGAGCAATAATAATCATCACAGAATCCCTACAGTGTGGAAACAGGCCCTTCAGCCCAACAAGTCCACACTAACCCTCAGAACATCCCACCCCCCTGAACACTATGGGAAATTTAACACAGCCAATCTACCTAGCCTGCATATCTTTGGACTGTGGGAGGAAACCCCACACAGATGCAGGGAGAATGTGCAAACTGCACACAGACAGTTGCCTGAGGGTGGAATTGAACCTTGGTCCCTGGTGCTGTGAGGCAGCAGTGCTAACCACTGAGCCACCATGGGGTGGATGAATTCCTGGAGTGTATGTAAGATGGATTTTTAGACCAGTACATTAAGGAACTGGCTCGGGGCAAACTTGTGCAATGAGAATGGGCTAATTAACAATCTTGTTGTTAGAGGTCCTTAAGGAAAAAGTGATCATAATGTGATAGAATTCTTAATTGGAATAGAAAATTCACCTCCTAGATCTAAACAAAGCAAACTATAAAGTTATGAGGGTGAATCACCTGCGATAAACTGGGTAATTTCTGTAGAAGGCATCAAAGTGAATAAGCAATGGTTAAAATTTAAGGAATAAATTGTAGAGGTTGCAGAGGTTATACATTCTTTTCATGTTTAAAGAACACAACAGGAAAAGCAGCCTAACCATGGTTAACAAAACAAATTAAGGGAAGAATTTGATACAAAGAGGAATAATTTAAAGTTGACCAAAAAAGTAGCAAACCTGAAGACTGAGAGCAATTTAAAATTCAACAAAGGAGGACCCAAGAGGTTTATTAAGGGGGGGAAAATAGAGTTTAAACTTGTATGGGACATAAAAGTGAACTGTTAAAGCTTCTATGAGTACATAAAAAGAAGATGATTTGTGAAGACAAATGTAGGCCCCTTACAGTCTGAGATGGGAGAACTGATAATGGAGAACAAGGAAATGACAAAGCAATTAAACAAATACGCTGTCCTGTCTTTACAGAAGGAGACACAAAAAAACGTTCTTGAAATGCTGGGAAGCAAGGGTCTTTTGGGATGAATTGAAAGAAATTTTTAAAAATTATTTAAAAAGTGCTGGGGAAATTAATGGGATTGAAAGTTGATAGATCCTCAGAGCCTGGTAATCTACATCCCAGGGAACTAAAGGAGATGGCCATGGACACAATGAATACATTGGCTGTCATTTTCCAAAATTCTGTAGATTCTGGAACAGTTTCAGCAGATCTGAGGGTATCGAATATAATCCCAAATGTGTAAAACAGAAGAGAGTGAGAAAACCAGGAATTCTAGACCAGTTAGTTTAACATTAAGACTTATGAAAATGCTGATGTATATTTTGAAGGGTGCAATAACTAGGCACTTAGAAAATACCAACGAAATTACACAAAGTCAACATGGATTTGTGAAAGGGAAAATTGTGTCTGAAAAACCAACTGGAGTTTATTTGAGGATGTAATGAGCACAGTAGATTCGGGAGAGCCAATAGATGTGGGGCATTTGGAGGTTCAGCAAGATTTTGATAAAGTCCAGTGTAAGAGGTTAGTATAGAAAATCGAAGCCGATGGGATTGATGGTAATATACTGGGATGGGCTGAGAACTGGTCAGCAGACAAGAAACAGAGCAGAAATGATACGGGCCATTTTCAGAGGGGAATGCAGTGATAAGTGCAGTACCACAGGGACCAGTGCTTAGGCCCAAATATTCACAATGTATATCAACGATTTGGACGAGGGAATGAAATATAATATTTCCATATTTGATGACAACTCAAGACTAGGTGATATTGGGAATGGTGAGGAGGATGTGAAGAGGTCTCACAGTGATTGAAACAAGTTGTTTAAGTGGACAAATACATGGCAGATGCAGTGTGACCTGGATAAGTGTGAGGCTATCCACTGTGGTAGGAAAAACAAAAGGCATAGTATTATTTACATGGTGACAGATTGGGAAAATGTTGCTGTACATGGGAACCTGGGGGACCTTGTGCACCAGTCAGTGAAAGCAAGTGCCCTGGTGTAGTGAGCAGTTAGCATGGCAAATGGTATGCTGTCCTTTGTGATCACATCTGGAGTACTGTGTGTAGGTTTGATCTCCCTGCCTAAGATAGGAGGATGTACTTGGAAGGGCAGTGATGGTTCATTAGGAGTCAAAGTCACTCAATAAATTTAAGAAAGAAATAAATAGATTTCTAGAAGTTAGAAGTATCAAGGTATATTGGGTGTATGATGATAAAGTTAAGGTTTAGCAGTGAATCATGGTCATATAGTCATAGAGATGTACAGCACAGAAAAAGACTAACTCGTCCATGCTGACCAGATATCCTAAATTAATCTAGTCCCATTTGCCAGCATTTGGCCCATATCCCTCCAAACTCTTCCCGTTCATGTACCCATGCAGGTGCCTTTTAAATATTGTAATTATACCAGCCCCCACCACTTCCTCTGGCAGTTCATCCCATACATGCACCACCCTCTGTGTGAAAAAGTTGTCTCATAGATCCCTTTTAAGTCTTTCCCCTCTTAGCTTAAACTTATGCCCTCTAGTTTTGGACTCCTCCACCCTGGGGAAAACATCTTGTCTATTCACCCTATCCATGCCCCTCATGATTTTGTAAACCTCTATAAGGTCACCCCTCAACCTCCGATGCTCCAGGGAAAATAGCCCCAGCCTATTCAGCCCCTCCCTGTAGCTCAAACCCTCCAACCCTGGCAACATCCTTGTAAATCTTTTTCTGAACCGTTTCAAGTTTCACAATATCCTTCCTATAGCAGGAAGGCTAAAACTGAATGCAGTATTCTAGAAGTGACCTAACCAATGTACTGTACAGCTGCAACATGATCTCCCAACTCCTATCCTCAATGCACTGACCAATAGAGGCAAGCATACCAAACACCTTCTTCATTATCCTGTCTACCTGCAACTCTACTTTCAAGGAACTATGGACCTTCACCCCAAGGTCTCTTTGTTCAGTAACACTCCCCAGGACCTTACCATTAAGTGTATAAGTCCTGCCCTGATGTGCCTTTCCAAAATGCAGCACCTTCCATTTATCTAAATTAAACTCCATCTGCCTCTCCTCAGCCCATCGGCCCATCTGACCAAGGTCCTGTTGTACTCTGAGGTAATCTTCTTCACTGCCCACTACAGCCTCCAACTTTGCTATCATCTGCAAACTTACTAACCATACCTCATTTGTTCACATCCAAATCATTTATATAAATGACGAAAAGCAGTGGACCCAGCACTGATCCTTGTGGCACAACACTGGTCACAGGCCTTCAGTCCGAAAACCCCCAGCCTTCTACCCTCGAGCCAGTTCTGTATCCAAATGGCTAGTTCTCCCCGTATTCCATGTGATCTAACCTTGCTAACCAATCTACCATGGAGAACCTTGTCGAATGCCTTACTGAAGTCCATATAGATCACGCCCACCGCTCAGCCCTCATCAATCCTCTTCGTTACTTCTTCAAAAAACTCAGTCAAGTTAGTGAGGCATGATATCCTATGCACAAAGCCATATTGACTATCCCTAATCAGTCCTTACCTTTCCAAATACATGTAAATGCTGTCTCTCAGGATTGCCCCCAACAACTTTCCCACCACCGATGTCAGGCTCACCTGTCTATAGTTCCCTGGCTTTTCCTTTCCATCTTTCTTAAATAGTGGCACCAGGTTAGCCAACCTGCAGTCTTCCTGTTGAAGGGTAATATGGGCTGAATGGCCTACCCCAGCTTCTAGCTTCTATTTTTTTCCTCCAGAAATCTGTGGCTCCTCTCTGGGATGCCTAGACCCTCTAGGCCCGAAACGTCAGTTTTCCTGCTCCTATGATGCTGCTTGGCCTGCTGTGTTCATCCAGCTCTACACCTTGTTATTCAGTCCATTGTGCCTGTGCTGGCTCTCTGAAAGATCCTTCTGTTCAATTCCACTACCTCTGCTCCTTCTCCCCAGCCCAGCAATTTATTTTAACTTCACACTATGGATTGTATTCCCTTTTGAAGTTGACAAGTGAACTTGCTTTATCCTCGCCTTTTCTGGGACTTTCCCAGCCCGAGTTTCTCTTCCCAGTTGCAGCTTTTACACCTGAAAGGCAGCCGTAAATCCCACTGGCTGATGTTCAGTCCAGCTGCAGGCCTTGGTTCAGCTCTTTCTGTAATTCCTGAGCTGCCTCCCCATAATCCACACTGGCCCAGGGAGCTCATTAAGGAAACGAGAGCTCCCCTTCTCACCCAATCCCACACAACTCTCTCCCCTCTCTCTCCTGGTAAAACTGTGACATCATATGGGTTGCCAACTCCAGGTGAGTGTAGTGCTGGAGTATTCATCACATGACCTCTAGGTGTTGAACCACTCCTCTCTCCATTGGTCCATTCTCCAGGTGACTGCCTTCTCATGGCCAAGTTGAAAGCGCACAGACCCTTTCCTGGCCAATTGGATTCACCTTGAGAGTTCATTATTGCCCATTCCCCAACTTGCCATTCCTGGAGGCTCTGAGCCAATCCTGGAGGGGTGGTATCCCTTTGCAGCAGGTCTGATTCTGTCCCCCCACTAAGATAAATACATTTTAATCTTTCTCTGACAATCCTATTTTACATCATTACTAGTTTATCTTTAAAGGGGGCATTGAGCTACATGAGGAACAGAGACTGCTGTGTTTGGAACACACCACTATCTAATCTAGAAATTACCAGAGAAACTTTTCTGTCTTTGTTTCAGATTTCCAGCATCCACAGTTCTTTGTTTTATTTTACTGTCTAATTCAGTTCTGATGTAGATTCTGAGATCAGGCGTTTTCAGTTACACCTCACATTGGTTTCTCCGACTACACCCTTGTTTGTCTCTTGCATTTCACACTCAGTCACTATCAGTTCTCATTCAGCCACAGGACTTGACTTATAAACTCCCTCCACATCTCCCAAACAACCTCCTTTTGTCATTCCTTTCTCACCATAATTGCTCAGTCTGAAAAAGCTGTTAAACATGAAAGGAACTGAACTTTGTCCACATATAAAGAGGCAGAGATTACACAAGAAGGAAGCTTTTGCTTATTCGTTCATGGGATGAGGATGTCACTGACCAGGCAGCATTAATTCCCCATCCCTAATTGCCCAGAGGGCAGTTAAGAGTCAACCACATTGCTGTGAGTCTGGAGTCACATGTAGACCAGACCAGGTAACAACTGCAGCTTCCTTCCCTAAAGGACATTAGTGAACCAGATGGGTTTTTCTGACAATGGATTCATGGCCACCATTAGATTCTTAATTCCAGATATTTTATTGAATTCAAATTCGAACCCGTGTCCCGAGAACGTTATCTGGGTCTCTGGATTAACAGTCTAACGATAATACCACTAGGCCATCACCTCCCTTTGGAGCTATGCTACATCTTCATAAAGCACTGGCTAGGTCCCATGTGGAGGATCAGTTCCAATTCTGTGAACCACATTTTACGAGGATTATTAACATATTAGGGAGAGTACAGAGGATGCTCAATGGTGTTATCATCACTGATTCCCACACTGTCGACAACCTCGCAGGTAGCACTGAACCAGAAGTTATGGTTGACTAATTTATTAGAGTTCTTTAAGGAAATAACAAACAATATATCTAAATGGGAATGTGCAGATGTGGTGTCCTTGGAGTTCCAAAGGTCACTGGATAAAGAACCACATCAAAAGTTAACACAGTGAATAAGAACACAACGTGCAGAGGATAATATACTGACATGGTTAGGGGATCGGCTGACTAACAGCAAAAGGAAGGCCTAACTGGGTTATTTTCTGGTGAGATGTAACGATCTATGTGCCACAGGGATTAGGGCTGGGCCTCAGCTTTTTGCAGTTTATATCCATCACTTAGATGAAGGGACTGTGGATTTGTTTGCTAAGTTTGCTGATGACAGAGTTAGTTGTGAAGTGAACATAAAGAGTCTGCAAAATGATTTTGGCATGTTAGGCGATGGCAAGACAACATTATTTAATTGGAGAGAAATTACACAACAGCAAGAGACAGAAGGATGTGGGTGAATCACAAAAGGTTAGTATGCAGGTGCAGCAAGTGATTCGGAAGGTAAATGCAATGGTGGTATTTATTGCGAGGAGAGTGGAATTTGAAAGGAGGGTGTACATAGCATTGGTGAGACCACATCTGCAGCATTGTGTACAGATTTGGTCTCCTTACTTAAGGATGTACATGGAAGCAGTTCAGAGATGGACACTTTACTGATTCCTAGGATGAAGGGGTTGTCTGATGAGGAACGATTGGGCAAGTTAGGCTTGTAGCTTCTGGAGTTTAAAAGAATAAGAGATGATTTCATGAAAACATACCAGATCCAGAGGGGATTTTCCAGGTAAGGATGTTTCCCTATGTGGGAGAGATAGAACTCAGGGAGATGGTTAAAAAATGTTTAAGATAGAGGTGAAAAGAATGTTTCTCTCTCAGAAAGAAACAAAAACTCCATGGAATTCTCTTCCCCATACAGTGATGATGGTGGGATGGTTCAATACATTTATCAGTACAGGCGGTGTCTGATTTACAAATGTTCAGTTTACAAGCGCTTGTCATTATGAATGTGATCCTATACAGGGGTTTGTTTTAAAGACCCGACATTGGCACATTCCCTGTACTTACAGGAAATAGCTGCTTGATACTCTCCTGCATTGTGTGCCGACCTGCACACAAATCAACTTGCAAACAGGCTCCAGAATTGAACCACTTCGCAACCCAGGGACTGCCTGTACCTTACAATCCGAAGGCAAGGCCCAGGCTGGAGGCTGGAGGCTGGAGGCTGGAGGCTGTCACGGAGGATCGAGGCCCAGACCGGAGGCCGTCACAGGGGAGCGAGGCCCAGACCGGAGGCCGTCACAGGGGAGCGAGGCCCAGACCGGAGGCCGTCACAGGGGTGCGAGGCCCAGACCGGAGGCCGTCACAGGGG
>NC_063374.1:10730922-10734036 GCF_021869965.1 Rhincodon typus
AGGCCGTCACAGGGGTGCGAGGCCCAGACCGGAGGCCGTCACAGGGGAACGAGGCCCAGACTGGAGGCTGTCACAGGGGAGCGAGGCCCAGACTGGATGCTGTCAGAGGAAGGCGAGGCCTTGGGGTTTGAACGCCGGTGTGGTCTGAAGACGTGGCCGAGTGCAGTCTGGAGGCTAGGTGCTGGTACAGACTTGGTGAAAAGGACTCTGATTCGAGTACCTTTTAAAACTTTTTTATTTTTATGCTAGGCTTTTACTTATTATTCTTTCAATTCTGTACAAACACTTAAGTATCTGTACCTAGGTATTTTGTACCTGAGATGGCGCCATAAGCGACGACATTGCAAACTTTTCACTGCACTCATTCACATGACCATAAAGCTGAGTCAAATTAGGACAGTCACGGGGTAGACACGGCTGGAGGATGAGGCTACAATCTGAGCAGCCATGATCTTATCGAATGGCACGCTAGCTTGAGCACGCTGTTGTGGGGGAATGAAATCTGCCTCCCTTTCTCAGACTGGCCATGAAGGTGACTCCAGTTCCCAACCTGATGTGGCTGACTCTTATGAGCATGGCCCTATCCGTTCTGAATCCATTACATCCTGTGCCACCACCAGTGGGGCAGGCCAACTTCGGCTGGCCAAAAATGGCAGCCTTTCTTGAGAATGAACGAGAGGAAAGCACTCAGTGAAATGAATGGAAAGGGGACCTTTCTCATGTGAATCCCCAGGTAGTATCAGCTCACATTTAATCCCACCTCTGTTGATGATTTTAAACATAAACGGTCTGAAACAGCAACCACGCCAGGGAGAGCACATTGACCCAGACTGATTCTCACTGAGTCAGGAAGACAGGACACATTGAGCCCATAACACATAAAGTAATCATTAAAGATTATCTTGGCTTGAGGCTTTCCCTGGGTGTGGCGTGATGAACCAGAACTGTAGAACTCTGCCCACCCACATTCTGAACAGGTGAGAATGAGAAAGAAATGTCAAGTGGGTACTGACCTTTAAGAAACTGCGACAGCCCCTGGGGTTTCAGAATGACAACAACACCTCCCCCAAGTATATACCCCTGGAGGAGGTATAGACAGTCATTGTGAAACAACAGGTACAGGATTCAGAATCTTTCCCCGAGGGTGGGGACTATGTGAAGCCTCTGACTTTTGAGTCAAATAATCCACTGACACTGCCCCAGGAAATTCCCAGGAAAGTAGGAAATCTGTGGCCCAGTCCCCTACCTTCTCTCCTGCAACAGTCGTTCCTGGTTTACAAACGTCAAAGGCAAGGGAATTGGGTCTAACTCACCTTTCTCCATCTCAGGGTGTTGCACTTCTCTGCACAGTTCATTTTCTTTTTGAATATAAAACTAAGTTACTTTATTTAACCTGTAACCACAATATTAACCCCTTTAAAAGGACTGGGGTTTACTAACATTAACAGAAATGGTCCAAGTGAACTTGACACAGGCGAAATCCAATGACTAAAGCTACTTATGAATTTTTTTTTGGTGTTTCAGCCAGACAGATGACCTGAGTGAATCCCTTCCCACTATCTGAGCAGGTGAACAGTCTCAATCCACTGTGAACCCACTAGTATCTCAACAGTCTATATACCTGAGTGAATGTCTTGCCACACTCGATACAAGTGTGTAAGGCCTTTCCCCTATGTGAACTGGCTGGTGTATCACCAAAGGAGATGACTGACTGAATCCCTTGCCACACTCAGTGCAGATAAATGGTCTCTAACCGGTGTGAATGTGCTGGTGTATCACCTGCGTGGATGACAAAGTGAAATCCTTCCCACACTCTGAGCAGGTGAATGGCCTCTCCCCAGTGTGGACTTGCTGGTGTTCAGTGAGGTCAGAGGAGGTGCAGATGGGAGTTTAATTTAGAGAAATGGTAGGTGTTGCATTTTGGTGAGGCAAACCAGGACAGGACTTACACACTTAATGCTGGGCCTTGGCGAGTGTTACCGAAAGAAAAGACTGAGGAGTGTCGGTCCATAGTTCCTTGAAAATGAAGTCGCAGGTAGATGGGGTCGTGAGGGAGGCATTTGGGACGCTTGCCTTCACTGGTCAATGCATTGAGAGTAGGAGTTGGTATGTCAAGTTTTGGCTGTACAGGACATTGGTGAGGCCACTTTTAGAATACTCCATTCGGTTCTGGTCTCCCTGCTGTAGGAAAGATGTTGTTAAACTTGAGAGGGCTCAGAAAAGATTTACAAGAATGTTGCCAGGATTGGAGGGTTTGAGCTACAGGGAGAGGCTCAATAGGCTGGGGCTATTTTCCCTGGAGCGTCAGAGGCTGAGGGCCTGATAAAATCATGAGGGGCATGGAGAGGGTGAAGAGCCAAGATATTTTTCTCAGTTTGGGGGAGTTGAAGCTAGAGGGCATTAGGTGCAGATGAGTTGGACCGAAGGGTCTGTTACTGTATTGCATGACTCTATGACTCAAAGGTTATTTGAACCCAGTGTGACAGTGAGAGCACCTGAAGGGTCTCCGAATGATGTGAACACTCTGGTGGGATATCACTTTGACAGCACTTCCCTCAGTCTGGGTATGGAAATAGTCTCCCATCAGTGTTAAGCAACTGGTGTATCAAACTCTGCAGTTAAAGCAATGCACCTTTTGAAGTGTAGTCACTGGTAGAATTTAGCCACCGAATTTGCAACAACACTGAGCAATGAGATCGTTATTCTTTTGGGTACTCTGTACAAAGATAGGTCCAAAATACAGCATCATGGGGAGGACAACGAGGCAGGTCCCCAATCCATCTAAACGGGGAAGGAAATCCTGCTGTTGACACCGATCTGCTCCAGAACCATTATCCAGACAAACATTCACTCTGCAGTCCAGCTTCTGTCGCAGCTCACATTTTTTAACTGGAGCTATGGACAATCAAGGAACACACCCCAAGATTCTTTCTACCAAACAGCAGACCAGGAGTCTCTTCCATTCTTACCACTGCACTGTTGGAGGGTCAGTGCTGAGGGAGGGGCACTATCGGAGGGTCAGCGCTGAGGGAGGGGCATTGTAAGAGGGTCAGTGCTGAGGGAGGGGCACTATCGGAGGGTCAGCGCTGAGGGAGGGGCATTGTAAGAGGGTCA
>NC_063374.1:10734046-10734900 GCF_021869965.1 Rhincodon typus
GGGCACTGTCGGAGGGTCAGTGCTGAGGGAGCGGGCACTGTCGGAGGGTCAGTGCTGAGGGAGTGCAACACGGTCAGGGAGGTGGTCTCTTTAAGTAGATATCTGCCCCCTGGTGGATATGGAGGATTACTCTGAGCAGAATCTCCTTGGGCTGGAACAATGTGGGCCATGTTGAGAAATGGAAGGTACTTTCCCATAATGTCCTGGGAATCAGTATCCCCCAAACAACTGCCTGGAAATAGAATCTCTTTCTGAAATGAAAACACACCAGGCTGGGAATATCAGCTGGTGAACCAATGAGTGTGGAATTCAGGAGAAACAGAGCAAATGTTGATGAGCAGAGTTTGAAATGAACCCCATCAGTGTCCCTGCACATTTGGAGTGTGTCTAAAGGATGAAGGCAGCTGTTTCCTTTCTGTCTGTACGAGATTCCTGAGCTGATAACGATCTAAAAGGAGATACATACATTTCTTTGATTCGTTTAACAAGATGGAATTGCAGAATTGCCTCATGAAGTGGAGTAATAAAGAGAATGTTGAGTGGGTATAGTCTGGGACAGGTTTTCTGTCTTATCCTCCCATTCAGGCTGCTCAATGCATAGACTGTGCTTTTTGCACTGTTGTGCAAGTGGTGAGGGGACAATAATGAATATACACACAGACACACACACACACACAGACACACACACACACAGACACACACACACACAGACACACAGACACACACACACACACACACACACACAGACACACACACACAGACACACACACACACACAGACACACACACAGACACACACACACAGACAGACACACACACACACACAGACACACACACAGACACACACACACACAC
>NC_063374.1:10735000-10737200 GCF_021869965.1 Rhincodon typus
CACACGCGCGCGCGCACACACACACACACACACACACACACACACAACCTCTCAGTGGCAGGATAGGTGTTAGCATCCACTGTTAGCCTAACATCCTGAGCATCAAGGCACTGGTTACTGTTAGTCAGCTCGTGTTGGGTGGTCCTCATTGTCTGCATCAAAAACAGAAGTTGCCGGAAAAGCTCAGCAGGTCTGGCAGCACCTGTGAAAAATAGTCAGTTAACGTTTTGGGTCCGATGAACTATGAGGCGTTCTGAGGAAGGGTCACCGGACCCGAAACATTAACTCCGATTTTTCTTCACAGATGCTGCCAGACTTGCTGAGCTTTTCCAGCAACTTTTGTTTTTGTTCCTGATTTACAGCATCCGCAGTTCTTTCGGGTCTGATTGTCTGCATGCCTGACAGAAGACTCCCAAATCAAGCTCTATGCTTTGAGCTCCGTCACAGCAAGCAGGAACCAGGTGAGCAGAGCAAACTTCAAAGAAGTCAGCCAAACCTCCCTGAAAAAATGCAGCATCGCCACGGACTCGTGGGAAAATCCTGCCCAAACTGGAGAATTATTTCCTTCAGTCTCTGAATGTAGTTTTGCCACTGTCCTTTCAAAGGGGAGTTGCTGAGGGCAATCTTTTAGAGCAAGGAAGCTGAGATAAAAACATTGAAGGAGCTAAACTTCTTGAGGGCTCCTTGCTTCTCTCTGATCCATTCCCCCAACAGAGTCTGAACCTGACCAATCAGAGCATTATTGATGTGCTGAGCTCAGCTGAACCCACAACTGGTGCCAATTGAAAAGCCAATCAAAAGGCTGTCTCTGGGGTACGTTGTCCTAAACACACCCAAGTGGCATCAATTTGTGAGGGCACAGTGTTCCTGAAAGTATTGCAAATTCATCCGTTAGCTGCTTTTCCAACCCTAACAAGAATAAAAACAGGGTTCTCTCCTTTCATTGGGCAGAGACTGCGCATCTACCTCAAAGACATTGTCTCAGGTACAGTTAGTGGCTGTAGCTAATATGAAACTTGGAAGAATTTGCAGATGACACAACACTTGGAGGAACTGTAAACTGTGAGGGGGACAGTGTGGAACTGCAAAAGGACATTGAAAGGTTGAGTACATGGGTGACAGATGAGGTTCAGTGCAGAGAAGTGTGAGATGATGCACTTTGGAAGGAAGAACATTGATAGACAATATAAAATGGGAGGTACAATTCAAAACGGGGTGCAGGAACAGAGGGACCTCAATGTATATGTGCACAGATCATTGCAAGCGGCAGAACAAGTGTAGGGTGTGGTAAATATAGCACACCCCCAGGGACAGGGACAGCACGGGGTTAGGTACAGAGTAAAGCTCCCACTACACTGTCCCCCCATCAAACACTCCCAGGGACAGGGACAGCACGGGGTTATATACAGAGTAAAGCTCCCACTACCCTGTCCCCATCAAACATTCCCAGGTGAGGAACAACATCATGTTAAATACAGAGTAAAGCTCTCTCTACACTGTCCCCCTCGAACACTTCCAGGACAGGGATAGCATGGGGTTTGATACAGAGTAGAGCTCCCACCACACTGTCCCCATCAAATACTCCCAGGACGGGCACAGCACAGGGTTAGGTACAGTGTAAAGCTCCCACTACCCTGTCCATCAAACACAGCCTAGGCTCATACTGCAATGAGGGCCCAATTCAACCTTTTCCTGCAACTCAACACTGCCACGTCACAGGTCAAATCTGTTTGATGGTTCCTCTTGATGCCGCGGCGGGAGCTCAGCTCACAGACACTGCCGGATGAGAATCTGCAAAAGGGAACAGTGTCAGTAACCAGAGACACAACCTGCCATTATGTCAACACTTTCACAACTCCAATCACAGCCAGTTACTCAGCGGCAGCTCCCGAAGATAACAATGAATGCTGGCCTTGCCAGCAATGCCCATACCTCCAACGTTTCAAATATCCTCTGTGACCATTGGTCAGAACATTCAGGGCTGTGACTTGGCCACAGGATGGGAGTGAATCTGGATACAAGTGATGGTAGCTCCATGATGGGGCAAGGACTGAGTGATGGTGGGTCTCATGGGTCTGAGTGAGGGTGAGTCTGAGTGAGGGTGAGTCTGAGTGAGGGTGGGTCTGAGTGAGGGTGGGACGGAGTGAGGGTGGGTCTGAGTGAGGGTGGGTCTGAGTGAGGGTGGGACGGAGTGAGGGTG
>NC_063374.1:10737300-10740419 GCF_021869965.1 Rhincodon typus
TGAGGGTGGGTCTGAGTAAGGGTGGGTCTGAGTGAGGGTGGGACGGAGTGAGGGTGGTCCTAAATGACTTGGAGACTGACTGAAAAGTAAGATGGTCAGTGGTAACATGTGATTGGATGGAGAGTAACGGTCAGTCAACATTTCTCGGGCTGGAGGAAGTTCCAAGGGGTTGATGTGGGATCCCTCGTTATTCCTGATGTATATTTTAATGATCTGGATCTTGGTGTGCTGGGGATAGTTTCCCAAAGTTTACAGATGTTGTGAAACTTGGAAGAAATGTAAACTGTGAGGAGGAAAGTGTGGAACACTAATAGGACAGTGAAAGGTTGGTGGAGTGGCCTGATGGGTGACAGATGAGGTTCAGTGCAGAGACGTGTGAGATGATGTTGGTTGGAAGAACACTGAAAGACAATATAAAATGGGAGGTACAATTCAAAACGGGGTGCAGGAACAATGGGACAGATGGAGTAAACAGTTAATAAAGCAGAAGTTCTTGGCTTTATTAATAGTGGCATAGAGTACAAGGACAATGAAGTGCTATTGAACTTGTATAAGATACTTGTCAGACCTCAGCTGGAGTACTGTGCACAGATGTTGGAGAGACAGCACAGGATGTTTATGTGAATAGTTCCAGGAATGAGAAACTTCAGTGATGAGGATAGATTGAAGAAGTTGGAACTGCTCTCCTTGGACGGAAGGCTGAGGTGAGATTTGATGCAGGTCTTCAAAATCAGAGTGGCTGGACAGAATATATAGGGAGAAGTTAATCCCACTTGTAAAAGGAACAAGCACAAGGGGGTATAGATTTAAAGTGATATGCAAAAGAAGCAATGGTGAACAGAGATTTATTTTTCACTCAGTGAGTAGTTAGGTTTGAAATGCACGGCCTAGAAATGAAGCATTTCGGACTGCGCTGGATGATTCTTTGCGTAGAAATACCGTGCGACGCATAGGAAAAAGCTGGAGATTGGCGCTGGGTAATGACGCTCGTTTGTGAAACCGGTGCAGTCACAGTGGGCCGAATGGCCTCCTCCCACATTGTAACATTTCTGTGATTTGATGGATTATTGTCTCAGAGACTCTGTGATTGGATGGTTATCTCAGAGACTCTGTGATTGGATGGTTATCTCAGAGACATTGCGATTGGGTGACTATCAAAGGACTTATCAGAGGGACACTGTGATTGGATTATTGTGTGATGAACACACTGATTATGTGATTGTCTCAGCAACATTGTGATTGGGCGATTGTCTCAGGGAATCTATGATTAGGTGTTTACCTCAGGGGGATCAAGTGAATCCTCAGAGGAGTATAAGGGCAGTAAGTGTATACTTAGAAAGGGAAAGCAGGAGGGCAAGAAGATGACATGAAATAGCTTTGCAAATAGAGCTCAGGAGAATCCAAAGAGATTCAATAAATATTTTAAGGACAAAACAGTAACTAAAGAGAGAATAGGGCCCATTAAAGATGACCAAGGCCACCTATGTGTGGAACTGCAGGAGATGGCGGGGGGGAGAGATACTAACTGAGTATCTTGCATCAGTATTCACTGTAGAGTAGGACATGGAAGCTAGGGAACTTGGGGAAATAGATAGCGATATCATAGAAAAGTGTCCACACTTACAGAGGAGGAGGTGTTGTACATCATAAAATGCATAAAGGTAGAAAAATCCCTGGGACTTGATCAGATATTTCCCAGAACTTTGTGGGAAGCTAGAGAAGAGATTGCTGGGCCCCTTGCTGAGATATTTGTATCATTGATAGCCGGAGGGAGGTGCTGGAAGACTGAAGGTTGGTTAATGTGGTGCTATTGTATAAGAAAGGAGATAAGAAAAAGCCAGGGAACTATAGACCAGAGAGCCTGACATCAGTGATGGGTAGATTGTTGGAGAGGATCCTAAGGGGCAGGATTTACATGCATTTGGAAGGGCAAAGACTGATTAGGGATAGTCAGCATGGCTTTGTGTGTGGGAAATTGTGTCTCACTAACTTGATTTGAGTTTTCTGACAACGTGACAAAGAAGATTGATGAAGGCAGAGTAGTAGATGTTGTCTATATGGATTTCAGTAAAGTGTTCAACAAGGTTTCTCGTGGTAGACTGGTTAGTAAGGTTAGATCACGTGGGACCCAGGGGGAGTTTGCCAAATGGATACAAAATTGGCTTGACGGTAGGAGATGGAGGGTGGTGGAGGATTGTTTTTCGGACTGGAGGCCTGTGACTAGTGATGTACAACAAGGATCAGTGCTGAGTCCACTGCCTTTTGTCATTTATATAAATGATTTTAATATGACTATAGAGGTATGGTTAGTAAGTTTGCAGATGACACCAAAATAGATGGTATAGTGGACAGTGAAGAATGTTATCTCAGAGTATAATAGGACCTTGATCAGATGGACCAATAGGCTAAGGACTGGCAAATGGACTTTAATTTAGAGAAATGTGAGGTGTTGCATTTTGATAGGGCAAATCAGGGCAGGACTTATACACTCAATGGTAGGGTCTTGGGGAGTGTTGCTGAACAAAGAGACCTTTGGGTGCAGTTGCATAGTGCCTTGAAAGTGGAGTTGCAGAGAGACAGGGTAGGGAAGACAGTGTTTGACAGACTTACCCTCTTTGGTCATAACACTGAGTATAGCAGTTGGGATGTCATGTTATGGCTGTACAGGACACTGGTGATGCCACATTTGGAATCCTGCGTTCAATTCTGGTCGCCCTTCCAAAAGAAGGATGTTGTCAAACTTGAGAGGGTTCAGAAATGATTTACTAGGATATTACCAGAACTGAAGGGTTTGAATTATAGGGAGAAGCTGAATAGGCTGCAGCTTTTTACCTTGGAGCGCCGGAGGCTGAGGGGTGTCCATATTGAGGTTTATATTTTAATGGTGTGGATAGTGTGAATAGCCAAGGTCTTTTTCCCAGAGAAGGGGAGTCCAAAATGAGAGAACATTGGTTTAAGCTGAGAGGTTAAATATTTTAAAAGAACCAAAGGGCAAACTTTTCATGCAGATGGTGGTGAGTGTCTGGGACAAGCTACTAGAGGAAGTGGTGGAGGCTGGTACAATTACAACATTTAAAAGGCATCTGGATGGGTCCATGAATAGGAAGGGTTTAGAGGGA
>NC_063374.1:10750419-10774834 GCF_021869965.1 Rhincodon typus
CTGTGATTGGGTGACTGTGTGATGGACACTGTGATTATCTCAGGGACACTGTGATTGGGCGATTGCTTAATGAGAAGTCTGCTCACCCAGTGTGCACACCTGGATAAGCACACACAGGGAACTGTATATGCAGACAGACATACATACGTACATACATAAATAAATGTACACACCATCCTACATATTTACTTGTACACGTCGGTATGAGAGTGTAGTGAGACAGTAACTGCTGTTGAACTAAAGTTCGTTCAGGGCTTGCTGTATAATTTTTGTTTTCTGTTGTTTGGACAGGTGATTGGCTGTCCCTGCCTCAGCTTCTCGAGAACATGCAGATAGTTACTGTACACTCATTCCTGTCCTCCCAGTACTGCTCAAAGGCACATATTACACCAACGCTCTCTGGCAATGACAGTTCAAAAAGGTACAACAGTGAGTTTGTAATAACGTTCGTTGAGGGGGTGGGGTAGGAATCGAGTAATAGTTTCAGTGAGAGTACCGCGAGTTATCCACCATCCTTGTGAGTTTACCAGCGATGTTTGAGAAAACAGCAAAGGAGAGTGATGCTGTGGACTTTAGAGGGGAGAGTTGCGGGGCTGGAGGAGCAGAGGTCGAGCAGAAGGCTCAGAAATTGCAGGCAAAGGTACGTCAGTGTGGTTAGTCCAGAGCCTGACTGGTGGGGTATATCATTGTTCTCACAATACGCTACAGTGAAGGATTCACATACACCTTGGTTAAAGTTATTTGTGAATGGTCTCGTGCAGATTACAAATCGAAATACTGAAGATGTTCTTCTCCAAGGCAAGTGTGCCAAAGCTCAAAAACTCCTGGCCTGAAGCGTTTAATTCTTGTCTTGAATGCTTTTGTACGGGATGGGGGTATATACAGGCAGACACCCAGTCAGAGGTCCAAAGGCCTCAGGACTGCACACTGATCAGTAGTTTTAGATGAACAGAGAAGTAATAGCTTATATAGAAGATAGGAAAGTGTATTCGTGTAATAGTTTTCACGATTTTCAGCATCCGTGAGCAGCTTATAATTAATTCAATACTTTTGAACAAATACCATTATAGGCCCACAACTCCTTTCCAGAAACAAGAGTGCATAATCTAGGCCACCATCCACTGTCGGAGGGACAGTGCTGAGGGAGTGGCCTCTGTCGCAGGGTCAGTGCTGAGGCAGCGCCGCACTGTCGGAGGGTCAGTGCTGAGGGAGAGGCCTCTGTCGCAGGGTCAGTACTGAGGGAGCACCGCACTGTCGGATGGTCAGTGCTGAGGGAGCGGGCACTGTTGGAGGGTCAGTGCTGAAGGAGTGGGCACTGTTGGAGGGTCAGTGCTGAGGGAGTGGGCACTGTTGGAGGGTCAGTGCTGAGGGAGCGCCGCACTGTTGGAGGTGCAATCTTTCTGATGTGACATGAAACTGAGATCCCTTGTGTGAGGTGTGAGTATGGGAAGGGTGTGTAAAAGATCCCACAGCCATTGCGAGCACAGACTGTACTTCTTCCTGGTGTCTAGCGGCTAATATTTTTTCCAAACCAACATCACTAAAAACACATGAAGTGGTCATTCTTACACTGCTGTGTGTGGGAGCTTGCTGTGTGTAAATTGGCTGTCGTGTTCCATATATTACAACAGAAAAGGTTGTCCATTGGCTGAAAAGCACTTTTGGACTTTCTGCAGTGGTGAAAGATGCTCTAGAAATACTTCTCTCTCTTTTGTCTGATTAAAAATCTCACAGTGAGATAATCAGGAGATGTTTCTCCCAATAGCAATGAGAGCAGTGGAAGTTATGAGTTAACACAGTGTGGAGCTGGAGGAACACAGCAGGCCAGGCAGCATCAGAGCAGCAGGAAAGCTGACGTTCCTGAAGAAGGGTCCTGACCTGAAACATCAGCTTTCCTCCTCCTCTGATGCTGCCTGGCCTGCTGTGTTCCTCCAGCTCCATATTGTGTTATCTCAGACTCCAGCATCAGCAGTTCTTACTACCTCTGAGGAAGGTATGAGTTGTTGCTTTATTTTAATGAGTAAAGAGTGTAAAGGACTGACACTTCTTGTATATAGACAGGACTGTGAACTGTAGTGTCATCCAAAAGGCATTCAGATTGTCAAATTAAAGGCATTGAAAGGTAGTAGTGGTGGGGGGCAGAGTGGAAATATGGCATTGAGATACAGCATCAACCACGAATATATTGAAGAGTTTAGCAAGTTCAATCGGCCAACTGGCCTACATTTTAATACTACTGAAACAGTTTCTATGAACTGAGAAGAATTTTGTTATAAGGGCTCGTAAGGGGACATTATAAAAGGCACTTTAGATTTTTAAATTGGTGATGAGAGACCTTAAGCCTGCCTTTTGTTTAAGGTACAGGTTGTTAATAAATAATGTATCGCTCAAGACTAGGAAATGGAGTTAAGCTGCTTTGTTCCAGTTATTCTAAAGTCAGGTTTACTGAACTTGCTTTTATATTGGGTAGGTTAATGTTTCCTGTTCTCTGTAGGCTGTTGGGTACGGGTGGGAAGAACAATGGAAGCAAGGCAGGTAGAATGATGTTCAGGTCCAGACTGGCCATGATCTGATTGACAGCACAGAGCAAGGCTCAATGGCCTCCTGCATCTCCTGTGTCCCAGTGTATTCCACAGACTGTAGCACAGTCACTAAGACAAACCGATTAGGACTGAACAGCTGTCGGAGATAGGCTGTCATTATCCGAATCCACAATCTGGGCCAGATTACTTTGATCCTGTCCCCAGACTTGCTGAGAAGGAGCTGCAACAGAGTACAGGGTATGTTTCAACCCTCACACATACCTATGATCCAGTGAATAAAAGAGAATCGAAAGCAGCTTTTGGCTTAATGACTGATAGCGATTCTCCTCTCCAGACCCGAACTATTCATTAACCCCTCCTACCATACCTTTTCTTTCCACTCGCCCTCATAGATTCATAACAAGACAGAAAAGGCCCTTCAGCCTATCGAGTCTGCACCAACATAATTAAAAGTGCGCTAATCCCAATTTCCTGTACTTGTCCCGTACCCCTGGGTCTTAAGATATTTGAAATGTTCATCCAAATATGTTTTAAAAGTTGTAAGGTTTCCAGCCTCCACTATCTTCCCAGGCAGTGCCTTCCATGTTCCCACCACCTTCTGAGTGAAAACATTTTTTCCCAATCCACTCGGAATCTCCTGCCCCTCATGCTAAAACTATGCCCCCCTTATGATTGACCCGTTAACCAGGGGGAACAGCTGCTCTCTACTCACCCTGTTCATATCCCCCATCATCCTATACACCTCAATCATGTCCCTCCTTGGTCTTCTCTGCTCTAGAGAAAATAATCCAATCCTACCCAGTCTCTCCTTACAGCTCAATTTTTCTCTCCCAGGCAACATCCTGGTGAACCTCCTCTGTACCCCCTGTAGTGCTATCACATCCTTCCTGTAGTGAGGTGACCAGAACTGCACACAGTACTCCAGCTGTGGCCTAACCAACACCCTGTACAACTTCAACATTACCTCCTTGCTCTTATACTCTATGCCACGACTAATGAAAGCAAGTGTCCCATATGCCTTCTTAATTGACCTATCCATGTGCTCTGGTGACCTCAGGGGTCTGTAAATAATTACCCCAAGATCCCTCTGTTTCTCTAAGCTACCTAGTGTCCTGCCATTCATTAAATACTCCCTCATCTTGTTCCTTCTTCCAAAGTGCATCACCTCGCATATACCATCGGCCATTAAACTGCCCATCTGACCAGCCCATCTATATTTCCTGTAACCTACAACCATCTTCTATACTCGACCGATCTTGGTGTCATCTGGATAGGAAGGATGCCTCCAGTCACTCAAACAGCCTTCTGCCACTACCCTTAGTGTCCTGTTACTAAGCCAGTTTCTAATCCATCTCACCAAGTTATATTGCCATCTCACCACAGGGAAGGCAATGGCCTCATGGTATTATCACTGGACTGTTAATCTTGAGACTGAGGTAATGTTCTAGGGACCTGGGTTTGAATCCTACCGTGGCAAATGGTGGAATTTGAATTCAATAAAAATTTGGAATTAAGAGTCTAACAATAATGATGAAGCCATTGCTGATTGTGAGGAAAAGAAATCCATCTGGTTCACTAATGCTGTTTAGGCAAAGGAAACTGCCATCATTACCTGGTCTGGCCTACATGTGACTCCAGACCCACAGCAATGTGGTTGACTCTTAGCTGCCCTCTGGGCAAATACGGATGACCCAGCCAATGATGCCCTCATCCTGTGAATGAATAATAAAAAACGTTTTCCTCAATTTCACATGCTTTTAACCTTCTCAATCAGTCTCCCATGTGGGACCTTGTCAAAAGCTTTGCTAAAATCCATATAAACTACATCAACTAAACTTCCCTCATCCGCACACTTGATCACATTTTCAAAAATTTCTAATAAATGTGTTAGGCATAACCTCCCTCTGATAAAGCCATGCTGACTATCCCGAATTAACCCATACCTTTCCAAGTGGGTATTAATTCTCTCCTTCAGAATTTTCTCCGATAGTTTCCCTACCACTGACATGAGTCTCACTGGTCTGTAATTTCCTGGTTCATTTCTACCAACCCTCTTAAAAAGTGGAACCACATTAGCCGTCTTCCAGTCCTCTGGCACATCTCCAGTGGCTAGAGAGGAATTAAACATTTATGTCAGAGCCCCTGCAAATTCCTGCCTCACCTCCCTCAGCAGTCTGGGATGTAGTTCATCCAGGCCAGGGGATCTGTCTGTTTTTAAGCCCGACACAGCCTCCAATACCTCCCTATTTCCCAGGTCAAACTGTTCAAGTTCCTTACCATCCCTTTTCCTGAGTTCCATACCCTCGGGTTTATATGTTTCTTTTAAAAAATTCACTCAATTGCTTGTGGGCATCATAAGCTGCACCGTCAAAATCTATTACCCATCCCTAAATATCCAGAGGATAGTGAAGAGACATTGCTGTGGGTCTGGAGTAACGTGTAGGCCAGACCAGTTAAGGACAGTATAGTTCCCTCCCTCAAGCAATTTTAGTGAATTGGGCAGGTTTTTTAACCACAATTGACAGTGGTAAATGGTCACCAGGAAGCTAGCTTTTTATTCCCAAACTTTAGTGAATTCAGATTTTACTATCTGCCATGATAGGGTTGGAACCCAAAACATTTCCCTTGGGCTGTAGATTACTAGCCCAGTGACACAGTGCCACAGCCTCCCCCAAACTAGCTTCCCCGAAAAGGCAGCTACCAGGGATCACAGAGTTGTGTGAATGTGGAGAGACTGGAGAAACTGGCACTGTTCTCCCGAGACCAGCAAGGTTAATGGGAGATTTATTGAGGTTTTTCTAGGGTTTGGGGGAACAAAGATCACAGCCTGGGTAAAGGAGTTTCTCTTGAACTACTGAGTGGATTCACCAGCGACTGTCTTAATAAAAACCAAAAGAACTGCGGATGCTGTAAATCAGGAGTGAAAGACAGAAAGACTGAGAAAGCTCAGCAGGTCTGAGGAAGGGCCACTGGACCCAAAACATTAACTCTTATTTTTCTTCACAGATGCTGCCAGATCTGCTGAGCTTTTCCAGCAACTTCTGTTTTTGTTAGAGACTGTCTTATAACATTGCCACTGGTTCTAACTTCCCGCACTACAGGAAGCATAATCTTCATCTCTCACCTATTGAATCCTTTTATAATTTTAAAGATCTCGATCAGGCTACCTCTCAGTTTCTACTTTTCTAGGGAATTGAGCTTCAATTTGTTCAGCCTCTGCTGATCGTTCTTTGTTGTGTTAACGTCCTTATGAGTCCTTTCTTGCCCTTCTCCAGCGAGTCTATATTTTAAAAATTAATTTGGTGGCCAGGCCCGTACTCATTAACTCCGAGGGATTTGCAGTATGGGATATAGGGAGCTGCTGTTTTTTGACTGGTCAATTGCTGGCACTTTTGTAAGCAAGAGATAGTAGGAACTGCAGATGCTGGAGAATCCGAGACAACAAGGTGCAGAGCTGGATGAACACAGCAGGCCAAGCAGCATCATAGGAGCAGAGAGGCTGACGTTTCGGGCCTAGACCCTTCATCAAGTCTGCTTGAGAAATGTATCTACCAAAAGCTGACAGACACTGTATACTGTGCTCCTGCCTACTGCCTTCCTCCCCAAGTCACATTCAACAGTTTCTGTTCTGTTCAGTTTCTGACTCCCGGAGAGTTTTGAAGGTGTCAGAGCAGGATAATCAGATCGTTAATAAAGCATATGGGATTCTAAAACTTATAAGCAAAGGCGTGAAGTACAAGGGCAAAGATGTTAGCACTAAACTTTTACACACACTGGTTAGGCCACAGTGAGGGTTTTATGTCCAGTTCTGCACCCCCCACCCTGTTGGGAGGATGTTAAGAACCTCCCCTAAGTACGTAGGATATATCAGGAGGATTAGTCCTTTCGGCCCAACAAGTGTGCTCTGCCATTTGATTATGGCTGATATGTTTCTCAATCCCAATCTCCTGCCTTGTCCCCATAACCCTTGATCCCCTTACTAATCAAGAACCCATCTTTCTATCTTAAAAAAACCTTTTTAAAAACATTTATTCAGAAAATACGTACAAAGTACTCACAACAAACAGAGACACTCACTCACATTCGGCACACACACAAGGAAAGTCGAGTTCTGGAGACAAAGCATGCACGTAGGTGATAATTTTCTCTACTCAGAAGCGTTATCGTACACAACTGAGCAACTTTCGCACCCCAAAATCACTGTGACTTTTTTTTCTTTTAACTACCACCAGTAATCACTGTGTAGTCAATCAAATATTTACTAGCAAAGCCTATTACAGGCATTACAAAAGTGAGGGAGAGGATAGGGACTGAGGGAAGGGGCTAAATCAAAATGGAGTTGGAGGGGGAGATGAAACACTGCAGCCCCTGCAGTGCCCACCTCTCTCTGAAGGTATCGAGAGCATTGATGGACACCGCACGCTCCCTCTCCAAGGTCACCCAGGTGCAAATGTAGCTGTAGAAGAGGGGCAGATGGTCAGCAGATATGAGGCCCTCCACAGCCCGCTGCCTGGACCTGTTTATAGCCAGCTTAGCTGCTTGTACATTATTATCAGAGTAACAATCGACAAATCACAGGTTTTAAATTAGCCCCTTTGAGATGGAAAGTATGGCAGACCTCATCCTCAGTGAAAGCATGGATATTTTGAAAGCTCAATACAAAGTCAAATAACATTGGAGTTACAACAATAGTGTGGCTCAGCCTCGAGACATTTACTAAGAAATTGAACAATATCAGTGACAGAGGCCCTTCAAGAGGGGGTGGAAGAGATTTACTGGAACGGGACCGGGGTCTTCAATGACTGTGGAGAGACAGTGGAGACGCTGGGATTGTCCTCCTCAGAACGGAGAAGGGTTAGGGGGTGGGGACAAATACAGAGAATGGTGGAGAAACTCAGTAGGTTGAGCAGCATCTGTGGAGAGAGAAACAGAGTTAATGTTTTGAGACCAGGATGACTCATTACGAGGTATCATCCTGGGCTCAACATTTTAACTCTGTTTCTCTCTCCACGGATGTTGCCAGACCTGCTGAGTCTCTCCACCATTCTCTGTGTTTGTTTCAGATTTCCAGCTCCTGCAGTGTTCAGGGAGAGATTGAATCGAGGAAGGGGTTGTCAGATTAAGTCAGTGAGGGAGAAACTGTTCCCAGTGGCGGGAGGGTCAGTCACCAGAGGGACACGGATTGAAGAGAATTGGGAACAAAGCCTGAGGGAGGGAGGGGAAAGGTGCCGAGAATGTTTGATTTGAGGCTGCGAGTTGTGATCTGGGACACTCTGCCTGAAAGGGCGGTGGGAGCAGATTCAACAGGAACGTTCAAAAGGGAGGGAATTGGAGAAATACTGGGAAAGGACAAAATTGTTGAGAGCTGTGGGGGAGAGCGTGAGGAGGAACAGTGGGACTAATTGGATCTTTAAAACAGACTAGATTGTTTTTCTGACATAAAAGTCAATGATCATCTGTAACAGCTGTCTACGCCATTTTAACATGTGCTCGAATGAGGTAACAGAATTATTTATGGAAATAATGAATTTTCTATTGCCTTCAAATGCTGTCTTAAGATTGGATAAAATAAATTCTAATTTTAATGCATCGAGTAAGGAGTGATTGATGTGGTGGCAATCTACTGAACATTTCACAAGGTGGTAGTAGGACCGATGATCAATGTAGGTTTTAAGTAGTCACTTAGAGGCGGATAGAGAGATTGAGGACACTGGGACTTCAGTATTTCAGGTCATGAAGAACTGGAATATAAAAGAGTGAGAAGTGATCTTATTGAAATATAGTGAATTCTTCGGGGACTTGACAGGGTAGATACAATGAAGTTGTTTCCCCTTGTGGGAGAGTCTAGAACCAGACAGCATAATCTCAGAATAAGGGGTCATAGAGTCAAAGATTCATGCAGGACAGAACCATACAAACATCTTTGAAATGTTGTAATTGTACATTTAAGACAGAGATGAGGAGGAATTTCTTCTTCCAGAGGGTAGCAAATCTGTGGAATTATAGTACAGAGGGCTGTCAAGGCTGGGCCATTGAGTAAATTCAAGGCTGAGATTGACAGATTTTTAATCAGTAAGGAAATCAAGGGTTATGGGGAAAAGGTAGGAAAGTGGAGTTGAGGATTATCAAATTATGAAATGGTCTCAAGGAATGGTAGAGCAGACTCAATGGGCTGAATGGCCTACTTCTACTCCTATGCCTTGTGATCTTATAGGAGGACCTTGCATTTATATAGCACCTGACACAACCTAAGGACATCTACTGAGCCTATGAAGAATTAAGCATGTTGCAACATTTCACTGGGTTAAAGGCCCTCAGAAACGAAAGCTGTCACTATGAAATAGTTTCAAGTGTTGAGGAGTAAATGTTGGCCCTGGGACAACGCATCTCATCTTTGTTACGTTAACGTCCAAAAAAAGTTTCCAAAATGTTCCCTCAAACGAGGAACGGCCGTGGGTGCAGGAGGTGAAAATCCTGCCATCTTCCTTTTGGGGGTTTGGGCTAAGGGTCAATCACGGACATGAAGTCTCCATCCCAATCCTGGGGCACAAACATCGTATACCCCTCACTTTGCCCCAGTTGGAAGGAAGTTGGGAATCTCCAGGCAGTGGGTTAGCTGTGAGATGAGAAGGTGAAAGAGGCCGGAAAAGAAACAGGGGTGTGAATGTGAGAGTGAAGGCAGAGGAGGATTGTTTTCGTGCCCGCCTTATCTCAAAGTCATTCTTTCTCTCGATCTGCTCTCGGGATGTGGGTGAAACTCGCCTCGTTGTGTTTGTTGCTGTGAAGGTAGTGGTGGGGCTCTGTACAATAATTTGCACGAGTCAGTGCACAGAGTCAACCGCATCGTGTGGACAAGAGTTATATCTGCAGGCCGCAGCATTTGGGGATGACAGGCCCCCTTCCCCCAGATGACACCAATGAGGTAACTGGCTCGGCATTTAGATAGCCATTTCTTTTCCTGGTGCTGGTTCGCAGATTGGAATAGGCTCCCTGAAAGGGCAGGACAGGACAGGTGGATACAACAGTAGCTTTCAATGTGGGAGCTGCACAAATGCTTGCAAAGGAAAGATTTGTGGGGCTACAAAGATTGCGCAGGAGGAGCTTTATCATAATTACTCTGCATTTCTGAGCTGTCTTGTAGACCTGTGCCACTTATATCCTGTAATCTAATCCTGCATGCAGAGGATACACACTGTTAGCTTCCCTTGGTGATACTCAAGCTCTGTTCAAGAAACACCAGTGGACATGGTTCAGCAAGGCCTGAGACCAGAGCAAGAGGAAAGAGCAGGGGACTGGGACTAAAGAGCTAGTATGTTGGACCAAATGGCCCTGTTCTGTGCTGTAAGGTTCTATGGTGTCAAATGGAGCGATGTGTAAGGCTGTTTACAAGCGGTTTTAGCCACAGTATCTTGTGGATTCTTAATTGCCCCAGTTGTACAGGCCATCTCTAAAGAGGCCTCAGTGCTACCTTCTCAGCAATGGAAGTGAAATTCACACCCCAAGAACAAACTAAAAGAAAATGTACATCTTAGCTCAATTCCAGGGTTGTTGCTAACCCCCGACCCCTCCATTCTTTTCCCTCCAGCTTGTTTGAGGACTGCAGAGAGACCCTTGTCTCTTGTGTATTGGTTAGTTAGGTTGGAGCACCGTGAGCAGCTCAGCCCAGCCCATGACTTTACGTTCGGTTTCTCGGCCTCCCTCTAAAGCGCTAAACATCGCAGAAGCCATGCCAAAGCACTTGCTCATGGAACTCAAAGGCCTTGAAACCATGCTAGCTGTGAGACTGGCTTTCCATATCAATGCAGACCAGACAGAAAAGGTAGCTTTTCCTTCCTCTCTGAAGCCATAACATTACATTCCTCGCTTTGTTCTATCACCCTAAGCACTTTGTACATTATGATCTGCCTGTACTGCATGCAAAACAAAACTTCTCATTGTACCTAGGTACATATGACAATAATAAATCAAATCAAATGTGCTAGTCTCATGTCCATTTTAGATATTTTAATCCGTGATCTTCTTAAAATTGCAATCAAATAATCAAACTGCTGTAGTATAGAATTCAGCTTCTCTGATTACTGGTTCAGATCCCTGGATAACTCATCCAGATCCCTGGGTAGCTAGCCCAGATCTCTGAATTACTAGTCCAGATCCCTGGTTTACTGATCAAACTTTTGTATTAACAATCCGGATCCTTATATTACTGTCCCAGATCCCTGAATCTCTGTCCCAGATCTCTCAATTACTGGCACAGATTCCTGTATTGTTGCTTCAGATTCCTGGATTCCTGGCTTAGATTCCTGGACCAGATGCCTGGAAGCTGACCCAGGCCCCTGGCTTAGCAGTGACAGATAGGGCAATGCAGTGAATGGAACGGGGAAGAGGTCAGTGCAGTGAAAGTGAGGCTGAGGGATGGTTGTAGTCAGGGAGCAATGGACAGGGAGACGGGTGTGTGTAAGCAGGTAATGGGGCAGACAGGGGCAGTGGTACACAGAGGGGGTGCAGTAAGGGGCTTGTGAGGCAGACAGAGGGGACACAGCAGCAGAAGTATAAATGTGTTGTTAGAAAGCTGTTGGGCTGTAAGAGCGAGGGTAGGGAGTAGTGGGCTGTAGTATGTGATCAGTGGTCTGAGAAAGGGGTCTTGTAGAGAGCAGCAAGGCAGACAAAATTGTAATGTAAGGTGTGTGATTTATATATGTATATATTAATATAATTTAATTTAGAGTTTGGATTTTGAACTAATGGATGTGGGTTTTGGTCTGTGTGCATGAAGACACTTAATAATGAACTCTTTCATCTTTTGTGAGCCATGATTTTAAACCAATACGAACAGATTCAAGAACAGCTTCTTCCCGCTGTTATTAGACTTCTGAATGGACCTCTCAAGTTTTAAATTTAATGTTGATCTTGATTACTGCAGCCATAACACAATATTCTTTGCTCTGTTCTATTACCCTAATGCACTTTGTATGGTATGATCTGCCTGTACAACTCGCAAAACAAAACCTTTCACTGTACCGAGGTGCACATGACACTAATAAATCAAATTAAATCAGAATGTGTCAGAGAACTGGTATTGAGGCCGTCCTGGAGTGATAATGTGAATTTATGTATGTTATGAGAGTTTTACAATCAAAGGCTGCAAGCATTGAAAGCCATTAGCCCATTTTTTGATTTAGAAATGATTTTGCTTAGGAAAAGACCCACGGGTTGGAAAGCTTTTGGAGCAGTTTGCAGAATACCTGGCTGGGGTCACTTTCAGCTGCACCTGGAGAAAGGAGTTAGTTTGGTACAGTTTTAGGAAATAAGTTAAGGATTTTAATTTGGAAATTCTACACCATAAGCGTTTGTTGGTTAGAACTCTGATGGAATTATTTGAAACTGAAAAAATCTAAGTTTATTTGAGTGAATAATTAAAGAAAAGGCTATCAAGTTCTCAAGACTGGGAATTGAAAGAAACCTACGGACGTGAAAGAAAGGGGAACTTTCCCTGATGTTTAAATATTGGGATGTGATGGTGTTGAAAATAGATGTAATTTTATTTTGCTGTGGATTTGAAATCTTTCAAACTGTGTTATGTATAAATAGTTTGATTTGTTGCATTTTATCTTCACTTCTTTGGTACAATAACTTCTGTTTTATTGTTAAAAACAAATCTGCAGCATTGTGCACTTATGTTTCAGTGAAAGACAGCGATATTAAAAAATAACATGATCTATCGAGGCAGATTTCAGTCTAGAATCTGACTTTTCCAGTGGTACCATCAACTGGGATTGGTGAGACAAGAGAACAAAGGGGCAGAGAGAGGAAATGTGTGGAACATTGAAGGGGCTATGGTAAGCAGGCGTTGGGCAGAGAGACAGCAGTGTGGTAAAGGGGCAGTGGGAACAGTTCAAGTCAGCCTACTCCAAAAGCAAGCTGTGAAGGGTGTAATAGTGTGTAGGTGTATGCGATCACTCTGACCAATACATAAGCAGTTCACCAACGGAATAAAACAGTAGGGCAAAGGTTTTCATAAATCATAGATATTTGCATATCTTTGTCCCACGGGCATTGAATCATTCATTTAGTGATACAAATTGAACACACAGAAATATCAGCAAAAGCTGAGATTTATACCAAATGCACTTGATTTCAAAGTTGCCACAGACTTGACTGTATATCTTGATGATGATATTCTGGTGATCACTTACATTTGAAATTCAGTAGTTTATGAGGAAGGGGTTTGGATCAAGATTCATTTCCAGTGACAGGAGGGTCGGTAACCAATGAGGGGAATTAAGTAAGGAACCTGAGGGAGAGATGATTTTCTTGATGCAGTGAGTTGCTGTGATCTGGGATGTGCTGCCTGACAGAGCCGTGGGAGATTCAATAGGAATGTTCTAAAGGGAGAGCTGAATAAATACTTGAAAAGGAGAAATTTGCTGAGTTTGGAGGTGGGTGGGGGGAAAAGATAATGGTCCAGTTATATTGTCACTAGTAGGTATGACCAACTGCTATGAGATCCAACTTAACGCTCTGGGGATTTGGATTCAAATCCCACCACAGCTGCTGCTGGAGTTGAAATTCAGTTAGATCAAGAATTCAAGCTGGTTTCAGTGGTATTGGCCATGACAATAGTCATCAATTGTTGTAAAAACCCATCCACATCACTTATATCCTTTAGAGGGAAATCTGCTGTCCTTACCCAGTCTGGCCTACAAATATCTCCAGACCCACAGTAATGTGATTTACTGTTGACTGCCCTCTGAAAAGCCAAAGCGGGGTCAATCAGTTCAAGATTCGTTAGGAATGGGTAATAAATTATACTCACATCGCATGAGAGACTCTCTCTTCACAAAGTCTCTGTTGCTGGCTGAGTGATATCAATCTAATGATTTTACTAAGTGATTATTAAAACCAAATAATGGAAAATGATAAGGATGTAATAACAGATTAATACCGAGATTATTGTCTCTGAATTGCAGCATAACACAAGCTGTGGCATCACAGGAAATGAAGGCAGAGTTCAGAATATCGTCAGGTCAAAGAACACTATTGTAGGTTTCACATATCTTCTCCAAATATTAACACCTTGTATTAAGAGTAGCAATTAACATTGTCATATTGTGCTTCTAAACTTCCTGGTGTGAAAAATATTTTCAAAGTTGTTTTTCTTACCCAGAGAACACGGTGAAATATGCCTTCACAATTCTGTGATGTGAATATACTTTCATGTGGATGTTTTGCCTTTGATCAAAACTAGCAACTGAACTCGAAGTATTACAGTGCAAAATTTATATTAATTCCTGATTTTTGAAAAATTATGTCTGGTTTGAACGAGCATTTTCACTTTACATTTTGGTGTCCCAATTTAATGTGGAAGTTAATCGAAAAGCAGAAAGGTTACGTTACTCTTGTATCTAATCTTGTTTAGACCTGACTCGAAGTTCGTGTGAACAGTTCTGGTTTTCAGATTGTGAAAAATAGAGAGGCTTTGGAGAAAGAGTCTAAGAATTTTACAGGGACAATGTTCTATATCTGAGAAGCTGCATCAATTTGGAGAAGCTGAATAGAGAAGGCTATCGGGTAACCTAACAGAACTTTCAAAAGAATGAAGGAGTTTGAAAGCATGGATGTTGGGAGGATGTTCCTAATTCTCAAGGACTAGTGTGCCATCAATATAAATCAATCACTAACCAACTCAATTGGGAATTCGTGGAAAACCTCTTCACCCAGACTATGGGGAGAATGTGGAACCTACTCCCACAGGCAGTGGTCGAGGTGAATCTTTACAATATATTTAAGGGAGAAGTTAGATAACTAGATGATGGACAAAGGAATGGCCACAGGGCTATGGAGTGAGATGAAAAAGGGTTGGGAGGAATTTTGAATGGAACAGAACAAATAGAGGATGGGCCAATTGGCCTGTTTCTGTACAGTATATTCTGTGACTACCTGAATGTATGGCCAGGAAATCTAATAAAAGAAACTAAAAATAAAGCAGCTTCCACTGTGGCCTGTGAGTGACGGGCATCCTGAGACTTTTTTACCAGTTTGTTAGGCCCCATGAGACCCACGCCACACTACAGAGGCGGTGATAGTTTTTAATCTCATTCGTAACAAAAAGAAAAAATTCACTGTGGTTTCCAACAAAATTACCTGCAGGAAAATGTAGGCTGCTTCTTGGTATTTTCTTCTCTCTTAGCAGACTTCTTATTGACTTCTATTAGAGTGAAGAGAATTTAAACTATGCGTTTCAGTCTCATCGAGAGGAGTTGAGGAACGGGTTAGGGGCTGGGAATTGCAGTGAAATAATGGGCCTCTCTAGGAGTTGTCTCCTTTTATTTTACTGTGTTTATTATTCCTCAGCATTGTACCAACTTTGTTCGAAAAATGATTTGAACTTGAGAAAAGATTTGAGATCCAAATGCACAGAGGAAGAGGAGAAAAGGGGAAAGGGGGTAGAGAAAAGGAAAATAAGAAAAAGGGCAAGAGATTAGAGAAGGGGAGATCAGAGGAGGGGTGGAGGAAAAGGGGGAGATGAGAAAGAGAGAAGAGAAGGAAGGAAAAAGAGGGAAGGGGAGATTGGTGCAGGGGAGATGACAAGAAGAAGGGGAGAACGGTGGAGATGAGGTGAAGAAAAGGTAGGTTAAACGGGGGAAATCAGCGAAGAGAAGCAGAGGCGAGGGAGGAGAGGGGAACAGATGAAGGGGAGACAAGGAGGGGGTGATCTGAGGAATAGAGGGGAGGGGAGGTGGCATCCGCTGTCTCACCGAATAGAGAGTGTCGAAGTGCTGTGAGCTCAGGCCCAGTGATTCTGAAACCAGCCTCGTGACTGATGCCGGAGGAGGAGCGGATCTACACTTACTGAGAGAAACAAACTAGTGGAATGGATGGCTTCCTTCTTCTCCATTTCCTTCTCCCATCTCTCAATTATGCCACGTGAGTACAGCACCGATTTGTCATTTAGGGAGAGAGTGATCGTTTTCTAAATAATTAGCAATCAGTTTGGAGCTGACGGGATCGTTCCCCTTACAGCGAAGACAATTAAGAGGTTTATCAGGAAGGGCTCTGGATCGAGTCAATGAGGGAGAGACTGTTCCCAGAGGCAGGAGGTCAGTCACCAGAGGGACACGGATTGAAGTGAATTGGGAAAGAAATCTGAGGGGGGGTGGATGAAGGGAATATTTTTTTCGAGGCTGTGTGTTGTGATCTGAAGCGCGCTGCTTGACAGGGCGGTAGGAGCAGATTCAACGGGAATGTTCAAGAGGAGGAAATACTGGAAAAGGAGGAATTTGCAGGTTTGTGGAGAGTTGGATGTGAGGAGAGTGAATCTAATTGGATAGATCTTTCAAGAGTAGGTACAGGCCTGAGAGGCTGAATGGCCTCCTCTTGTATGGTGTCATTCCACGAATGCCAAGACTAAAAAGATATTTCAGGCTCTGTATAGATCATGTTTCAACTGAACTGGGAATGGGATGGGGAGTAAAAAGCATAAGGATTTATATGAAAATTGTGAAAACTTGAAGATGGAAAAAGGTTCATAAAAAAATTTAAAACCTTACTTAACGAATACACTGTAATATTTAAGAAAAATATTTTCCTTTCTGGACTGGAATGGGTAATTAATTGCCGTTTGAGATTATTGGCGACGAACTGTGTTTCTGGAGTTCAGTGTTAAGGATGACGAGGCGTTCACAGTCTGGCCGATTGTTGTTCCAATGAGACAACAGGAAGGTAGGAAACCAAGCCGTTCTGAGACATGACACACCCCAGATAAACACAAATATTGCTTTTAAAAGGAGGACAGTTTGAAACATTCAAACAAATTTGTCAGGTAGATAGAGAGAAACCATCTCCCTTGGTGGGTGAAGGGCAATGTGGTTGGGGGGTGGTGGTGTGGAATCTAGAGCAAGGGAAAAGAAGCTTTTAAATTCAAGTCAGGCTGTTCAGGGAGCAATTTTTCAAAGGGAGGGGGGATCTGTAACCCCCTTCCCCCATAAAAAATCTTTGTGGAGGCTGAGAGTCAACTGGAGTTTTCAAGGCTGAGATCATCTGAGGTTTTTGTAGGGTATGGGTATTCAAGAATATTGAGCAAAGCTGGGTAAAACGGAGTTGGCATATAAATCATTGTAAATGGCAGAACAAGATTGAGACGCTGAATGGCCTCTTTCTCTTCCTCGATGCTGTTTATGTTAATTAGTCAGATCCATCAGGTTTTCCCTTGACAAACATAAACCAGCCAGCCTTCAGTTTTTTTAGGACGGGAATGGTTTTGCAGTGAAAATTGCTGAGGGATTGAACAGCATCGATTGGATTCAAGTTATCAACAAAGAGAATTGTTAAAACAAACTCAGTACAGATATCAACCCGAGACCATGTGCTGGTAATTTATTATAAGGTGGTGGGAGAGGAGGAGGTGGTGAGAATCAGAGAAATTATGTACCACTAAAGGAGGCCATTCGGCCCATTGTGCCTGCACCTGGTTTCTGAAAGAGTTGTCAAGTTAGTCCGCACCCCCCCCACCAACCCAGTCCTCCCCTCCAGCTCTGCAAACCTTTTCCTTTTTAAGTATTTACCCAATTCTTTTTATGAGACTTCCTGTTGAATCTGCTCCCTCTGCCCTTTCAGGGAGCATGTCCCAGATCACAACAACTTGCAGCCTCAACTCAAACATTCTCCTCCTCTCCCCCTCCCTCCCTCCTTCAGGTTCTGTTCCTGATTCCCTTCAAACTGTGACCCTCTGGTGACCAACTCTCCTGCCACTGGGAACAGTTTCTCCCTCCATTGGCTCGATCCAACAGGCCCTTCCTGATACTGAATGTCTTGATTCAATTTCCCCCTGAACCTTCTCTCCCCAGAGGGAAACAATAACAGCTTCACAATGAACTTATTTATCAGTGCTTTAGTTTATCCACTTTTACGTAGCTTTGCTAGTTTATTTATGAATTAGTGCTGCTTTAGTTCCAAAGCCAGTTATTTGTTTTCGTGATGAGAATCCTTCGGGACTGTTTCACATCTGCAGTAGATGCAGCCATTAATTCCCATCACGGAGACGAGATTTAAATCAAACTCAGGGGGGAGAGGGAGAGGGAGAGAGGTGAATGGTCTCCAGTCTTGTCCAGGGGCAGCTGAATTTGGAAAGATGATTATTTCTGTATTCCTGTTACTGCTCGAAATCAGGAAGTTGCTCTCTAGCTGACAGTTTCACAGAAAGTCACAGAAATGATATGGTGCAGAATGATGCCTTTTGCACTGGCTCTCATAGCATTTTCACTCGGTGCCAAGCTCCTGCCCTTTTCCCATAACCCTGTTCAAATAATCATCTAATATCATCCTGAATGCTTCAGCTGAACCTGCCTCCAACACTCTTCGAAGCAGCGTGTTCCAGACCCTAGCTACTTGCTATCTGAGACAGTCTCACCTCACGTTCGCTTCTTTTGCAAAACACTTCCAAACTGGTTCTCGATCTGTTTACGTGCGGAAACAGTTTCTCCTTATCTGCTATGTGCAGACCTCATGGGTTTTGAAAACTTCCATCAGATCCCACCTCAGCCGTCTCCTCCGCAAAGAAAGCAGCATGAATGTCTCAAGTGTTTCCTCATGATTGAGGAATCTCATCCCTGGAACCATTCTTGTAAACCCCTCCTGCTCTCTCTCCAATGTGTTCACATCTTTCCTATAATGTGGCACCCAGAACAACACATAAGATTGCAGCTGAGGTCTTCATATAAGTTCGGCATCATCCCCCGCTCCACGCGCCTGTTAATAAAGACCAGAATACCGTGAATTCCATTAACGGCTCTCTCTGTCTGGCACCCTTTGTGACATAAGTATAAATATACCCAGGTCTTGCTGTTCCTGCACACCCTTCAGAATACTAGCTTTTATTTTGTACTGTCTCCTAATGTTCGTCTCAACAAAGTGCATCACCTCATACTTCTCCAAATTTGAAATAACTGCACAGAGGCCAGTATCCTGTCACCACCACACTCTTTATTTTCTTGTGTACAGTACACTGGCTGTGACCCACCAGCTCAGAGTCAATCCCTGAACTAAGGAGATACTAAATCCCCTGGTTATATTGGTCAGCCAGGGCTTCCTGATTGGCCCAATCCAGCTCGTTCAAATCACTGCAACATTGAACTCCATCTGCCATCTCTCCACCTACTCGCCAACGTTTCTACGTCCTTTTGTAAGTTTACACTGTTCTCCGCACGTCTTTCAATGCTTCCCAGTTTTCAATCGCCCACAATCATTGAAATTGTCCCCTACCCACCAAAATCCAGATCATTTCTACATATCAGGAAAAACAAGGATCCCAATACCCCGAAACGTCAGCCTTCCTGCTCCTCTGATGTTGTTTGACCTGCTGTGTTCATCCAGCTCTACACCTTGTTGTCCCAATACCAACCCCCGGTTAACGCCACTACAAACCTTCCTCCAGCTTGAAAATTATCCATTGACCATTACTCTCTGTAATTGATCCCTCAGCCAATTTTGTATCCATGTTGCTATAGACCCTTTTATTCCATGACCTACAACTTCCTTCACAGGTCTGATGTGTGTGTGGCACTGTATCAAATGCCTTTTGGAAGGCCACATACACCATTTCAATGGTCTTACCAACATTAATCCTCTCTGTTACCTCCTCAGAAATCTGTAGCAAATCAGTCAGACACTATCTTCGACACAAATCTATGCTGATTTGTCTGAATCAACTCACATTTTTACAGGTGACTATCCAGAATTAATTTCTGGACGTTTGCCCACGACCAAAGTTAAACTGAATGGTATGTAATTGCTAATCAATGCCAATGCTCCTGCAGTTTTCCCTCTCATATCCTTCAATGTCCTTTGATGCATCTCCCAGTGCCTCAAACTTTAAATAGAGACAGCTTATCCGATACCACCTCCTTATCAGTTTTAAACCTTTCTAATCACTAAGTGTCCTCCTCTGTCACCATGGCCTGGATAGCATCTGACTTGTACCCGACTGTATAGTCATAGAGCTCAGAAGAGGCCCTTCAGCCCATTGAGTCCATGCCCATCTATCTACACTAAACCTTCTATCCAACACTTGGCCCACTGCATCAAATGTCATTGAATGACATAATGGAAACAACATGGACATTTACTCAGGTATGTCCTCTACACAACAAGGAGGACGAATTCAACTCGGCCAATTACTACCTCATCTGTCTACTCAGGATCATCAGTCCAATCTTGGAAGAGGTCTTCGGCAGTGCTATCAAACTGCACTTGCTGAGCAATAACCTGTTCACTGATGCTCAGTCTGATTTCCACCCACGGCCATTCAGTTCATCCTGCCTTCATTATAGCTTTGGTTCAGACGTGGACAAGAAAGCTGAACTCCAGATGTGAGATAGGAGTGACTTTATGGATGACATGAAGATTGGCCACACGGTTGTCAGCGAGGAAGGTCCAGGGTTACAGGAGGATATAAACAGATTGGTCAGACAAGCAGATCAGTGGCAGATAGAATTTATCCCTGATCGCTGTGAGAAGATGCACTTTGAAAGAGGTAACAAGACAAGAGATTACTCAATAAACAGTGGAACACCAGGCAGCTCAGAAGAAAAGAAGGATCTTGGTGTGTTTGTCCACAATCCCAGAAGGTGGAAGGACAGGTCACTTAAGAAGGCAAACCTACCTTTATCAGTCACGGAATACATTATAAGAGCAGGAAAGTTATGGCTGAGCTGAACAGGGCTTTGGTTAGGCCACAGCTGGAGAGCTGTGTGCAGTTCTGGTCTCTGCGCTATAGGAAGGATGTGACAGCAGTGGAAGAGGTGCAGAGGAGATTCATCAGGATGCTGCCTGGGATGGAGCAATTTAGCGATGAACAGAGGCTGGATAAGCTACCCCGTTTTCTTTGGAGCAGAGAAGATTGAGGGGGGTGACCTTAAATGAGATATATAAGATTATGAGGGGCATGAACATGGTGAATAGAAAGCAGCTGTTCCCCTTAGTTGAAAGGTCAATAACAAGGAGGAATGATTTAAAGGCAGGAGTTTTAGGGGAATTGAGGAAAAATGTTTTAATCCAGAGAGTTGTTGGGGTCTGGAATGCACTGCCTGGGAGGGTAGTTGAGGTAGGAAACGTCACAACCTTTGAAAAGTACTTGTGCAAACACTTGAAACATCACATCATTCAAGGCTATGAGCCGAGTGCAGGAAAGTGAGACTAGTGTAGATTTGGCAGTAGAGACTTCATGCGCTGAAGGGCCTTTACTGTACTGTATGATTCTGTGACTACCCTTGACACCAAGGTCATATTTGACTGAGTATGGCATGAAAGCTGCTTCATCAATGACCTTCCCTCCTTCGAAAGGTCAGAAGTGGGGATGTTCGCCGATGATTGTGCAATGTTCAGCATCATTCGCGACTCCTCAGCTACAGAAGCAGTCTGTGTCTAAATGCAGCACAACATTACAGTTTACACTACCAAGTTACCAGTGATATTCTACAAGGATCAGTGCTGGGACCTCTGCTGTCTATAATTTATATAAATGATTTGGATGAAAATACGGATATCTGATTAGTAAGTTTGCAGACAACACAAAAATTGATGGAGTTGTGGATAGCGAGGAAAGTTGTCAAAGGATACAGCTGGATACAGATCAGTTGGAAAATTGGTTGGAGAAATGGCAGATGGAATTTAATCCTGACAAATGTGAGGTACTGCAATTTGGAAAGCCAAATGCAAGAGGAAAGTATACAGTAAATGGCAGGACCCTGAGGAGCATTGATATACAGTGGGATCTTGGGGTGCAAGGCCGTAGATCCCTGAAAGTGGCAACACAAAAGTGAATAAGATGGTAAAGAAGGCGTAAGGCATGCTTGCCTTCATCAGTCGGGGCACTGAGTACAAAAATCACCAAGCTATGTTACAGCTGTATAAAACCTTAGTTAGGCCACATTTGGAGTACTGTGTGCAGTTCTGGTCGTCACACTTGGATGTGGAGGTCCTGGAGAGGGTGAAAAAGAGGTTAACCAGGATGTTGCAATGTATTAGCTACAAGGAGAGGTGGACAAACTTGGATAGGTTTTGCTCAAGTGTCAAAGGCTGAGGGGTGACCTACTAAAAGTGTATAAAATTATGAGAGGCATGGATAGGGTGGAAAGTTGGAGTCTTTTTCCCAGGGTGGAAATGTCAAATACTAGAGGCTTTAAGGTGAGAAGGTGAAAGTTTAAAGGACATGAGCAAGGCAAGTTTTCAATGACACAGAGGGTGGTAGATATCTGGAACAAGCTGCCAGGGGAGCTGGTAGAAGCAGATACAATAGCAACGCATAAGACAAGAACAGCCAAGGAATAAAGAGATACAGACCATGTGCAGGCCTATGGGATTACTTAGAATGGCATCATTGTCAGCACAGACACGGTGGGCCGAAGGGCCTGTTCCTGCGCCGTACTGTTCTATGTTCTAATATTTGGGCCACACAACGGCCAGGGAATGATCATTTCCAAAAAAGACAGATTTGATTCATTACTCCTTTACATTTATTGGTGTTACCTCATTGAATTCCGCACTGTCAACATTCTGGGGGTTACCATGAACAGAAACTGAACTAGATTAGACATATAAATACTGGGGCTGTGAGAACATGTCAGAGGCTGGGAATTCCACAGCAAGTAACTTACCTCTTGACTTCTGAAACCCTGTCTACTATCCACAAGGCACAAGTCACAAATGTGAATGCAATACACCCCAATTGCCTGGATACGTGCAGCTCCAACAATAGTCAAGAAACTTGATATCATCCAGGTCACAACAGCCTTCCTGATTAGCACCACATTCACCAGCGCTCAGTAGCAGCAGTGTGTACAATCTACAAGATAGACAGCAGAAATTCACCAACGATCCTTAAACACCACCTTCCAAACCCATGACCACTTCCACCTGGAGGGACAAGGGCAGCAGATACATGGGAACACCATCCCATTGCGAGTTTCGCGCCAAACCACTCCCATTCTGACTTGGTGTTGCTGTTCCTTCAGTGTCACTGGGTCAAAGTCCTGGAACTCCCTCCCTAACAGTCTTGTAGATGTACGAACACCAGATAGACTCGCAGTGGTTCAGGAAGGCAGCTCACCACCACCTTCCCAAGCACAACTCGAAATAGGTAATAAATGTTAGTCCAGCCAACAATGCCCACATCTGATGAATGAATTTAAAAAGGTAAAGACAGATGCAAAATATTTATTTAATACCTTCCCAATGCCCTTTGGTTCTATTTGGAAATATATTTGATCGTACCTCTCCTTTTACCGCCCTATTACTATTGATGTGCTTAGACAAGACAATGGGACTTGCCTCCATGTCAGCTTTCTCGTTGCTTCTCTTATTTGACTTTTCACCTTGCTGTGAACCTTATCTGTTCAGCTTGGTTCTGAATTGCATGTAACCCCTGACATCTGTCAGAAGCACACATTTTATTCTTTAGCTTAATGTTTATCTCCTTTGTCATCCAGAAAGCCCTGAATCTGTTTGTTGCACGTTACTCTTTAGAGGGAATGTACCTGAATGTGTCCAAACAATCTCCTCTTAGAGACAACTTTATTGCCTACCTACTGTTTCATGCACCAATCCCTGCTCCAGTCTATCTGAGCCCGTTGTGTTCTTGCCTCAATGCAGTCTGCGCTCTGCAGGGCGATTATTTGTACTCTAGATTGACCAATATAATTTTCTATTGTCATCTCTAAACTTTATAATACAACGATGACTGATCCCTGAATGTTCCCACTTGATCTACTTGGCCCACATCGTTCCCAAGATCCCGGACAAACTATGTCTCCCTTCCTACTGAATTGGAGATTGTAGGTAATTCTCCTGAACTCAATCTTGGAAGATCTCTTCCTCGCTGTCCCCAACACTAACACTATCCTGGTCCATAAACAGGCAATTAAAGTTTCCCATTATAATTGCTCCTTGGTGGGTACATCTGTCTGTGTAATTTCCTTTCAGATTTGTTCCTTCCCACTGTTTGTTGGTCGATAGATTATATTGAACAATGTAACCACACACTTCTTACTCCCTAGCTCAAAGCAAATCGATTCTGTACTTGAATCCTCTGAAACATTCTCTTTCTTCAGGACTCAACACTTTCCATATCCTTATTTCTCCTTTTTCTTTCCTATCCCATTTTTTTGAACACCTCATGAGCAGGAATATGAGCTCCCAGACATGGCCTTGTTTGAGGCCAGACTCTGTTACTGTCACAGCATCATAATCCCACATGAAAATCTGTGCCTGTAACTGTCCAGTCTTATTAATGACACTCTGTGCATTCACATCCATGCGGTGTAACTCTGATTGAAATTTCAAAAACATGAGGGAAGGTGATGGCCTGCTGGTATTATTACTGGACTGTTAACCCAGGTAATGTTCTGGGGATCTTGGTTCAAAACCTACCATGGCAGATGGTGGAGTTTGAATTCAATTTTTTAAAAAATCTGCAAATAAGAGTTTAATGATGACCATGAATCGATTGCTGATTCTCAGAAAACCCCTATGGTTCACTAATGTCCTTTAGGGAAGGAAAGTGCCATCCTTACCTGTTCTGGCCTACATGTAACTCCAGACCCACAACAATGTGGCTGACTCTTAACTGCCCTTTGGGTAATTAGGGATGGACAATGAATGCATGACTCTTCTACAAAGTGAATGGTTCTGAATGGTTCTGCGCTGTTAAAGAGTCAATTCTGAAGGAGCGCCGCGCTGTCGGAGGGTCAGTACTGAGGGAGTGCCGCACTGTCGGAGGGTCAGTGCTGTGAGAGCGCCGCACTGTCGGAGGGTCAGTGCTGAGGGAGGGAGCACTGTCGGAGGGTCAGAACTGAGGGAGTGCCGCACTGTCGGAGGGTCAG
>NC_063374.1:10774934-10777118 GCF_021869965.1 Rhincodon typus
GGTCAGTACTGAGGGAGTGCCGCACTGTTGGAGGGTCAGAACTGAGGTAGTGCCACACTGTCGGAGGGTCAGTACTGAGGGAGTGCCGCACTGTCGGAGGGTCAGAACTGAGGGAGTGCCGCACTTTCGGAGGGTCAGAACTGAGGTAGTGCCGCACTGTCGGAGGGTCAGTACTGAGGGAGTGCCGCACTGTCGGAGGGTCAGTGCTGAGGGAGTGGGCACTGTCGGAGGGTCAGTGCTGAGGGAGTGGGCACTGTCGAGGGTCAGTGCTGAGGGAGTGCCGCACTGTCGGTGGGTCAGTACTGAGGGAGTGCCGCACCGTCAGAGGGTCAGTGCTGAGGGAGCGCCACAGTGTCGGAGGGTCAGTGCTAAGGGAGCGCCGCACTGTTGGAGGGTCAGTGCTGAGGGAGTGGGCACTGTCGGAGGGCCAGTGCTGAGGGAGCGCTGCGCAGTCAGAGGGTCAGTGCTGAGGGAGTGCCGCAGTGTCGGAGGGTTAGTACTGAGGCTGTGCTGTACTGTCAAAGGGGCAGTAGTGAAGGGTGCTGCATTGTCAGAGATGTCGCATTTCAGATGAAGTGTTAAGTTCAGGCCTCATGTACCCTACATTCAGCTGTGGGCACTGTGGGATGAAGGGTAAGGGTGGTGTCCTCCTTGTCCTGGGGTCAATACTGATTCTGGGAGCAGCATTACAATGATTACCAGGCTGTCTCTGTTACTTTACTATGTCGCGTATTACATCGCTGATTTCACTTTGAAATGATAGAATTGGCTGTGACTGCCTCAATAGTGCTGTTAAAGTTCAAATTGTTGCTTTCTTCATGTGATTTTGCTTTTTTGAAGAGCTGGCACAGATACGGTGGGCTGAATGGCTTCCCTGCCATAACACTTCCATGATTCTTTAAAGGGACAAGACAAATTAACAACACTATTAAAAAAATAAAAATAAGGAGGAATATAAAGATAAGGGCATGGTGACAAACCTTTCTCAATCAATGATTTGGTCTTAGTTCTGGGCTCCCACTTTGGGAAATAAGTCAAGGCCTCATTTTCCCAGAGGTTCGGTAATTAAGTGACTCAGATTTCAGATGATTGTCCAAAACTCTCACCGGTAGATGGGGAGAGAAGTTTTAGATGCAATAAGTTGTTGTAGGTGCTGCCTGAAAGGGCGATAGAAACAGAGAGAAGCAACCTTCAAAAAGAAATTAGATAACAATAGAGCACTTGAAAAATAAATACGTGTGGGACTGTGTTGTAAAAGCAAGGTGGCAGTTCTTTCAAAGAACCATCGGAGGAACAAAAGGCCAAATGAGCTCCTTGTGCACTGTAAGATTCTGCCCCACGACCCCTGACCATACCCAAAACACTGCTGTTTCTAAACTAAATGCACCCCTTCACACAGACCCCCCCTTACTCACTGACCCAAACAGGCTCTCCAACCCCAACAGTACCAAATAAAAAATCTCATGGTAGTGTTCATATCCAATCTGTAAGCGCCCCCATCTCAAGCGCTGACTTCCTCCATTGCAGTTGGAACTCCCTCCCTAAACCCATTCGACTGCCTGTCCTCCTTAGAACCGCTCAACTGGACCAAACCTATCTTCACTTGTCCTGAACCTGGCTGAGTGCCAAGCAGTATCCTCTCATACTCGTGCGAAACACTTTGGGAAAATTATCTTCCATTTGAAATGGGAGCCACTGTACAGAGATCAGAGTACCTCAGTTTCTTGTTTATAAGACTCTCACTTTCTGGTTGCTCCGTCAGGAGCACGATCAGTCTCAGATCTGAGTGAACACAAACAATTTTCTCTCTCTCAGTAGAAGATGGCGAAAACACTCAGCAACATCATCCAGCTTCGTGCAGAGAGACACAGAGATCACATTTCAGGTTGATGATCAGAAACTTTCAGTGCTTGCCTGACTCTCTTTATTTGCGCTGCCTGACCAAACGAAACTTCTCAAATATGTTCTCTTTTCATTTCTGCCATCCAGAATCTATGGTGCTCTCCTTTATGTGCTTCAGTTTGATTAATTTTATTTACAATTCTTTTGTTTCTAGAATTCAGTGATTAAATTGTGACCAATCCGTTACAGTATCTGGTACAAGGTAATACTGACAAGGGTGACAATACTGAGGGAACGCTGCACTGTAGGAGGGTCAGTGCTGAGGGAGCGCTGCACTGTAGG
>NC_063374.1:10777128-10779607 GCF_021869965.1 Rhincodon typus
GTCAGTGCTGAGGGAGCGCTGCACTGTAGGAGGGTCAGTGCTGAGGGGAGTGCTGCACTGTCGGAGGGTCAGTGCTGAGGGAGCGGGCACTGTCGGAGGGTCAGTGCTGAGGGAGCGCCGCACTGTCAGAGGGACAGTGCTGAGGGAGCGGGCACTGTCGGAGGGTCAGTGCTGAGGGTGCGCCGCACTGTCGGAGGGTCAGTGCTGAAGGAGTGGGCACTGTCGGAGGGTCAGTGCTGAGGGAGTGCCGCACTGTCGGAGGGTCAGTGCTGAAGGAGTGGGCACTGTCGGAGGGTCAGTGCTGAAGGAGCGCCGCACTGTCGGAGGGTCAGTGCTGAGAGAGTGCCACACTGTCGGAGGGTCAGTGCTGAGGGAGCGCCGCACTGTCGGAGGGTCAGTGCTAAGGGCGTGCTGCACTGTCAGAGATGCCATCTTTCAGATGGGACATTAAATTGTGATCCTGTCTGCACTCTCGGGATCGGCAGTGAGGCAGAGTGGGTGGGGGGAAGAGGGAGTGTGGGTGATACATCACCAAGCTATTGTTGGAAGAAGAGCACGAGTGTCATATAGTCATACAGTGCAGAAGAGCCCCTTCAGCCCATTGAGTCTGCACCAATCCTAGTTTTCATCCTTGGCCTATGGCCTGGAACATTATGACATTTCAAGCATTCGGCCACATATGTTTTAAAGGTTGTGAAGTTTCTTTTCTCCTAAGCAGTGTGTTCCAGATTCTCACTATCCTCTAAGTGAAAGAAACCTCCCTCAAATCCCCTCAAAACCTCCTATTCTCCTTATAATGATGACCCCTTGCATTGACAATCCAACACAGGGCAATGCCTGCTTCCTATTCACCCTGCCCATAACTGTACATATCTCAATCAGTCCTGTCTCAGCCTCCACTGTTCTAAAGAGAAGAACCCCAGCACATCCAGCCTCTCTTCATCGAGAATATGCCCCAAAACAGGCAGCATCCTGGTTATTCACCTCTGCTGCCCCCTCTAGTATATCACCTCATATGATGTGCCTAAGGCCAATCATTTTCCCTCATCCATCATTACCAAAAACAAGTGATCCAGCTCATTCTGTTATTGTTGTGTTCAGGAGCTCACTGTGCGAACAATTGCTTTTCTCCAATATACCAGTGACTGCCCTCCACAAGTACTTGGCTACCAGTAAAGAGCCTTGGGTCATGCTGAGGTGTTGCGGTACAATGTACAATTGTTATACAATCTTTGTCTCTTGCCTTCCTTTTTGCAGGCAGTACCCTTTCTGGACTGGGTGATGAGTTAATCTCTAACACTGTCGTTTTTGACAGTTTCAGCTTTGAGCTTTCAGTGGTTGGGGCAGGAACTCACAAAAAGACCTCGCCGCCTTGAATCAGGTTAACAGATGGATTTACTGAAAGATCCTGCACTGTCACTGTTCCCTCAGAGAGCCAGGCTCAATTAAAGGTCAGCTTGAGTCATGGTTAGTCAAACTGAAATGTTACTGTGGAGTTTTGCCAAAACCCTCTGAGTAGAACTGACGTCAGAGGTTGTGTCAGGGATGTAGCAGCAGAGAGAAATAGTTTGGGCACTGACTCAGCAGAAATGCATCCAACAAAATACCTGAAATGGGAACTCCAAGATGCTAACAACTAGATCATTCCAGCAGTTACATACTGTGACAAAACATGTCTCTAACTGCCTCACAAGGAGGAACACGCTCCTTCTTTAAAAGTCACTCATTCAGTCACTCTCCAATATCAGGATCAGAACCAACAACACCTTCGCAACACAGATCTACTTTCAGCAGCAGATTTTCTTGGGAGACAACAGAAAGATTTTGTGTTTATGCAACATTTTAACAACCACAGGACGTCTCAGATTATTTCACAACCACTGAAGTTCTTCTTAAATGTAGTCACCATTGTAATGCAGGAAATGTGATAATTTGTGTACAGCAAGCTCACACAAGCAGATTCAGACAGTCTGTTTCCTCACTGACATTTGTGAAGGAAAACAAATTGGCCCCAGGATGCCAGGGAAAATGCCCCAGCTCTTATTCCAATGGACAGACGTTTTAGTGGGCAGATGGAGCTTTTAGCGCTTCATGTGAGAGCACATTCCCCAGTTTAGTACTCCCTCAGCACTGACCCTCCAACAGTGCCCACTCCCTCAGCACCGACCCTCTGACAGTGCAGCACTCCCTCAGCACCGACCCTCCGACAGTGCAGCGCTCCCTCAGCGCTGACCCTCCGACAGTGCCCACTCCCTCAGCACTGACCCTCTGACAGTGCCCGCTCCCTCAGCACTGACCCTCCGACAGTGCCCACTCCCTCAGCACTGACCCTCCGACAGTGCAGCACTCCCTCAGCACCGACCCTCCGACAGTGCAGCGCTCCCTCAGCGCTGACCCTCCGACAGTGCCCACTCCCTCAGCACTGACCCTCTGACAGTGCCCGCTCCCTCAGCACTGACCCTCCGACAGTGCCCACTCC
>NC_063374.1:10780007-10785039 GCF_021869965.1 Rhincodon typus
AGCACTGACCCTCCGACAGTGCGGCGCTCCCTCAGCACTGACCCTCCAACAGTGCGGCGCTCCCTCAGCGCTGACCTTCTGACAGTGCAGTACTTGCAGAAAGAATATAAGCAAGGACAACGAAATGCACTGAGTCGAAACTGACATCCGATTGATGAGAGAATTTGGGTTTGGTTTTGATCCAAATGTGAGTGGAAATTGGATGAAGTATTTCTGGTGTTTGCTCTCAGTGTTTAAACCATTTCCTTTTAAAACAACCCAGGTTCAGAAGGACTTGCTAAGCTGCAAGGGACACAATTTCCCTGAGAAAGGGCATCGAAATCAAGTGCAAGGGTTTTCCAGGAATCCAGTATTGATGATGAATGAAAATTTGTAGTTTAAACTGAGGTCCCAGATCTCTGAAATTGTCTTCATCCATCTTTTCTCCTTTATGATGTTTCTTTAAACGAATAACCTCTTTGACCGAGGTTTTGTACCTTTTCATGTGGTTCAACTTGAATTCTGTTTTGTCAAGTTTGATAAAGTTCCTGTCAAAAAAAGCCAGCTGGCTTTGTTTACTTCATTCAGGGGAAAGGGGTATTGCTAGCAAGGCCAGCAATTATCACCTATTCCTCATTACCATCGAGGAAGTGCTGGTGAACTGCCTTCTGGAGCTGCTGCAGTCCATGGGGAGTAGGGACATCCACAATGTGTAAGGAAGGGAATTCCAGGATTTTGACCCAGCCACACTGGAGGAATTACAATACATTTCCAAGTCAGGATGGTAAGTGGCTTGGAGGGAGCTTACAGGAATGGTGTTCACATGTAACTGCTGCCCTTGTCCTTCTAGATGCTATGGTCGTGGGTTTGGAAGGTACTGTCTGAGGAGCCTTGGTGAATTTCTGCAGAGCATCTTGTAGGTGGTACACACTGCTGCTACCGAGCGTCGGTGGGGCGGGAAGTGGGATGTTTATGGATGTGGTGCCAATCGAGCGGGGGCTGCTTTGTTCTGGATGTTGTTGAGCTTTTTGAGTGTTGTTGGAGCTGCCCCCATCCAGGGGCAAGTGGGGAGTATTCCATCACATTCCTGACTTGTGCCTTGTAGATGGTGGGACAGGCTTTGCGGAGTCTGGAGGCGAGTTACTCGCTGCAGGATTCCTACACCCAGACCTGCTCTTGTAGCCCCTGTATATAAACGGCTGGTCAATGGTAATCATAGGAATGTTAATAGTGGGGGATTCAGTGATGCTGATACCATTGAAAATTAAGAGATAATGGTTAGATTCTCTTTGGGTCGTGATCATCATTGCTTTGATTTGCGTGGTGCAATGTTACATCCACTCATTAGCCTAAACCTGTTCACATCTTGCCCTGATATTTATTATTTATTACATTTTAAGACTAAGTTCTACAACGCACAATATCCAGATATCAGGCTGTCACCTTACTGTCATATTATTGAGAGACTATTCACTGCCTAATGTTGGTCAGTCCACTCCACATTATTCTGTGAGCCATTAACAGCACAAAACAGGGCATAAAGATGAACTATTTCAACTGAGCGGGAACTCTAGAACTAGGGGGCAGAGTCTGAGAATTAGAGCCAGACTGATCGGGAAAGATGTTAGGGAACAGAAGGGATAGTAGAGGTTTGGAACTCTCTTCCACAAACGGCAGCTGATGCTAGATCAGTTGATTCTGAGACTGACAAATTTGTGTTAAGAGAAAGAAAAAGGACCAAAGGCAGGTATATGAAGTTTGGCCACCAATCAGCTACAATTTCATTGAACAGCGGAACAGATTTGAAGGGCTGAATGGCCCCCTCCTAGTCCTGATTTGTACATTAAATAACTGCATGCAGAGCAACAACTTGACTCATAGTTGCTGGTGTTACTGTTAAATCTCACACTAGGCAGCAGCGAAATTGATATGAGGCCCTCTGACTTGCTGCCCCATGTTGTCTTTCTAGAAAGAGTTGTCTTTCATGCTCGGACCTTTGGGAATTCACCTTCCTGTACAGCTGCCTTATCCTTCCTCTCTGGGGTAGAAACGTTCTGCCTCAATTCATTGGCGTACGCCTGACCGGCCCACAGGGAATCCCCAAACGATGTAGACAGCTCGCAGCAGCTGGCTGCACTAGCATAACTGATTCACTAGCTTCCTATCAAATTATAATGTACAAAGTAGTGCAGGGGGAGGCCATTCAGCCCTGGTCTGTTCCATCATTCACTATTTTCATGACTTTCAGGCCTGAATTCTTTCCTGCCTGTTCCCCCCACTCATAACTCCTTGTCAATCAAAAATCCCTCTAACTCCATCTTGAATGCAATTCACTGCTCTCTGTGGTGACACTTAAAACCGTCTGAGAGAATGAATTCCTCCTCAACTCCATCTTAAATGGGAGGGCACTATCCTGAAGCGGGTTTTAGATTCCCCCATGAGAGAAACCATCCTCTCAACAACCAGCTCATTAAAGTCCTTCCAGGAACTTACGCTTCAATGTGATCTTCTTTCGTTCTCCTAAACTCAAATGAAGAAAGCCCAACCTTTCCTCAGAAAACAAACTGCTCAGCCCAGGACTCACTGAGTGAACTTTCTCTGAACTGCTTCCAACGTCAGTACCGCAGATACCAAGGTGGAGGGAAGGGAGGAAGGAATTGGGAGATGGACAGGGTACTCATTATACACTGAAGAGTGATGGTGCGCTCTGAGATTATAACATGGTGGGGACCAGTTCCAGACTATGATGTACAGGAACAAGACATCTCTCATACTTCAATGTAGATGTCACCCCAAGCCACAAACACAGACATCCAGGGGGGTGGTTTTAAGAGGTGGCATTTCCCTTCTGGTTGCCTTGCAGCTACCCCTTTACTTCTTCAATGTCCTTTCGAGAGTAACTGTTGAATCTGCTCCAACCTCCCTTTCAACCAGTGTATGGTAGGGGTACAGTGCCATAGAATCTATATTACCAGACTAGTAAAGCATGGACTTAGACTAAACGTCTAGAGAGGAGAGTTCAAATCCTACCATGACCAAATAAATTTAAAAATAATCCATATTCATCTCCCCTCCACTTCTTTTACAGATTCCCTTCAATATGAATCCCTTTCCACAGTTACCAATTCTCCTACCACAGGAGACAATTTCCCCTCAACTACCCAAGCGAAATCCTTCCTGACTTCAAACACCACAAGTAAACCTCTGCCTTAACCTGCTCTGCTCTCAGGAGTACAATCCCTGTTTCTCCACATGAACCTACTACGGTATCACAGAAGGGAAAGAAAAACTCCTATTACTAGTTTTGTGCATGTTTTTATTCTCCAGATTAAATTGCTTGTCTACTCCAATGTGGTCTGATACCTGTTAACTCGTCCATCCACCGCATATCTCAGGTAAATCTCACTTCGTAGACTGTACAACACAGTCTGGAACTGGTCCCAACAATATCACACTCTCAGAACATAACAGCATTCTCAGTCTACAAAGGAGAGATGTGCATTTCTATGGCGCCTGTCACCACCACAGGATGCCCCAAAGCAGTTCATGACCAATTAAGGACTTGTTTCGAAGTGTACTCAGTTGTGTGATGCAAGAAACATGTCAACCAACTTGTGCACAGCAAGCTCCCACAAGCAACAATGAGTAACAACCTGACAAGCTATTTTAGTGGCGATAACAGCAGGATTAATACTGGCCCCAGGACACCAGGGAGAATGTTCCCTGCTCTCCTTCCAGTCGTGTTGTGGGATGTTTTACATCCCCAGAGAGACTGGACGGTGTTACAGATTAAAGCTGACTCCTCCAACACAGCAGTGTGCTGGCATCTCGAGTGGTAACTGAGATTTGGCGCTTCAACTGATTGAAACCTTTGTAATGGGACTGTAGCCTGAGACCAAGGGAATGAATAAGACAGAAGCAGGGAGGTTGTTCCCACTGGCGGGTGAAACAAGAACAAGGGGGCATGGTCTCAAAATAAGGGGGAACAGATTTCGGACTGAGTTGAGGAGGAACATCTTCACCCAAAGGGTTGTGAATCAGTGGAATTCCCTGCCCAGGGAAGCAGGTTAAGGCTTTCTTGTTGAACGTTTTTAAGGCAATGATAGATAGGTTTTTGAACAGTAAAGGTATTAGGGTTATGGTAGCGGGGAGTAAGTGGAGCTGAGTCCATGAAAAGACCAGGCATTATCTTATTGAATGGTGGAGCAAGCTCAATGAGCCAGATGGCCTACTACTGCTCCTATCTCTTATGTTCTTATGACCTGTGACCTGGCTCAAGTGAGAAGGGAGAGCTGCAGGCTGACTGTAGGTTGGGAAGGAAGGACTGAAAGAGAAAGATAGATATACAGAGAACAGCGCATGCAAAAATAACGACAAGAGTTATTCAACACAAGAAAAATTAGCAGTGAGTGATTAGTACAAGAATACAGAATGATAATCATAGTAAGACAGACCTAAGAATGAAAGAATGAGTGAGAAATGGAGATGCATAGAATAAGAAAACACACTTGAACAGACGTACTGGGGAATGTAGAGACAAACAAACCAAGGCGAGAGGTTTGATTGTTTAAAAGTTCCTTGAAATACAATGTGGGTCATTCTTCAGTTTGGGCTTTGAGAGTTTGTGTCATTGTAGAGGTGGAATTTACTGACATTATCTTTGCCTCAAGGTTAGTCAGAGCTGAACAACAGCCTGCCAGTCAGAATGGAACTCATGTCATACTGAAACACAACACTTTGTTTTCACATTTCAATAATCTGCACTTGTCCCACACAGACAAACAGCTCTGAGATTGGGGAGCTCGAGAACTTCCTGACTGTCAATGATCCCAAACCCGGCTCCCAGCTCTCCCCTGCCTCATGTCACTCACAGCCTACTGACTCAGGTTGGGCTTCTGGTCACTGAAATGGCAGCCAGGCCCTCATCCAAACTCCTGAAGGACCTCACTCCCCATGACTTTACTCTCCAATATCTCACGCTCAACCAAACCCACATGGGACCTCATCCTCCATTACCTCACTCTCCAATATATCTCACCCTCATCCAAACCCC
>NC_063374.1:10785049-10786381 GCF_021869965.1 Rhincodon typus
CCTCCATTACCTCACTCTCCAATATATCTCACCCTCATCCAAACCCCTCTGGGACCTCACTCTCCAATATATCTCACCGTCTATTAACTCACCCTCATCCAAATCCCTATGTGACCTCGCCTGCCACCACCTCAATCTCCAAAATATCTTACTCCCCATGACTTTATTCTCCAATAACATACCCTCAATCAAAGTCTTACAGGAACTCACCATCCACCACCTCACCTCCCACTACCTCAACCTCCAATACCTCACTCTCTGATATCTCTCACACTCCAAAATCTTACTCTCCAATATTTCTCACTCTCCACTACCTCACCCTCCATGGTCACACCCTCCACTACCTCACCCGCCATGGCCACACCCTCCACTACCTCACTTTCTGATATCTCTCACCCTCCACAATCTCATTCTCCGATATCTCTCATGTCCACTCTCACTCTCCACTACCTCACTCTCCGTTATCCGTCTCAGAAAAAAGCCCTCAGACTGACTCTTACCCTCCAGCACTTCACAAGACCTTTCAACTTAATCCCTATATAGTACCTGACCCTAGCTCTATTAACCAGTTCCATCTTTTCTCCATATCTAACCCTGTGCTGTCCCTGTCCTGAAAGTGTTTGAGGCAGGTTCACTCTGTATCTAACCCTGTGCTGTCCCTGTCCTGGGAGTGTTTGGTGGGGACGGTGTAGAGAAAGTTTTACACTGAATCTAACCACATACTGTCCCTGTTCTGGGAGTGTTCCATGCTATCTTTGGATGTATGGATGGGTAATGGCTCAATACCTCACACTTATGAGGGAAAATGCTTTATAAATTGGTGCATCTATTCTTCAGCAGCCCATAAATGGGTTAACAGAAACCAAAACGCATATGTCAGAATTACAGTGAGATCTTATCAGCAATTGCCTTGAGTGGGCTTCACTGAGTGCTGTTTCCTGTCCCCTCCCCCTGTTGCTTTCTAGTGGTTTCTGATACATGTAACAAGGGTTTTCATCAGGAACTGTGACCACGGCAGCTTTATTCTATGTGTTACACAAGCCCCATGCTCTGTGTCTCTATTTTTATCAATGTCATCTCACCCCTTACACAGTGCATTGCCATTTGTGAGTGACAGGTCATGAGCAGATATCCGGAGGCCAATAAAGCAAATGGCAGGGAAGTCAGGAAGCTTCTCTTCAGACAGTGCTGGCCCTACTCAGACATTATATTTAGCTCAATGAATATTTATGAATGATGGTGAGGGAGTATCCAATCCCATAGCCAGCCAATAACCCATTCTGTTACTCTGGGATAAGATTCTGTCTCCACTCTCCCATTTTGACACTCTGG
>NC_063374.1:10786391-10794163 GCF_021869965.1 Rhincodon typus
CTCTCTCCAGTTTCCCATCCTGACACTCTGGGATAAGATTCTCTCTCTAACAAGAATACTGACAAGGCTAGCATTTATCATCCATCCCTAACTGCTCTGGAGAAGGTGGTGGTGTATGCTGTAGGTAGACCCACACTGCTGTTAGGGAGGGCTTCACTCGTTTTGACCCAGTGTCTGTGAAGGAACAGCAATATAGTTTAAGGTCATGACTTGGAGCAGAATTTGCCAGAGGCGTTGCTCACATGAATCTTCTGCCCCTGTCCTTCAGCTCACACAGGTCACAGGACTACGTGTGTGCCAAGCGGTGTGAGCAACAGACAGATTTAAGTGACCCTATAACAAATAGATCAGATCTAAGCTCTGCAGTCCTGCTATATTCAGTCATGAATGGTGATAGACAATTAAATGTCTCAGAGAAGGAGATTTCCAATATCCCCTTTCATAATGATGGGGGAGCCCAGGACATCATTGTGCTGCAAAAGTCTCGAGTGAAACATTTGCAACTATTTTCAGCCAGAAATCACCTCCTCCAGATGTCTAGAGCATCAGAAATTCCAGTTTTCAGTCAATTTGATTTGCTGCAAATGATGTCAAGAAACAGCTGAAGGCGCTGGATCTTGCAAAGGTTGTGAGCCCGGACAATATTCCGACAATACTTCCAGTCATGTGCTGGCCAAGCTGTTCTACCACAGGTACAACACTGGCATCAAGATGACAAGGTGGAAAATGGCCAGGATGTCCTGAACACAGGAAGCAGGATAAATCCAAGCAGCCAAGTTCCAACCTATCATTCTACTCCCAACCGTCTGCAAAGGTCATCGACTGGGCTATCAGTGGCATTTACTAAACAACCTGCTTGTGGCAGCAATGTGTAAGATGCACTCCAACCAATCACCAAGGCTCCTCGGACAGAACCATCCAAGTACTTTATGTAAATGGTAAAACACCTGCACCGACACCTCCCCCCTCACCTCCACCCAAAGCACCAAACAATCTATACAAATCGACAGGGGCTCACCTGAACGTCCTCCAATCTGGTCTACCATATCCGCTGCTCCCGATGTGGCATCCTCTACATCAGTGAGACCAAGCGCAGACTCGGGGACCGATGTGCCGAGCACCTGCGCACCTACGCTATAATCAACACCTTTCAGTCGCCAACCACCCCCCTCCCACTCCCACTCCCTGGGCAACAATCCTCCAGTGCCACAATGACACAAACAGGAGCAGCACCTCATATTCTGTTTCAGGAGCTTACAGCCTCATGGCCTAAACATAGAATTCACCAGATTTAAAATGTCCCCACCCCCAGCCTCATCCCATGTCCAACCCTCCCTCTCGCCTCCTTGACCTGACACAACCTGTCCATCTTCTCTCCCACCCATCCGCCCCACCCATCCCACTCACCAATCCCCACCACCGTCTACCTACATCCACCTATCACAGTCCCGCCTACCTTCACCCAGCCCCACCCTCCTCCCTCTATTTATTTCCGAGTTCCCTTTCCCTTTTCCAGTCCTGATGAAGGTGGTAAACCCAAAACATCGAGTTTCCTGCTCCTCTGATGCTGCCTGATCTGCTGTGTTCCTCCAGCTCCACGCTGTATCGACTCTGACTCCAGCATCTTGCTATCTCCTAACATTGTGGCCCCATCACTGAGCCCTGTGCTATACCACTTGTTACATTTTGTGAACTAGTAAAAGGAACTATTTGCACCTACTCCCTTTGTTTTTTGTGAGCTGGTGACTCTTCTACTACATCATACATTACCCTCATGAGCTTCTATTTGCCATAGTCTTCTTTAATGTGGCACCTTGTTAAATGCCTTCTGGAAATGTGAGTGCAGTACATCCACAGCACATGTTGTTCCCTTAAAGAATTCCAATGAATTGCTTTATGATGATTTCCCTTTCACTAAACCACGTGGACTCTGCCAATTACCTTGAAGTTTTCTAAGTGTCCTGCTATAATGGTATTAATACCGACTTCTAACATTTGATTTGATTTGATTTATTTTTGTCACATGTACTGAGATACAGTGAAAAGGACAATTTTGTGTGCTATCCAGACAAATCAGACCTTACACAGGTACATCAGAGTAATAGAATAGAATGCGGAATATATTGTTACAGCTACAGAGAAGGTGCAGTGAAAAATCAACTCTAACATGAGAGGTCTGTTCATAAGTCTGATAACAGCAGGGAAGAAGCTGTTCTTGAATCAGTTGGCATGTGTTTTCAAACTTTTGTATCTTCTGCCTGATGGAAGAAAGGGGAAGAGTGTTTAACCGGGGTGGGAGGGGTCTTTGATGATGTTGGCTGCTTTCCCGAGGCAGCGGGAAGTATAGACGGAGACAGTGGAAGGAAGGCTGGTTTGTGTGATGGACTGGGCTGTGTTCACAACTGTCTGCAACATTTTCCCTATGACAAGAGTTAATTGGCCTATAGTTTCCAGCTTCCCTCCTTTTTTGAATAAATACACTTAAGAGGACTAATTTACAGATCTATGGAACAGGATCAAAAAATTGCATTGTTGTTGAAATAAAAACAGAACTTTGATTAATGCAATCAGTGTCCTTTCATTTACAAGGTCCGTGTCAGAGGTTCTAATGATCAGGAAAGGCTGAGCTTCTTCTCTTGAGAAAAGAGAAGGTTGAAGTGTGATCTGATTGAGTCTTTAAAATGATGAAAAGGTTTGATGGAGTAAATGTAATCATGTTTCCACTTGCATGGTGGGTAGACCAGAACTGAGGGACCGTAACATAAGTTAGTCATATATAAATCCAACATGGCATTCAAGAGAGAATGCAGCGTTAAAGTCAAATGCTGTGGATCCCAGAAATCTGAAATGAATAGAGACAAAATGCTGGAAATACTCAGCTGGTAGGCAGCCTGTGTGGGCATAATCAGAGGTTACACTTCAGCTTGCACAGATCTATTATCGGACTGATTCTGATGAAAACATTATCTCAAAGTGAAACATTAATTCTGCTTCTCTCTAAAGAGGCTGCCTGAACTGCTGAGTATTTCAAGGACCATTTATTTTAAAAGAATTTCTTAATAAGCTCGTTGAAGAGAATATGGAGGGCTCATGTTGAATATCATCACCGACATGGATTGTAGTCACTCATCCCCAGAATAGATGCAGGGCTCTCTCTCACTGACCATCAGCGGTAGGCACACACAGACAGCACTCAATCAGATACACACAGGGATCTCTCACACTCCTGCACACTGACTGTCAGCGGTACACACAGACAGCTGTCAATCACATAGCACACCAACTGCACATTCAACACACACAAGCAGACATTCACAGTCCACACTTTCATACACAGTACATGCCCAGTACACATTCTGCACCCACCCAGTACACATTCTGCACCCACCCAGTACACATTCAGTACATGCCCAGTACACGCCTAATACACATTCTGTCCACACACAGTACACATTCTGCACACGCCCAGTACACATTCAGTACATGCCCAGTACACGCCCAGTACACATTCTGTACACGTCCATTACACATTCTGTAGACGTCCAGTACACATTCTGCATACACCCAGTACACATTCTGTCCACACACAGTACACATTCAGTACACACCCAGTACACATTCTGCACACGCCCAGTACACATTCTGTACACACCCAGTACACATTCTACACACACGGGACACAGTCTGTCCACACAGAGTACACATTCAGTACACGCCCAGTACACATTCTACACAAGAGTACACATTCTGTACACACACAGTACACATTCTGCACACACCCAGTACACATTCCATACATGCCCTGTACACATTCTGCATATGCCCAATACATATACTGCACACTCGCTCTCTGTATACATCCAGTGGATACTGCACTCCTCTTACACACCCAGTGTGGTGTTGTTAAGTATCTGCACACTGCTCTGTTGGTGATTAGACAGCCCATACTATGAATGAGAAATACATCCGTATTGGTCTAAAATGGCCTCTGGACATCAAAGGCACTTCAAAAGCAGTTACAGGACGCTGGAAGTGTAGCTGGTCTCAAAGCTCTCTGACCTGCCGAGACGTACCTGACTAGAGTTAGCGTATACAGCTGCACAGAAGCAGTCAGAGATACTGAAGTGTCAACGCACCCATAGAAGTCAACAGAAAAACAAGGTGAGGACGCAAGCAGATCTGACTTTTCAAGATAGCATAAGTACTGTGGTTGCAGGAGGAAGGAAGTTGCCGTCTCATTCAGCCTCACAGTGTAGCTTCAAGAGAGGTTAGTCACCCAATAAGATTAGAAAACTTAAGCAGCAGATAGAGAGGAACAAAAGACATAAATTAAGAAAGTCCTGAGAGGAAAAATAAAACAAAGACCGAAACCATGAGATGGGTGAGTCTCAGACCTATCTGCAGAAATCCAGTGTAAACTATTTCCAACTTTATACAGCCTAGACATGGAGGGAGACCTTAACAGCTGTAGTGTAGAGCAACTTCGATCTCTGGTAAGTTAGTCCTTAAATCATAAAAACAAAACTGTTATCAATTTTCAGCCATTCTCTAAGGTATGTGATGTGGTGAAATATGGTCGCAATTTTAAAACTCAACACGCATTAAGATGGTCTTAGCAACACACCCCATTTAAACCCCAAAGAACTCTTTCTTACATATGACCCCAAGTATAGTTAGCTATTACAGCGGTCATTTTATTGAGCCCACGCCACAGTGTTTCTTAAGTAGCTGTGAAGACAGATTCAATTATTGACAGCTAAAGGTCAACGTCTGCAATATGTCAATTCCAATTTTGCTTTTAAAAGCAGCTATAACTCTGACCCTTTCTTTACCTCCACCGGCCACCACTTCTTCATCCCCATTGATTTTCTCACTAGGTATTACGGTGGCCTTGACACAGATCTGTTTCTGCCAGCAGGCAGTGATGGAATTGAGCCTTCACTTTCCTATCTGTTCCATTGGACTCGAAATATTTACAGTGTTTCTCTCTCCACAGACCTGCAGAGTTTCTCCAGCACTTTCTGCTGTTACTTTCCTGTCACATGGTATACCATCCATGGTTTCAGCACTGGGAAGTAGGCTTTTTCTGAGTGATGTTGGAATTCAGTCTCAAAGCCCGATAAACAGGAGGAGCCATCATGTTTTCACTCTGAGAGTGAGACTACACTCTACAGATGTGTAAAGCAGAAAAGATGCATTAAACCTATATGGACACTCCAATATATACAATCTGGATTAGACCGGACTTGGAGCACTGTGCATAGTTCCAGTCTCCTTGTTATATTAAAGGATTTGGAGGAAGTTTTGAATAGATTGACAAGGCTGAAACTGCAAGGTTCCACCTATCAGCAACAACTGAACAGGCTGCAGTACTTTCCAACAGAAAACAGAAAGCTGAAGGATGACCCAACATGGCTCTTTAACATTACAAAAGAGTCGCGGTAAAGACAATGTTCCCGTCACAGGGGCGAGACCAGAACTAGGATGCTGTCCATATCAGTCAATTGCTAATAAATCCAACGGGGAATTCAGGAGAAACATCTTTAGAGAGTGAGCAGAGTGGAAAAAGTCAAGGGGAATTATGTCAATGTGTTCAGGGAAAAGCAGTGTGAACACATGACAGAGAGAGGAATAGAAGGATAGGCTGATGGGGAGCAAAGAAGAGAGGGCTGGGAAGAGGAGTGGTAGGAACCTGTTGGGGCAAATAGCCTGTTGCTATTACTATCAATGCTATGTACTATGACCCAGAGGGGTAGAAACAATAGTGTGCAAAACAGTGTGTTGAAGGTTGAAAATGAACTTTTATTGTTGTGCACACTTCAGACTCCTGAGGGAGACAATGACAGCAATTAATGCTAGTTCATTCAAAAGCAAAGTGGAAGAACTTTTTTTTCGGGAATCAATAGTCTCGGACCAATATGGCAGCAACTGGAGACATCAGATATGCTTTGTGTGGTGTGTCGTCACACACTTTTTCAACCCTGGGGATAGTAGGAAGGAGGTAGATGGGCTAGGAATGAGAATTGATCCTAAAGGTAAAGAGGCTACCCAGTGCAGGAAGTACAGCATGAGTGAAACAGCTTGTCCAAAGTTCCTCCAAAATCAGCGGTTTTGTGGGATTGTTGTTGAGAGATGTTCAGAATCACCTCTGGAGCAGGTGGAAGTTGAACGCAGGCTTTCTGGTCCAAAGGCAGCAATGCTACCATTAGGCCATGAATCCTCATGGTCCTGTTGGAGACTGATTGTAAAAGGCTCATCGCTGTGATTAGCTTCACCGGATTGATTCCAGAGATGAGGCGTTTTTCTTATGAAGGGAGATTGAGCAGTTCAGGCCGATAGTCTCTGTACTGAGAGGAGATCTAATTGAGTTGTATAAGATGCTGGAGGAGATTGACAAAGTAGACATAAAGTGGATGTTTCCTATTTTGTGGAGCAATCTAGAACAAGACTTCATGGTTTTAGGATAAGGGGTAGCAGATTTAAAACCGAAATGAAGAGAAATTACTCCTCTCAAAAGTGGAGAATCTGTGGAATTCACTACCATGGAGAGCAGTAGAAGCCAGGACATGGAGTAAATTTAGTGAGGAGATAGGCAGACTTTTCATTAGTAATGGGTTGAAAGCTATGAACAGCGGGCAGCAAACTGGAGTCAATGCCAAGATGAAATCGGCCTTGATAAAACTAAATGGTGGACCAGGCTCGAGGGGCTGACTCGCCAACTCCATCTTGTAATTCTTATGTTCTTATGATTACCAGCTTATCATGTGATTACCAGGATAGCTGAAGATGGTCTGCAAAGAACTGGCCATTTTCTAATCTTGGAACTCGTGTGCTTCATTTCTTTACAGTAGGAAATAGACAAACTGGGAAAGATGGAAGTAAAAATTCACAGGAAGATAAGGGACTCACTTCCTGAGCCATTCAGACTCAATCTGGAAGTATCCAAAGTGAGGGAGTTGATGGTTTTGGCATTTTACTGATTCTGCCAGAGCAGAACCAGCTGTGGTTCACTGGTCACTGTCCTGCCCTCTGAGCGAGATAATCATGGATTGAAGTCCCATTTTGGAGAATTAAACTGCATAATCCAGTCTGCTGATGTCATTGCCAATACTGAGGTACTGCCGCACTGTCGGAGGGTCAGTGCTGAGGGAGTGCCGCACCGTTGGAGGGTCCTGAGGGAGTGCCGCACTGTCGGAGGGTCAGTGCTGAGGGAGCGCCACACTGTTGGAGGGTCAGTGCTGAGGGAGCGCGCACTGTCGGAGGGTCAGCACTGAGGTACTGCCGCACTGTCGGAGGGCCAGTGCTGAGGGAGCGCCGCACTGTCGGAGGACCAGTGCTGAGGGAGCGCCACACTGTCGGAGGGTCAGTACTGAGGGAGCGCCGCACTGTCGGAGGGTCAGTGCTGAGGGAGCCCCGCACTGTCGGAGGTTCAGTGCTGAGGGAGCCCCACACTGTCGGAGGTTCAGTGCTGAGGAAATGCCACACTGCTGAAGGTCAGTACTAAGGGAGTGCCGCACTGTCACAGGGTCAGTGCTGAGAGAGTGCCGCACAGTCACAGGATCAGTACTGAGGGAATGCTGCACTATCAGAGGATCAGTACCAAGGGAATGCTGCATTGTTAGAGGGTCAGTACTGAGGGAATGCTGCACTGTCAGAGGATTAGTACTGAGGGAATGCTGCATTGTTAGAGGATCAGTACCGAGGGAATGCTGCATTGTTAGAGGATCAGTACCGAGGGAATGCTGCATTGTTAGAGGGTCAGTACCGAGGGA
>NC_063374.1:10809163-10815023 GCF_021869965.1 Rhincodon typus
TTCCTGCTCCTATGATGCTGCTTGGCCTGCTGTGTTCATCCAGCTCTACACCTTGTCATCGCAGATTCTCCAGCATCTGCAGTTACTACTACACTGATGTCTGTAGACTTTGCATTGGCAAATAGGTTGGCATGTTTATAACTTTCCAACTGTTGTTACACTCCAAAAACCCTTGATTATCTGTAAAATTTGCTGAGGTGGTGATCGATGCTACATAAAAGGGAGTCTTTCTTTCAGACTATTAATCAGACTGCGTCTCCGCAAGGGCCTACTTAAGGACCAGAAGCAAAGCCAAGAGTAAGAAGGGAACTCTCACGAAAGCTGCATGACTATCAGTGTCTGAAATCAAAAAAGGAATCTTCCTAGAAATGTTCCTTTTCTCTTTCAGAATCACTGAATCAGTCTAGTGCAGAAGGAGACAATTCAGCCCATTGTGTCTGTGCCCACAAGTCAGCATTTCAGTGAATGCTATTCCCCCGCCTTCTCCCCACAAATCTGTACACTGTTCTTTTGCAGACAGCATTCCAGTTCCCCTTTGAATGCATCACGCTCTGAGACAGTGCATCCCATACCCTGACCACTCTCTGAGTAACAAAAATTTTCCTCATAGACTTCTGCTCCTTTTGCTAACCACTTTAAATTTTCACCCTCTTGTTCCTGATCCTTTCACAACTAGGAACATTTTCTCCATGTTTACTCTGCTTAGGCCTCCTTGTGAACTTGAGAGCTCCTGTCAGATCCCCTCACGGTCTTCTCTGAGCTGAGCAGACAGGGAGGTAGATTGGGGACTGACCTTGAACATGCAGGACCCAGGAAGCTGAAAGGACAGTAGCACTGGAGGAGTGGCCATAATCAGACATTTGCGAGAGTACAACATTAGAAGACTGCAGAGATCTCAAAGGCTTCTGGGTTTTGAAGGGGTTTCAGAGTTAACGAGGGATAAGGCTACAGGAGGATTTGCAAACAAGGAAGAGAATTGTGGCCATATAAATGCAAATTGCTGATGTACTTTCAGTCCAACTTTTGTTTTATTTGGTTCAGTGTTATAGTGACCAGCAACATCACAGGATTACATTTAAAAAATAAAGACCACAGCACACCTCAGCATCCATTCCGTGCCAAATTCCAATCAACCAATCCCACATGTTGGCTCTGAAACACCCTGGCTGGGAAAACTTGTCCACACACCAGAAATCTGAAATTTTCTGCCAAGCTGAGGGTGACACAGAAGCACAACTGGTAGAGCTGAGGACTTGCAGCAAAAACTGTTTTGGATAACAGGACAGCTCGAGAGTCTACATTTCATACCCAGAAAACAAGCAGTAAACCAGGATTACAAATCAAAAGCTGGCCACTTCTGTAGCAGGCACCTCCAGTCAACACAAAACCTGCCTTGCAAATGTGGAGAGGGGTATTTCAAATACAGTGTGAAATGATTGTTTGCACATCGCTTGTTTAATTGAAACAGTGCGAGAGAGCTTTGAAACAAAAACTGAAATTTCTGGAGAATTGCAGCAGGTCTGGAACCATCAGTAGTGAAAAAGTAGACTCAACATTTCGAGTCCAGTGACCTTCTTCAGGACTGTTTTTGTTTCAAATTTCCAGAATCCGGAGTTTTTTATTTTTTGTAGACTGAGCTTTCTCTAACCCTGTGCTGTCCCTGTCCTGGGAGTGTTTAATGGGGGAACAGTGTAGAGGGAGCTTTACCCTGTATCTAACCCTGTGCTGTCCCTGTCCCTGGGAGTGTTTGATGGGGGAGACAGTGTAGAGAGAGCTTTACTCTGTATCTAACCCCATGCTGTCCCTGTCCTGGGGAGTATTTGATGGGGGACAGTGTAGAGGGAGCTTTACTCTGTATCTAACCCCGTGCTGTCCCTGTTCAGGGAGTGTTTGATGGGGGGACAGTGTAGAGAGAGCTTTACTCTGTATCTAACCCTGTGCTGTCCCTGTCCTGGGAGTGTTTAATCGGGGGACAGTGTAGAGAGAGCTTTACTCTGTATCTAACCCCATGCTGTCCCTGTCCCTGGGAGTGTTTGATGGGGGGACAGTGCTGAGGGAGCTTTACTCTGTATCTAACCCTGTGCTGTCCCTGTCCTGGGAGTGTTTGATGGGGGACAATGTGAAGGGACTTTTACTCAGTATCTAACCCTTAACTGTCCCTGTCCTGTTAAGTCTTGTCTTGAGACATAATTAAGTGGGGAGAAAAATGCTTCATTTCATATCATAGTTGTCCATCATCTAGTGAGCAGAATATTTTTATCAAATGATTAATTATTGCTGTCATAGGTATACTGAGATCCAAATATTTGTAAATGAGAATTACTGAGAAGTAGAGTGGTTGATGCTTATCTGCTCAGTGGGTGGAATGCATTTTGACAAGGCACTTATTTGATTTTCCCATGTCCAGTAACATTTTCTCAATGTCAGAGCAACTTCTTACACCATCCATGACAACGTTAATTTGATCAAAAACATTTAACCGAACTCCTAATTTGAAATAGAAACAATGCATTTGTTCTGATGCTTTCAATGAATAAACTCTCTTAGTCAAAGCCTCAAATAGGGATCTCAGTTCGTGCTTACAGCAGTAACAATGTAGCATGTGAGTGTGTGTGAATGACATTGTGTAGGGGAGAGAGGGTGAGTGTGAGAGAGAGGGTGAGTGTGAGATAGAGGGTGTGTGTGTGAGAGACAAAGTGTGAGAGAGAGCATGCAGGAGAGAGTGAGTGTGTGTGATAGAGACAGTGTATGAGACTGAGAGTTTGTTTGTGTGCGTGAGAGAGAGTGAACGTGTGCGCGCACATGTGTACCATACAAAAGAAGCATGTGAGAGACCAAATGTAGAAAAGAGAAAGAATATGACAGTGTGAGACGGAGAGTGTGTGTGAGACAGTGTGAGAGAGTGAGAAAGAGGGTCTGTGGGAGTGAAAGTATGTGCGAGAGACAGGATGTTTGGCTGTGAGAGAAATGATATGTGAGTGTGAGAGAGGGTCTGTGAGCATGTAAGTATGTGTGTGAGAAAACGTGAGGGTCTTTGAAAGTATGTTAGACAGCATGTAAGTGTAAGAGTGTGTGAGTGTAAATGCACGTGTGAGAGGGAGGATATGTGAGTGTGAACATGAGAGAGAGAATATGAGGGTGTGAGAGTATGTGAGTGTGACAGTGTGTGTGTGTGTGTGCATGTGTTAGTGTGTATATACACACACACACGAACTCTGCAGCAGTGAAGTACACCTCTCAACTATCCCCCCAAATAATGGCGCATTGCCCCCGAATGTTAAGCCTAACTGATTGATGGCTAATGCCTCTGCTTTATTTCAGCTCCCAGCTCTGGTGACTGATGACCTGCAGACTTCCTCAGCACACACGGATTAGTCAGAGTGGGTTCAAGCCATGGGTGAGCAGCAGCTGAGCCAGCCAGAGACCAGCGAGGGAGCGGGACTGCTTTATTTTCAGCATCACCAAGGACAGTGTGGCCCTTTGCCTGGGATGGACAACAACCTCTCACACACGCTTGGACTGGAGAGTGCCCCAGAGTCCAACTCTCCTGTCTCGTCCTGTTTTGACCCTGACCCCATGGAGGCTGGCAGGCTGGAAATGGGTGGACACAAAGGATTGGAGCTGACTGGGAATGCTGGCTGGGACCACTCGGATATGAGCACCCAAGTGATTGTGAAGCAAGAGCCCAGTGATCCTAGGCTGGTGAGGGCAGTAGGTGGACATACTTATGGCCTCCCATTCGAGCAGTGCGACGAACAGTTGCCTAAACGGGCTGATGGGAAGTTGGACTCGTTCAATAAAGTCTTCGCCAACCGACACTCTCTGGGTCACAGCTCCAGCGCAGCAGGCAGCTACACTCAGAGCGTCACACTGCGGCAAATGCTGTCGCAGAAAGCACCGGCAGAACGCTACCCTCAGCCCAGAGTGTCCCAGCACATGCCGTGCATGCCCACAAATCAGCAGGCCAAAGTCTTACTTCCACAGTCACTGCACTATAGCTACCCTCAGCTGCGGCGCATGGCAGGGCCCCAGCAGCTTCCCACTGTCAACCAGCAGATGGCGCAGGATATCCTGCAGCAACCCACCATCCAAGTACAGCACCATCAGCTCCATAAACCCTCAGGGGAGACCAAACAACACAGTGACAACCAGCACCAAATGGGCCCCTACCACCAGGCCCAGCAGTCAAGCCACCATCAGTTGCTGCAGCACATGCCAATCAGCCGGGAGCCTGTCCAACGCCCTATCAACCCGCACCAGTGTCAGCCGGGAAAGTTCGAGCCATTCCACCACTCTTTCAATGCACCTCCTCAATTCCTGTACGGTGAAAGACAACACTACAGGGTAGAAGCGCAGCAGACGGAGACCCTGACACACCAACTGTACCAGAAACCCAGCCACAGCTCACCAGGTACCTCCGTTTCTCCTGGAATGTATTTGACTTCATGGTGAGCTGCTGCCTCACAGCGCCGGGGACCCGGGTTCGATCCCCACCCTCGGGCGACTGTGTGGAGTTTGCACATTCTCCCCGTGTGTGCATGGGTTTCCTCCCACTTTCCAAAGATGTGCAGGTTAGGATGGATTGGCCGTGGGAAATTGTCCCATAGTGCCCAGGGATGTGCAGGTTAGGGTGGATTGACCGTGGGAAATTGTCCCATAGTGCCCAGGGATGTGCAGGTTACGGTGGATTGGCCGTGCTATATTGCCCCGTAGTGACCAGGGATGTGCAGGTTAGGGTGGATTGGCCGTGCTATATTGCCCCGTAGTGCCCAGGGATGTGCAGGTTAGGGTGGATTGGCCGTGCTATATTGCCCCATAGTGCCCAGGGATGTGCAGGTTAGGGTGGATTGGCTGTGCTATATTGCCCCGTAGTGCCCAGGGATGTGCAGGTTAGGTTGGATTGGCCGTGCTATATTGTCCCATAGTGCCCAGGGATGTGCAGGTTAGGGTGGATTGGCCGTGGGAAATTGTCCCATAGTGCCCAGGGATGTGCAGGTTAGAGTGGATTGGCCGTGGGAAATTGTTCCGTAGTGTCCAGGGATGTACGGGCTAGGTGGGTTAGCCATGGGGAAATGCAGGGTTACAGGGATAGTGTGGGGGTGTAGGTCTGGGTGGAAAGCCCTTCAGTGGGTCAGTGTACTCAATAGGCCAAATAGCCTGCTTCCACACTGTGGAGATTGTACGCTAGTAATTACAGTGAGTGCGTTACCAAGATGTTACCATTAATGGAGGATTTGGGTTACACAGAGAAGCTGCGACTTCTTGCACTGGAGCACAGGAGGTTGACAGGTGACCTTACAGAGGTTTATAAAATCATAAGGCGTGTAGAAAAGGGGAATTGCAAAGGACTTTTCCCTAGGGTTGGGGAGTACAAAACTGGAGGGATAGGTTTAAAGATGAGAGGATAATGATTTAAAAGGGATCCCAGAGGCAACTTTTTCATGCAGAGGGTGGCACGTGTGTGGAAAGAACTGCCAGAGGAAGTGGTAGATTCAGGTACAATTACAACATTTAAAACACAATTGGACAGGTACATGAAAAGAAAAGGTTTGGATATGGGCCAAATGCAGGGAAATGGGACTAGTTTAGTTTGGGAAACCTGGTCGGCACGGTCCACTTGGACCAAAGGATCTATTTACGGCCTGTATGACTGTGAGTGTTGTGGGATATATCATGATTATATTGAAGCATGTATCAGGGCGGAACTCATAGATGTTTATAAAATCAACAGTGGCATGGATAGGGTGAACAGCCAATATATCAGTGTTACAGTGAGGGATGTGAGACATATCACCGTTACAGTGAAAGATGTGGGATATATCAGTGTTACAGTGAAGGATGTGGGATATATCAGTGTTAC
>NC_063374.1:10815033-10815608 GCF_021869965.1 Rhincodon typus
GATGTGGGATATATCAGTGTTACAGTGAAGGATGTGGGATATATCAGAGTTACAGTGAAGGATGTGCGATATATCAGCATTACAGTGAGGGATGTGGGATATATCAGTGTTACAGTGAGGGATGTGGGATATATCAGCATTACAGTGAGGGATGTGGGATATATCAGTGTTACAGTGAAGGATGTGGGATATATCAGTGTTACAGTGAAGGATGTGGGATATATCAGTGTTACAGTGAAGGATGTGGGATGTATCAGTGTTACAGTGAAGGATGTGGGATGAATCAGTGTTACAGTGAGGGATGTGGGATATATCAGTGTTACATTGAGGGATGTGGGATATATCAGTGTTAGAGTGAAGGATGTGGGATATATCAGTGTTACAGTGAAGGATGTGGGATGAATCAGTGTTACAGTGAGGGATGTGGGATATATCAGCATTACACTGAAGGATGTGGGATATATCAGTGATACAATGAAGAATGTGGGATATATCAGTGTGTTAACAGTGAGGGATGTGGGATCTATCAGTGTTACTGTGAAGGATGTGGGATATATCAGTGTTACAATGAAGGA
>NC_063374.1:10815618-10817230 GCF_021869965.1 Rhincodon typus
GTGGGATGTATCAGTTTTACAGTGAAGGATGTGGTATATAACAGTGTTACACTGAAGGATGTGGGATATATCAGTGTTAGAGTGAAGGATGTGGGATGTATTCTTGTTATTATGAAGGATGCGGGATATATCAGTTTTATAGTGAAGGATGTTGGATATATCAGTGTTACTGTGAAGGATGCGCGATATAAAATTGTTACAGTGAGGGATGTGGGATATATCAGTGTTACAGTGAAGGATGTGGGACATATCAGTGTTACAGTGAGGGATCTGAGATATATCAGTGTGACAGTGAAGGATGGGGGATATATCAGTGATACAGTGAATGATATGGGATATAACAGTGTTTCAGTGAAGGATGTTGGATATATCAGTGTTACTGTGGAGGATGTGGGATGTATCATTGTTACAGTGAAGGATGTTGGATATATCAGTGTTAAAGTGAGGGATGTGGGATATATCAGAGGGTTAACAGTGAGGGATGTGTGAAATATCAGAGGGTGAACAGTGAGGGATTTGGGATGTCTCAATGTTACAGTGAAGAATGTTGGATACATCAGTGTTACAGTGAAGGATGTGAGACGTCTATGTGTTAGAGTGAAGGCTGTGGGATATATCAGTGTTACAGTGAAGGATGTGGGATATATCAGTGTTACAGTGAGGGACGTGGGATATATCAGTGTTACAGTGAAGGATGGGGGATATATCGGTGATACAGTGAATGATATGGGATATAACAGTGTTTCATTGAAGGATGTTGGATATATCAGTGTTACTGTGGAGGATGTGGGATGTATCATTGTTACAGTGAAGGATGTTGGATATATCAGTGTTACAGTGAGGGATGTGGGATTTATCAGTGTTACAGTGAAGGATGTGGGATAAATCAATGTTGATGTGAAGGATCTGGGATACATCAGTATGACAGTGAAGGATGTGGGATCTATCAGTGTTAGAGTGAAGGATGTGGGATATATCAGTGATACAGTGAATGATATGGGATATAACAGTGTTACAGTGAAGGATGTTGGATATATCAGTGTTCCAGTGAGGGATGTGGGATTTATCAGAGGGTTAACAGTGAGGGATGTGTGAAATATCAGAGGGTTAACAGTGAGGGATTTGGGATGTCTCAATGTTACAATGAAGGATGTTGGATACATCAGTGTTACAGTGAAGGATGTGAGACATCTATGTGTTAGAGTGAAGGCTGTGGGATATATCAGTGTTACAGTGAAGGATGTTGGATATATCAGTGTTACAGTGAGGGATGTGGGATATATCAGTGTTACAGTGAAAAATGTGGCATGTATCAGTGTTACAGTGAGGGTGTGGGATAATTCAGTGTTGCAGTGAAGGATGTGGGATATGTTACTGTTTCAGTGAGGGATGTGGGGTATGTCAAAATGAGTGATGTGGAATATATCAGTATTACAGTGAAGGATGTGAGATATATCAGTGTTACAGTGAAGGATGTGGGATTTATCAGAGGGTTACCAGTGCAGGATATGGGATGTATCAGTGTCACAGTGAAGCATGTGGGATATATCACTGTTACTGTGAAGGATGTGGGATATATCAGTGTTACAGTGAAGGATGTGGGATATATCAG
>NC_063374.1:10817240-10817685 GCF_021869965.1 Rhincodon typus
GAGGATTAACAGTGAGGGATGTGGGATGTATCATTGTCACAGTGAAGGTTGTGGGATATATCAGTGTTACAGTGAAGGATGTGGAATGCATCAGTGTTACAGTGAAGGATGTGGGATATATCAGTGATTCTGTGAAGGATGTGGGATGGATCAGTGTTGCAGTGAAGGATGTGGGATATATCAGTGTTATGGCGATGGATGTGGGATACATCAGTGTTACAATGAGGGATGTGGGACATATCAGTGTCTCAGTGAGGGATGTAGGATATATCAGAGGGTTAACAGTGAGGGATGAGGGATGTATTAGTATTAGAGTGAATGATGTGGGATAAAGTAGTGTTACAGTGAAGGATGTGGGAGGCATCAGTGTGAGAGTGAAGAATGTGGGATGTATCTGTGTTACAGTGAAGGATGTGGGATATAACAGAGGGTAAACAGTGAAGGA
>NC_063374.1:10817695-10818844 GCF_021869965.1 Rhincodon typus
TGTGGGATATATCAGAGGCTTAACAGTCAGGGATGTGAGATTTGTCAGTGATACAGTGAAGAATGTGGGATATATCAGTGTTACTGTGGAGGATCTGGGATATATCAGTGTTAAGTGAAGGATGTGGGATGTATCATTGTTACAGTGAAGGAAGTGAGACGTATCAGTCTTAGAGTGAAGGATGTGGGATATATCAGTGTTACAGTGAAAAATGTGGCATGTATCAGTGTTACAGTGAGGGTGTGGGATGTATCAGTGATACAGTGAAGGATGTGGGATATATCAGTGTTTCAGTGAGGGATGTGGGGTATGTCAAAGTGAGTGATGTGGGATATATAGGGAATTACAGTGAAGGATGTGAGATATATCAGTGTTACAGTGAATGATGTGGGATTTATCACAGGGTTACCAGTGAGGTATATGGGATATATCAGAGGGTTAACATTGAGGGATGTGGGATGTATCAGTGTCACAGTGAAGCATGTGGGATATATCAGTGTTACTGTGAAGTATGTGGGATATATCATTGTTACACTGAGGGATGTGGGATGTATCAGTCTTTCAGTGAAGAATGTGGGATATATCAGCATTGATTTTAAGGATGTGGCATGTAACAGAGGGTTAACAGTGAGGGATGTGGGATATATCAGTGTTACAATGAACGATGTGGGATATATCAGCGTTACAGTGAATGATGTGCGATATATGAGTTTTACATTGAAGTATATGGGATATATCAGTGATACTGTGAATGAAGTGTGATGTATCAGTGTTCCAGTGAATGATGTGGGATATATTAGTGTTACCATGAAGGATGTGGGATATTTCAGTGTTCCATTGAAGAATGTGGGATATATCAGTGTTACAGTGAAGGATGTGGGATATATCATAGTTACACTGAGGGATGTGGGATGTATCAGTGTTACAGTGAAGGATGTGGGATAAATCAATGTTGATGTGAAGGATCTGGGATACATCAGTATGACAGTGAAGGATGTGGGATCTATCAGTGTTAGAGTGAAGGATGTGGGATATATCAGTGATACAGTGAATGATATGGGATATAACAGTGTTACAGTGAAGGATGTTGGATATATCAGTATTACAGTGAGGGATGTGGGATTTATCAGAGGGTTAACAGTGAGGGAT
>NC_063374.1:10818917-10819275 GCF_021869965.1 Rhincodon typus
GTGGGATATATCAGTGTTACAGTGAAGGATGTGGGATATATCAGTGTTACAATGAAGGATGTGGTATATATCAGTGTTACAGTGAAGGATGTGGGATACATCAGAGGGTTAACAGTTAGGGATGTGTGATATATCAGAGGGTTACCCGTGAGGGATTTGGGATGTCTCAGTGTTACTGTGAAGGATGTGGGATCTATCAGTGTTACAATGAAGGGTGTGGGATGTATCAAAGTTACAGTGAAAGATATGGTTTATATCAATGTTACAGTGAAGGATGTGGGAAGTATCTGTGTTACAGTGAAGAATGTCTGATATATCATTGTTACAGTGAAGGATGTGGGATATATCAGTGTTACAG
>NC_063374.1:10819285-10839216 GCF_021869965.1 Rhincodon typus
TGATGGTTGTGGGATATATCAGTGTTACAGTGAAGGATGTGGGATGTAGCAATGTTACTGTGAAGGATGTGGAATTTATCAGTGTTACAGTGACTGATGTGGGATATATCAGTGTTACTGTGAAGGATGTGGGATGTATCAGAGGGTTAACAGTGAAGGATGTGGGATATATCAGAGGGTTAACAGTGAGGGATGTGGGATATATCAGAGGGTTCACAGTGAGGGATGTGGGATCTATCAGTATGTTGTAATGAAAGATGTGGGATTTATCAGTGTTACAGTGAAGGATGTGGGATATACCAGATATATATTAATGGTTTGGATGTTTGTGTTCAGGGGACAATTTCAACTGCTTGCAGATGAAATGACACTTGGAAGAATTGTAAATTTTGAGGAGGACAGTGTGAAAGTTCAGAACGGCATTGACAAGTTGGTCGAGTAGGTGGGATAGGCAGCAAATAAGGTTTAATACACTTTGCTGGGAACAACATTGGAAGATGGTAAAGTAGGAAGTGCAATTCTAAAGGAGGTGCAGGAGTCGAATGATCTGGGTGTATATGTGCACAGATCATTGAAGGTGGCAGAACAGGTGGAGAGCAGTTAATAAAGCATACAGTGTTCCTAGCTTTATTAATAGGGTCACAGAATACAAGAGCCCCAAGGAGGTAATGTTGAATTTGCATACGACACTTGTTAGACCGCAGCTAGAATATTTTGTACAGTCCTGAGCATCACATTGTAGAAAAGATGTAAATGCATTGGAGACAGTGCTGAAGCGATTTACAAGAATGAGTTTGGAATGACAGACTTTAGTTATGAGAATAGATTGAAGCTGGGACTGTTCTTCTTGGAAATAAGAAGGCTAAGAGGAGATTTGATAGAGGTTTTCAAAATTGTGAACAGGCTGGATACAGTAGACAGGGAGAACCTGTTCCCGTGACAGGGCACAGATTTAAAGTGATGTGCAAGAGAAGCAAGGGTGATGCGAGAAAAAACACCTTCCTTCACACAGCACATAGTTGGAATGCACTGCCTGAAAATATGGTGATCATTCAATTACTGCATTCAAAAAGGATACTGGATGATTCTTTGAATAGAAATAGTGTGCGAGTCCATGGGGAAGAGACAGGAGATTAGCGCTGGGTAATGATGCTCCTTTGTAGAGCTGGTCAGTCGTAATGGGCCAATTGCTCCCGTCTGTGTTGTAACAATTCTGTGATTTTATGGGCTCTCATCTAGTGAGGAGGTGGTATGTGTGACAGTATTAAAATACATGACAAGCCTTCAAAGTCTTTTAAATCATAGCAGGAGGTGGCTATTCAGTCCACCCAGCCTATTCTGTCTTCAATGAGATCCTGCCTAATCCTGTCCCTCAACTCCATTTACTATTTTTTTTGATAAAGGTTTGATTCCTTCAGCCTAACAAAAATCAATGTCACTCTTTGAATTTTTAACAAGGGTAAGGTAAGGTGAAAATCTTTGTGAAATACCAGTGATGGGGTATTGTGCAGTCCTGTTTAAATTAGTAGATACACAATGGCTACTGCAGAAACAGGCCATTCAGACCAATTGATACGGGCTGTTTATCTGTACCACACAAGTTAAGACCCCCACCCCCTGCAATCAATGTGTCCTTTTGTTCCTTTCTCCCTTGTATTTATTTAGGTCTCTCTTAAAGCCACGTGTCTTGACTAATCACAGACTATAACGTAGCTCAGTTGATTTCACCTCTGTCTTTAGGTAAAAAACTTGTAGATTTGTGCCTCAAACACGAGTGCCTTATTGTCAGGAGGACTATTCTCCTCTTCATCTGCCCATCGAAGACTTTTAAATGTGAGGTTGTGTCAAGCAGGGGAATTCTCTCTGGTCAACACTCTTCCCACAAGCAACGGTACCCCAGTTTCTCATTGCACACTGTCTTCTGGCTATCCAACATAGAACATTAAATCTGCTGTGTGAAATGGTAAGATTTGATGTAAATGCAAATACTAATAAATCAATCTGATAAACTGAATTGACAATACTGTTAATATCCAAATCTAGAGGAAGTTTTAAGGCATGAAAAAGTAGGCATACAGATGTTTCCATTTGCCGAGCTAACTGAACCCAGGGCAAAAATATATAAGATGTTCACTACCATATCCAACAGACACTTTTCAGAGAGAGCTGGATTATAAGGGAGAAAGGAATCGAAGGAAATGCTAACAGGGAGAAATGAAATCGGATGGTGTAGTGTTTGTGCACAGTGTAAACACCAGCACAATGCTGTTTGGCTGAAAGGCCTGTTTCCTCACAGACTTGAGCATGTTCAATCCACCAGCTGATTATTGACTTTCCTCCTTGTGTTTCAGTGCAGAGTCCTCAGCAACTCAACAACTCTCCCTCCGTGCAGTACACAACGGGCTGTTCAAGGCAGGAGCTGGAAAATGGCGACCACTCCATATGTGCAGAGTTCCAGGGACCGCTGAACATGCCAATGGCCAAGGAGTTGGGATCACAGCCATGCCCACCGGGTATCTTTTGGCAGCAGGTAAGGACACATGGAGGTACTGCATTACTGTTTGAAGCACCCGATCTGATCCACACACTGGTACCTCGTCTTGCTGGAGGAAGCTCAGTTACAGTCATAGGGTTCAACAGTTTCTGTTTTCTCTTTTACCCCTGGAAATCACCACGAGCCCTGGCCATCCACTTGTCTAAATGATAGCTACTGACATGTGAATCTGGAAGGTGATCTCATGGGGATCAGAAGGGGTTGAGTTGGGGGTTGGGCAAGATCCAGACTTTGGCCTGTCTGAACTTGGAAACCAGGTGGCATCTCTTTATTAATTTCCTTCTTTGGTTCATGATCAGCAGGTTAAATGTAAAACCCTTAAAACTAAACCTGCAGGTTCTTTGTGCTTTTAATGTAATAGACCTTCCCCTAGAAATGTCATCAGTCAAAACTAGATATCGCGCTACGAACAGACATTACTACAAGATTGGTCAAAAAGGTAAGCAGCAACTCTGAGAAAGAAAGAAGCAGAGATGTTCAGGGAGGAAACTCGGAGATTAGGCTCCAAGCAGCTGAAGCTAATGGTGGAGTGAACAAATATAATGCAATGTAATTCCTTTATTCAAAAAGGGATGAAGACAGAAAGCTAAAAGCTAGTTAACAACTAAAATAGAGATGTTATAAGCTATTATTCAAGTTGTTACGGCAAGGCACTAGAATAACACAAGGCAATCAGCAGAGTTAACATCACTTAGTGAAAGGGTTTTTAACTAATTTATTGGAGCTCTTTGAGCAAATAGCATGTGGTGTGGGTAAAGGAGAACCAGTCAATGTACTGTACTCAGATTCCCAGACGGCATTTCATAATCTCCATATCAAAGGCTCTTACAGTAAATAAAATTCATGGTGTAGGGGCTAATATTTTGCTTGGAGAGAAGATTGGCTAGCTAATAGGAAATAGATTGGGAATAAATGTGTTGTTTTCTGGTTGCTAGATGTAAGAAGTGGTGTGTCACAGGGACCAGTGATTGAGCCTCGACATTTTATTATTTATTTCAATGGTTTGGATAGAGGGCCCAATGGTAAATAGTAAATTTGCTGATGATACAAAGATCGGTAGGAAAGTGAGTTGTAAGGAAACTACACCAAAGGGTTACAGATAAAGTGTGTGGCAAAGATGTAGTGGGCAAAGTAATATTCATGCCACACACATGCCAGGCAATGAGCATCTACAATAAGAGAGAATCTAAACATTGCTTCTTGATACAGGGTGGATTGGTGGCTCAGTGGTTAGCACTGCTGCCTCATAGTCCCAGGGACCTGGGTTCAAATCCAGCTTTGAGCAACTATCTGTGCGGAGTTTGCACCTTCTCCCCATGTCTGCGTGGGTTTGCTCCGGTTTCCTCCCACAGTCCAAAGATGTGCAGGTTAGGGTGGATTGGCCATGCTAAATTGTCCCATAGTGTCCAGGAATGTGCAGGCTAGGTGGATTGGCCATGGGAAATTGTCCCATAGTGTCCAGGAATGTGCAGGCTAGGTGGATTAGCCATGAGAAACACAGGGTTACAGGCAGAGGATCTGGGTGGGATGTTCTTTGGAGAGTTGGTGTGGCATTGAGGGGCCAAAGGGCTGACTTCCACACTGTAGAGATTCTATGACATTCAATGGCATTACCATCACTCAACATCCTGGAGTTACCACTGCCCAGAACCTTGCTCCAGTTGCAAAAGTTTGGAGATGGTGATGGTCAGCCAACAGAGCCTGGATGTAACAAAACACAGAGGGCAAGGGCCTCAACACCAAATGGGGTGATATCAGCTCATGCAGCACTGACAAGTGATAGCGTGCAGAACCTACATGGCCTGTTGGACTCACTGGCCCACACTGTGGTTTGGAAATTGAATGACTAGGGGAGTGAAAACATAATGAGTTCATTCAAATAGGCTCTTGTGAGCACCAAAAGAGAAATAATGATGACAAATCGTTTTTGTTCTTGCAGGTTCACCAAATTCCTCAGGCCTGTGCGAGAATGTCAGACCAAAGGTAATACACTGCACTGGAGGGAACTTCCTTCTCCGGCTCACAATGTAGCGACAGTCAGTACCACTGACAGGCCTTGCCTGATCTTAATGGGTTGATACACAAAGGGGGAGTAGGTGTGAGTTGTCACAAGGATCATAGCAACTAATTTTAGATTAAACTTAAGCTAAAAACAGAACAGAACATGATTACTTTTCCACTGTGCTGTGACAGCTGCTATCTATAGAGATTGCTGTATTGCTCTTGGAGTCAGCTAAAATGTCTCACTGAGACTAAGATGGTTTTATGTTTAAGTGGCCTGTCCCCCTTAGGTACACTGTTAAAGGTATTCTCTGTGGCAAAATAGTATCTGAATAGTTATATCCTCAGATCAGTTAAGGTGAATTACTGGGATCTCTGTTGCCAAGTTGTTTGCAAAGACAGCTGGAAGTGACCGGCTTTCCCTGTAACATATTCTGACACTTCAGAAGTGCATCTTCACGGAGAAGAGATGAATCAACATTTGAGATGCACAATGTTGATGATACAGAGCATCTCAAGTCAGCACCTGGAAGTTCCCACATTGGAAGCACCAATAGAAACAGCTTGATCTTGGAGGTTTGGATACACAAAATGCTTTTAGCAAATGGGTTTTCTAGCTTTAAAGTAGACTTTTAGAGAGACAAAGTTGTGGTTAACTGCTGAAGCAAACAATAAACTTGCACTTATATTGTCTGTTTAATGTATCAAATCATCCAAGGCATTTCACAGGAGCTCAGTCAAACAAAGGAGTTATCAGGATAGGCGTCATATGCTCAGTCGAAGAGGTTAGTTGTAAGAAGCACCTTAAAGGAGGGGCGACGGGGGTGGAGGGGGGGCGGGAGACAGCGAGAGAGAGAAAGTGATCGAGAGAGAGCGAGAGCAAGGGAGAGCGAGAGTGAGAGTGAGAGACAGCATGAGAGAGTGAGAGCAAGACACCGTGTAAGAGAGAGAGAATTCCTGAGCATGGGCATGAACAGTGAAGTGATGGAAATCAGAGGCTTCAACTTTTCGAACATCAACTGGGATCATCTTAGTGAGAAAGGATCAGACAGGGTGGAATTTTTAAAGTGTATCCAGGAGAGCTCTTCGTGCTAGCACATAGACAGTCCAACTAGAAAGGGGGCAGTGCGACATGTAGTCTCTGTTGGTCAACATAGCGATGTTGGGCTGAAGGGCCTGTTTCTATGCTGTTTCCCTCTGTGATATGTTCTAGTAACAATCCCTATGAATGAATGACTCTGTGTGAGGTTTTGCAGCAAGTTTTAGATTAGGCATTGAAAACTTTGAAGGTTTCAGCCCTGGTCACCTTAAAGCAGGCTGAGATACAGGCAGGAGAGGTGGTGAGAAAGATAATGACGCTCAAACTGTAGATGCAGGCAGCACAGAAGGAAGCCATTAACAATGCAGCCTAAGCCTTGCTGTCTGGTGAATTCCACCTCTGGGTTGGAACACCCCTGCTACTCACTTGCTCACACATCAGAACTAATTCTGATCACATGTAATAAACTTCTCGTTATAAATTTACGATTCTTTATGTTTAGACCTGGTTCAGTGGGTAGCACATTCTCCCATGACTCAGAAGGTCATAAATCCGAGTCACAGTTCACAGAGGTGATCTAACACCTGCAGGGTCAGCGCTGAGGAAGCGCCGCACTGTCAGAGGGTCAGCGCTGAGGAAGCGCCGCACTCTGTCAGAGGGTCAGCGCTGAGGATGTGCCGCACTGTCAGAGGGTCAGTGCTGAGTGAGCGCCACACTGTCAGAGGGTCTGTATTGAGAGAGTGCCCCACTGTTGGAGGCGTTATCTTTCAGACAAGGCATTGTAGCATGGAACTAACTGCTCTCTTGGGTGAATGTGAAAGATCTAAGGACCACTGTCAGAAGTAAACCTGGGAAGTTTTCCCTCGTGTCCTGAAACTTCCTTGAAGTAGCAACCCAAGTGGACAAGGTGGTCAAAAAGGCACATATAATGCTTGCCTTCATCAATCGGGTTATAGAGTACAAAAATTGGCAAGTTATGTTGCAGCTGTATAGAACTTTAGTTAGGCCACATTTGGAATATTGTGTACAGTTCTGGTCACCAAACTACCAGCAGAATTTGGAAGCTTTGGCGAGACATTGTCTGGTTTGGAGTATTAGCTGTGTGGAGAGATTTGGTTTGTTTTCACTTGAACGTTGAAGGATGAGGGGCATTCTGATTGAAGTTTAGAAAATTATGAGAGGCATGGATAGAATGGATAGTCGGAGTCTTTTTCCCTGGATAGTAATGTCAATTACAGGGGACACAGGTTGAAGGTAAAAGGGGAGCAAGTTTAAAGGAGATGCGAGAGGCAAGTTATTTTTTAGACATACAGTGGTAACCATCTGGAATGTGCTGTCTGATAAAGCAGGGTGGAGGCAGATACAAAAGCAACATTTAAGAAGCATTTTGGCAGATACACTAATGTAGAAGTCTGCTGTGTGAAAATCAGCTGCTAATTACAAATTTCCAACAGTCGGTGCTCTTTAGAAGTGTTTGTTTGGCTGTAATATGCTTTGAGACCTGCCTTGCTGGTGGAAGATGTGATTCAAAATGCATTCTTTTTAATCCTTCTCTGTCGCACAGGAAAGGGATGGAAGAAAAGGCAAATTCCCCATATTCTTTCACCTGCAGCTACTGCAAGGAACAATTCCACAGCGTCTCAGCCCTACACATTCACACGGGCACTAATGGATGTATGGGGACATCTCACAGTGTCAGCCAGGTGAGTAAATACCACAGCAGGCAGCACAACAGCTCAGCATCTCTCACTCTGTTGCTTACTGTTTCGTTAGAATAAGCAACTCACTGGAGTACAGTTACACAGAGGGCAGGGTAAATGCAATAACTTTTCACTGGAGTGGTTAGAAGGAGCTCACCAAGACGCTTTTTATGAAAGATTGTGAGAAAACAGACTCCAAAAACTTGTTGCCAGGCATGGGTAAATCTGAGACAAGGAAGAATAGGAGAAAGGACAAGGAAACTGGACTAGGATAGGCATTTTCAATTAAAATGCTCACACATGCATGATTGACTGAACAGCTTTACAATGCTGGTCAAATTAAAACACAAGGGAAAATTATCTGAGACCCAGAATCCATATCCAGCAGCAAATGCAGAATTACAATGTGGGAAAAGGTTGTGAGATAATCTTAATAATTCACACTTAAAAGCCACGTTCATTCTGGGATATGTGTGCTCCCAGCAAATCTGGTATTTATTGCTCATCCCAAGGCACCCTGGCCAGAGCAAATCTAGCTCTGATTTGCACCTTGTACCTGTCTCCGTGTACCTGACTTTAGAAAAACAAGCTTACAGGAAGCACCAGTAGAGACCAAACAGTAAATTTATTTTGCCGCTGCCCAGGTCTCCCTTCATGACACCTTTATCCTATTCAATGTGCAGGGAATCACAGAGTCTTGCAGCACAGAATGAGGCCATTCAGCCCACTGTGTTTGTAAAGGCTCTTTGAAAAAGCTACGCAGTGAGTCCTGCTCCTGCTGCTGGTGTGAGCTAGCTGAGTGTACTGCATTCACGTCAGTTTAGAGCTTAGTGATACAGTTCAGAGAATTGCAGGGGTTCAAGGAAGCAGCTCACCACCACCTTGTCAATAGCAACTAGAATAGACAATAAACCCCTGGCCAAGCCAGCGACACCCACGCTCCATGAACGAATAAAGGGGCTTTTAATCGCAAGGTCCAAACCAGCAGTCTTCCTTCTAACCCCATGCTATGAATCCCCTCTCAGCTCTGCTGAGTTATTATGGTGTTGCTTATTGTTGTTGTACCATGGGGTGTGTCACCTCCTCAATAAGTGACCACAGAAACAGAGTGAGTATCGTATAGATGGCTGACTCACCAGCAAACTGCTTGTTGTTGAGTCTCCCAGACATCGTAGTGTAAACTTTCAAGAATGATTATATCATCTCTGCAGGTCTTCCACGGTGATTCCCCCAGAACCTGCTGCAAATTTTATTCTGATTAATGTTTAATAACAACATCTTAAAAAAAAACCTCTTTCAAACAGGCAGCAACTGGCATTTAATATTGGTGTGCTTATCATGGAGCCAATAACTTGCCATAGGATACTGGGTCAATCCTAGAGAAGGACATTTACAGGGTTACGGGATCAAAGGGCAGGAATGGGGGTCTAATTGGATGACTCTTTCAAAAGGCCAGCACAGTTTCGATGGGCTGAATGTCTTCATTGCGTACTGTCTAATTCCATGAAGGCAGTGCTTTAATTCAATACTCAGACACTAGAAGCCCATTGTGTCTATGCTAGTCCTTTGATGATTTCCACATTCTGTCTGTTCATGGGTAATGCTGCATTGTTCCTCTCCCCGACCTGTTCAAGTCCATTTTACTATTATTTGTGGATTCACTAAGGTAGAACATTGCATGGCTCAACCTCTCACTGAGTAAAGACAGTTCTACTCTACTCATCTCTAGAGTTTTTGCCCATGATTTGAAAGCTCTAACCTCTGGGTATTGAACCACTAGCCAGAAGGAATAGTCTTTCTCTACCTGCTGTATCAGATACTTTCATCACCTTCAAACACAATATTTCAGTAATCTCTAAGTGTTCTCCATTCCAAGTTCCAACTTTCCAACATTACTGAAGCCCCTCATCCCTGCTAACATCCTGGTAAACTTCCTTTGTGCCAATCAAGTAGCTTTACTATCCCTGATGACATTCTATCAATCTCCTCTGCACTGTTTCAAATACCGTTCCATTTTACCCAAACTGTGATGCACTGAAGAGTTCATGGTCCTCCCTTTGAGGCCTAACCAGTGACCTGCAAACTTGTGGGACACTGTAGTGATTTGAACCAGCTTGTTGACTCCGAGACCCGAAACATCAGCTTTCCTGCTCCTCTCATGCTGCCTAGCCTGCTGTGTTCATCCAGCTCCACACTGTGTTATCTATGTTGACTACAAGATCCTTGATTGGGGTTGTTAACCCTGGGCCAATCAGGAACGCCCTGGCTGACCAATATAACCAGGAGATTTCTACTCAGTTCAGGGAACTAACTCCCAGCTCACTGGCCACAGCCAAAGTCCTGTACACAAGTAAATAAAAGGTGACTTGGTGACAGGATACCAACCTCTGTGCAGTTATTTGAGACATTCTCTGCTGTTATACTCTATGCATATATTTATAAGACAGTGACACACCAGTGATATCACTAGACTGGTACTCCAGACAGTCAGGCTAATGCTCTGGGAACTGAGTTCAAATCCCACATGGCAGCTTGAGTTTGAATTCTGTCAATATAAGGCTGGTTTGCTCATGGTGACCACTGATTGCTGTTAAAAACCCATTTAGTTCACTGGTATCTTTTAGGGAAGGTAATCTTCCACCATTACCTGGTTTGGTTTACGTGTAACTTCAGACCCACAGTGATGTGGCTGAAACCCAAAACTGCTCTCTGAAATAGGAACACACAACTTAGAAGCAGCAGTACGCCACTCAGCCCCTCAACTGTGCTCATTCATACAATAAGATTGTAGCTGATCTGACAGTCCACATTCCTGTTTACCTGGTACCCTTTCACCCTGCTGCTGATCAAGAACTGAACTACAATTTGTGTTGGGCACTGGATGCTGGTCTATCCAGTGACACCCTCGTCCTGCGAATGAATAATATGAAAAGGGCACTGAGCGATGGGCAATTAATTCTGACCCAGCCAATAAAATCCTTGAATGAACAGAAAATGTGTAAATGTGAATCATACTGCAGGCCTGACTGAAAGTCTTAAATTTGTTTCCTGAATAATTATTAGCACAGTCAGGGTTAGCAGAATTACACCTATTTTTGTACAATATGTTCTGAGTTTTGCCAACATATTTTGGTTAAACACAGTCAGCACATTGCTCACTGCAGACATTCAATGGAATTTTTTTTTGGTAAAGTCCAATAATCATTGGGACAGATAACCTACAATGTTGGCATTATGCTAGCACCAAAGCTCATATATCATATTACTCACTGGTGTGGAAGGCAGAACATCTTTTTGGCTTAATAGCAACAAGCTGTTAGTGGAAACTACCTCTCATGGGTTTACTATAAATTAGCACCATGAGATGGTTCGCGTTAAATACTGTCATAAAGTCCTACAGCACGGAAACAGACCCTTTGATCCAACCCTTTGATTATTAAGTTGGACAGAGTTCAAAAAAGATTTATCAAGGTTATGTTGAACATAATCCCAAACTAAACTAGTCCCACCTGCCTGCTCCTGGCCCATATCCCTCCAAACCTTTCCTATTCATGTACTTATCTTCCCTTTCAGGGTAATCAGAGCTAGACCAGATACCTTCCAAGGACAAAAGTGGCAGGTTTAGACCCTTTCATGAATTTGTGCAATATACAGGGAGTCAAGATTTGATCAGGGTAACCACTATGGTGCAGAATAGAGCAGCCAAGCCGCATCATAGGAGCAGGAAGGCTAAAGGAGTTGGGACGTTATGTTGAGGTTGTACAGGATATTGGTGAGGCCTTTTCTGGAATACTGTGTCCAATTCTGGTTGCCATGTTATAGGAAGGATATTATTAAGCTGGACAAGGTTCATAAAAGATTTATCAGGATATTGCCAGGAATGGAGTTATAAGGAGAGGCTGGACATGCTGCGACTTTTTTCAACGGAGTGTAGGAGGTTGAAGAGTGACGTTATAAAATCATAATGGGTACAGATAAGGTGAATGGCAAATGTCTTTTCCCTATGATAGGGGATTTGAAGACTAGAGGGCATTTTTTTTAAAGTGAGAGGAGAAAGATTTCAAAAAAGACACGAGTGGCAACCTTTTTTCACAGAGAGTGGTTCATGCATGGAATGAATGTCCAGAGGGAGTGGTGGATGTGGGTACAGTTACAACGTTTAAAAGAAATTTGGATAAATACATGAATAAGAAATGTTTGCAGGGGTATGGGCCAAGCACAGGCAGGTGGGACCAGTTTAGTTTGGGATTATGTTTGGCATGGAGTGCTTGGACCAAATGGTCTGTTTCCATGCTGTATGACTCTACAAATCTACCTCTGTCTTAAAAATCTTCAAAGACTCTGTTTTCACAGCCCTTTCAGGAACAGAGTTCCAAAGACTCTCAAAAGTATGAGAGAAAAACATATACCTCATCTCTGCCCTGAATGGGTGACACTTTTTCTTTAAACAGTTCTGAACCGGGCTCTAGATTCTCCCACAGAAGGAAAGAATCATTTTGTTAAGACCCCGCAGTATCATAAACAAACATAAAGAATGCTGAAGAGATTCAGCAGGTCTGGCAGCATTTGTGGAGAGAAATTAACGGTTTGAGTCCAATAAGACTCTTCTTCAGAATTTCCCTCAGGATCCCTCAGAAGGCATTGGAGGCAGGATCGTTAAATATTTTTGAAGGCAGAAGTAAATACATTTATGATAGGCCAGGGAATTGAAGGTTAGCAGGGATAGATGGTAATGTGGTATTTGAAACACAAACAGATCAGCTACGATCTTATTGCTTGGCAAAGCAGGCTCAAGAAGATGAATGGTCTATTTTAGCTCCTATTTTATATGTTTCTAAGTTTAACTAACTAACCTATTGGAATCCTTTGAAGAAGTAATATGTGATGTAATCTTGTATAACCTCCCTGCTTGGTTCCAGAATGTGCTGCTCTAAGAAACAATCTCAAAAGCAGTTTATGAGCTCTTCATCAAGGTTACTACTGCCTTCTGAATTTTCCAGTATTCATATGGATGAAAGTCAGCCATGATTGTTGCCCTTTCTTTATCACAAGCACCCACTAATTTTTCTTGTGTACTTTATTCCACTTTGTAGTTACTGTTAGGGGTCCTGTAGACCACTCCCACAAGCGACCCCTTTCCTCATCTCCACTCAAATCTACATCCTGACAATATGAATCAAAGTTATCTCTAATTAATGCAGAGAAACAAGAGTAGCAATAGGACATTCGGCCCTTCAAGCCTGTTCCATCATTCATTATGATCATGGCTGATCATCCAGCTCAGAGCACTGTTCTCCTCATACCCTTTGATTCCCTTTAGCCCTAAGAACCATATCTAGTGCCTTCTTGGAAATATTCAATGCTTTGCCCTCAACCGCTTTCAGTGGCAGAGAATTCTACAGACTCATCACTCTCTGGGTAATGAAATTTTTCATCTCTGTCCTAAATGGCTAGCTCGTAATCCTTAGACTGTGAATCCTGGTTCTGGACTCCCTGGTTATTGGGGACATCCTTCCTGCATTTACCATGTCTAGTTCTGTTATAATTTTATAGATTTCTGTGAGAATTCCCCTCATTCTTCTAAACTTCAATGAATATAGCCTGAACCAATTGAGCTTCTTTGTACATCAGTCCTGCTCTCCCAGGAATCAGTCCAGTGAACCTTTGTTTTACAAATGCCAACCTTGATAAACAGGGCTACCTTTACTTACCTCCAACAAGATTTCCCTTTCCATGTTGACTCTGACCAATTATCTCTGGTATTTCTGAATGCTCGACTGTATCATCTTCCCTCTGACAGATACTAAGCTAATCGGCCTGCAGGTTTCTGCTTTCTGTCTCCCTCCTTTTCAAATTAATGAATTAACGAATTAAGTTCACTATTTTCCAATATAATGGAACCTTCACCTAACTGAGGCAATTTTGGAAAATTAAAACCAACTTAACAACTACCACACTAGCCACGTACTCTAATACCCTAAATATGAAGTCCATCAAGACCCAGGGACCTCTCAGGCTGTAGCTCCAACATTTACTCAGTACCACTTCTCTGGAGATTGGGATTTTCTCGAATTTGTCCCTTCCTTCATTCTCTACTTTCAGCTATTTCATGGTATTTTCCCAGCAAGCCACTCAGTTCAAGGGCAATTATGAATGGGCAATAAATGCTGGCTTCACATGTGACACCATGAAAGAATAAAGAACAAAAAAAAATCCAAGTAAGCCATACCAACTTATCAACTTGCTACAGTGCCTTTAAAAATTCACGCAAATGAACTAGAAAATTAAAACCAAAAACACCAGAACTTGCACATGCAACCCAGGTGTGCCTTTACTCTGAGATTGTCATGAAGTCCTCGCTCATTAAGCATTACCAAGTCTAGTAAAACCTGCTTTCTAACTGGCTCCAGACTGTGCTGCTCTAAGAAACTATCTGAAATGAATTCCATGAATTCCTTGTCCAGGTTACTTGTGCCAACTTGAAAATTCATCTCTGCAATTCCTTACTGCAGAGAGCTGGATCATTAAGTATACTGAAGGCTGAGATAGTTTTTAATCTGTAAGGGAGTCAAGGGTTATGGGGAAATGGAGTTCAGGATTATCAGATCAGCCATGGTCTCATTGAATGGTGGGGAAGACTCAATGGGCCAAATGGCCTACTCTGCTCCTACATGTGTGGAGTTTCCACATTCTCCCCGTGTTTGCATGGCTTTCCTCCGGATGCTCCGGTTTCCTCCCACAGTCCAAAGATATGCAGGCTAGGAGGATTAGGGATGTGAAGCTTAGGTGGGTTATAAGGGGATGGGTCTGGGTGGGATGCTCTGAGGGTCAGTGTGGACATGTTGGGCCGAAGGTCCTGTTTCCACACTGTAGGGATTCTATGATTCTATGACGACTCTTTGATATATGATCTTATGTGCGATATCTGCAGATACAGAAATGTTCATGTTTTACACAGATATTAAACACAATACTTGGGACTAAAATAAAACATACAGGAACTGAGGTCATTCAGTCCAGCACATTCATTCTAAGATACTGAATACTGAAATAAATGACAATTTTTTTTCATCGTCCATTTTGGCCATGCTTCCTGTCCATTGGTAGGCTGGGAAGAGCTGAGAGAAGAACTGATAATAATTCCTTGGAGCTCTTCTCAAAGGCCAATTATAATTCCTTTCCTGCCTTTCACCAAATCTTCCCTCCACACTGCCTTGTTAGAAGCTAAACAACAAGCTGTGCCAGCAGTATGATCATTGGGAGTTGTGACATACACCATACAAAAACATTTGATGATTAGTACCTTGCCCCTTCTTCTTGCTAGCTCTTATCAGTGAATCTCAAACCTTCTTCTGTCTCATGGCAGACGAAAGTATGAGTGACACAGTTACCAGGCCTGAGGTGGTCTCTTAAATGTCGATCCCAGAACTGGGAGGTTATAACTATCAGGAAAGACTGAATAGGCTGCCTTTTCTATTCTGTATAAGACAGAAGGTGAGGGATGACCGAACTGATATCTTTAAGATCATAAATGAATTGGGTATGGTAGGTGTCATGAAGATATTTCCTTTTCTTATTATTTATCAGGAGTATGAACTGCTTGAAAGTTCGGTGGTTTTTGTCCTCAGTAGCCTTTAGATATAATGAATGACCATTTCAGAAGATAAAAAGGAACAGGAGTAGGCCATTCAGCCCCTTGATGCTGCTTTGCCATTCTATACCAAGACTGATCTACATCAACATCATTTCCCACACAAACATCATATTCCTTCACCTCTTTGATGTCTAGAAGTCTATTGATTTCTGTTTTGAACATATTCGCTAACTACACTTCCACAGCCCTCTGGGGTGGATATCCCTAAAGGATACTGATGAAGGAGATGGATTCCTATGGCAGTTTCACAGTCACCAGATCGTTAACTGAATTTAAAATGTCCCAACCGCTGCAGCGGGATTGGAATTCAAGGGACAGAGTTACTAATCCAATCCTCTAGGCCAGTAACATAGTTACTGTTACCATACCCAATACTAGGATTCATCCTTCGAAAGAGTCCAAAACCAGCAATCTTCAATATGAGACCATCACCGATAAATCCAATACAGAATTCAGGAGTAACTCACTGTGACAGTGGAAATAACGTGGGCCTCACTCTCACAGGGCATACTCGATGTGAATCATTTAGATACATTTAAGGGATAAGCTGGATAATTATCCTGACAAAGAAGGAACAGGAGGATAGTGTGAAATGAAGAGATGGTGGGGGAGTTGTGAAGAATAAGCACCAGCATCATCTGACTGGGCCAAATGGCCTGTTTCTGTGCTGCATATATGATGTAACATGATAAAGACTGTTGCTTTTTTTTTGTAGAATGATGGAGAGAAGATTGTACGGGATGGAAGCCACCTCTCCCCTCCCTTCACAGCCACTTCCATGTCAGCGAAGACTGACAGATGCAGGCAAGACGCCTTCCTGGAGCAGAATCCAGGCTGCTTCCTGCCTGAACAGGACACGACAACGCTCACCAGAATGGCTGACGTCTCAGCACAGGAGGTCGATCAGCTGTACTTTCTTTGCTTGTCATTTCATTTCAGGTTTCCTCTCCTACGGACTGGACTCTTCTACCCTGTACCAATGTGGTGGGAGAGGCCATTGGGGAAGTTACTGAGAAGTCCCTCTACTTCCAACTCCATAATATCACCCGACTCTGCCCCTGCCTCAGCTAAGCCTCTGTTACTTCTGGTCTCAATTATCCCAATGCTGTCCAGGCAGGGATCCCACCTTTTACCCTCAATAGCTTTTTGTAGGGAGAGAAATCTAGATTTCCACACCCTTTACCTGAAGTTGTTTTTCCTGGCATCACCCCTGAACGGCCTGGTACAAATCTGTGATTTGTGATAGGGGTGTGATAGGGGTTACTTTCTATGTAACTGTACAGAGTCAGTGTTTATTCAACATGGTAAGGGTCTCTCACTGTGTAACTGTACGGGGATAGACCCTATGGTCTAGGCTTCCTCTTCCAGAGGAAATAGTTTCTATCAACCCTTTAATCACCTTAAACACTTCAATCAGGTCACCCCTTAATCTTCTTTATTCGACAGAAGAAAGCAATGGCAACTGAGGCAATTGTACTGTCCCAACTAACTTTGCAACCGAGGAGTGGAATCTGGCACCTACTGCTTTGTGAGTTAACGCTTCATATGTAGTGTCAGTTATGATTCAGTAAATAGCGCTCTTGCCTCTGAGTCAGATTGAAAGTTCAAGGCTGACTCCAGAAACCAGAGGACTAACAGAGAATCCCAGGGCGACATGCTGCTGGTACCACTTTAAGATGAGACAAAGGATACATGCAGCTGTTTCCCTAGGGTTCTAAGGTCACCATTTACCCCTCAGCCAACATCACAAATACCTAGTACCTCCTCATGATCAAATCGCTGTCTGTGGGAATTTGCTGTGTGCAAACTGGCTGCCAGGTTCCTCAATTTTTGACACCTCAAAAAAGTACTATTTTTATCTGTAACTCCTTTAGGGATGTCCCGAAGTGGTGAATGGAGGTTACAAAGACCCATGCCTTACTTTTAGGCAAGGCATTAATTAAGATTTAAAGGCAACAACGTCAGTAACATTAGTAAATCTGGATATGTTTGTGTTTTTCCACAGAGTTCTGAAACTCACATTCCCAAGTACCATCCTGCCACCATGTATCGAAGCTATCTCCGTTCAACAAGCACCATTGCTGGAGAGCAGCAAATGTCTTCCTCAGAGCCACCCCATTACACACCACTGCCAATGCTTAATCCTAACCGCAAGAGCTCGGGTCTGTTCTCCAATCTCAGCACCACTGAAACCAGCACCAATTCCACACCAGTGTCGTTCACCTGTAGCCAGTTCAGTAAGTATTCACTCCACTCCTGAAAGCAACGGCTCTTCCAGTTGTTTCAGAGATAGTAGAAAATGCAGATGCTGGAGAATCTAAGGTAACAAGGTGTAGAGCTGGATGAACACAGCAGGCCAAGCAGCATCAGAGGAGCAGGAAGGCTGACGTTTCGGGCCTAGACCCTTGGCTCTTCCAGTTGCACAAGTACTGCTCACACCCGGGAAACCATCAAGGTCCCGACAGTGCGAGTACACCTTATGGATTATTTCGTCACGATTGGAATCACAGACGAGCCTAATCCTGTCTCCATTGATCTCACAAAGTCACACAATGGCCACTACTTATATGATTTTTTGTTCTGTGGTCTTGAGACGTGGAATCTATTAATATCATCTTAGTAACGCTCAGATAAAACAAACAGGGGAAAAGTCACTGTTTATTCAGCAAGCACTCACTGTGTAACTGAGATTTGACTCAAGCGTACAGGATCCTGAATGGTTTTGTCTAGGTCAATGTGGAAAAGATGTTTCCTCTTGTAGGTGGCTCCAGAACTATGCAGCACTGTTTAAAATATGCTTAAGTCAGAGATGGAGAGAAATCTTCTCTCAAAGAATTGTGCAACTTTGGAATGCTACCTCAGGAGGTGGTGAGGTTGGGTCATTCAATATTTTTAAACTGGAGACAGATAGATTCTTGTTAGGCAGGGGAATCAAAATATCACGGCAAGATGGGAATGTGAAATTCAAAACACAAACAGAGAAACCGTGAACTTATTCACTCACAGAGCAGGCTTGAAGGCCCAAATGGCTACTATTGTTCCAAGCTTGTATGTTCATGAGGATCAGTAACTGTCCAGTCTCCCTATTTGTTCAGCAGGGTAAGGGTCACTCACAGTGTAACTGTAAAGAGTCAGTGTTTACTCAACGTGGTAAGGGTCACTCACTATGTAACCGTACAGAGTCAGTGTTTATTCAGCAGGGTAAGGGTCACTCACTATGTAACCGTACAGAGTCAGTGTTTATTCAGCAGGGTAAGGGTCACTCACTATGTAACCGTACAGAGTCAGTGTTTATTCAGCAGGGTAAGGATCACTCGCTGTGTAACCGTACAGAGTCAGTGTTTATTCAGCAGGGTAAGGATCACTGTGTAACCGTACAGAGTCAGTGTTTATTCAGCAGGGTAAGGGTCACTCACTGTGTAACTGTATGGTGTTTATTCAGCAGGGTAAGGGTCACTTGCTGTGTAACTGTACAGAGCCAGTGTTTATTTAGCAGGGTAGGGGTCACTTTCTATGTAACTGTACAGAGTCAGTGTTTATTCAACATGATAAGGGTCACTCACTGTGTAACTGTACAGGGATAGTATTTATTCAGCAGAGTAAGGGTCATTCACTATATAACTATACAGAATCAGTATTCATAATAAACATTATTCATTGTGCAACTACACAGTAGCAATGGCTATTTAGGGAAGGGACTTTGCATAGTGTAACCGTACAGATCCTATTTATTCACTACAAAGATTACTCACTGTGTAAATATAGGGTCACTGTTCATTCAGTTTAAAGATTACTCAATTTCTAACAGTACACAGTTCAATTCACTTAGTCATTGAAAAATATATTTCTTTGAACAGATGGATTTGAGATTGTGCATCAGAATTGCACAGCAACTGTGAACAACCCATGTCCGTAAGTATGATCATCACAAATCTGAATCTAGTGCCATGTTGTCGGATAGATCAACACTTAAAAAACTGTGGGTTATCAATTGTTCAACACTGTGAAATATGAATTCTAAATATCACTGATACTGTCAGTACTGGGCATACAGTATGCAAAAATGTGTTAACCTATGCTGGGTGTACAGGGTACAGCATCTAGGCTGTGTTAATCTGTGCTGGGAGTTCGGGGATACAGGGTCCAGGGTGTGTTAATCTGTGCTGGGAGTACGGGATACAGGGTCCAGGGTGTGTTAATCTGTGCTGGGAGTATGGGGATACAGGATCCAGGGTGTGTTCATCTGTGCTGGGAGTATGCGGATACAGGGTCCAGGGTGTGTTAGTCTGTGCTGGGAGTTCAGGGATACAGGGTCCAGGGTGTGTTAATCTGTGCTGGCTGTATGGGGATACAGGATCCAGGGTGTGTTAATCTGCGCTGGGAGTATGGGGATACAGGATCCAGGGTGTGTTAATCTGTGCTGGGAGTTCGGGGATACAGGGTCCAGGGTGTGTTAGTCTGTGCTGGGAGTTCAGGGATACAGGGTCCAGGGTGTGTTAATCTGTGCTGGGTGTATGGGGATACAGGATCCAGGGTGTGTTAATCTGTGCTGGGAGTACGGGGATACAGGATCCAGGGAGTGTTAATCTGTGCTGGGAGTATGGGGATACAGGATCCAGGGTGTGTTAATCTGTGCTGGGAGCATGGGGATACAGGGTCCAGGGTGTGTTAGTCTGTGCTGGGAGTTCAGGGATACAGGGTCCAGGGTGTGTTAATCTGTGCTGGGTGTATGGGGATACAGGATCCAGGGAGTGTTAATCTGTGCTGGGAGTTCGGGGATACAGGGTCCAGAGTGTGTTAATCTGTGCTAGGAGTATGGGGATACAGGATCCAGGGTATGCTAATCTGAGCTGGGAGTGTGGGTATACAGGGTCCAGGATGTGTTAATCTGTGCTGGGAGTACGGGGTTACAGGGTCCAGGGTGTGTTAATCTGTACTGGGAGTTCGGGGATACAGGGTCCAGGGTGTGTTAATCTGTGCTGG
>NC_063374.1:10839316-10839941 GCF_021869965.1 Rhincodon typus
TCTGTGCTGGGAGTTCGGGGATACAGGGTCCAGGGTGTGTTAATCTGTGCTGGGAGTTCGGGGATACAGGGTCCAGGGTGTGTTAATCTGTGCTGGGAGTACGGGGATACAGGGTCCAGGGTGTGTTAATCTGTGCTGGGAGTACGGGGATATAGGGTCCAGGGTGTGTTAATCTGTGCTGGGAGTACGGGGATACAGGATCCAGGGTGTGTTAATCTGTGCTGGGAGTATGGGGATATAGGGTCCAGGGTGTGTTAATCTGTGCTGGGAGTCAGGGGATATAGGGTCCAGGGTGTGTTAATCAGTTGTGGGTGTTCAGGGATACAGGGTCCAGGGTGTATTAATCTGTGCTGGGAGTTCGGGGATACAGGGTCCAGGGTGAGTTAATCTGTGCTGGGAGTATGGGCATACAGGATCCAGGATGTGTTAATCTCTGCTGGGAGTACGGGGTTACAGGGTCCAGAGTATGTTAATCTGTGCTGTGAGTATGGGGATACAGGGTCCAGGGTGTCTTAATCTATGCTGGGTGTAAGGGGATACAGGGTCCAGGGTGTGTTATTCTGTGCTGGGAGTATGGGGATACAGGGTCCAGGGTGTGTTAATCTGTGCTGGGAATATGGGGATA
>NC_063374.1:10849941-10857062 GCF_021869965.1 Rhincodon typus
AGCAGGAAGCCTTCCTGCTCCTCTGATGCTGCTTGGCCTGCTGTGTTCATCCAGCTCTACACCTTGTTATCTCAGATTCTCCAGCATCTGCAGTTCCTACTATCTCTTTACACTTCCTGATGGACTTGGGGTCAAAGGTGTTTTCCTTTCAGGTGAACTGAACGCAACAACAAACAGATGTAAAAGGAACACCTAACTGATGGCTTATTATCTTTTTGCATACTGAAACTCCCTTATTCCCCGTTAAGTGATTTGTACTGAACATTGACTAATGCTTATGTAAAACTGCAGGCAGAATAAAACAGAAAAACCACAGGAATAAGGTCATTCTGCTTTCACTTTCAGCTGTGGTTCAGTAGATCTCTCCCGCAGCTCAGAGTCAGCAGGTCATACATTTTAACCCTACTCCGCGGATTAGAGCGCAAGAATCAAGACAGCCTCCTAAGTAACTATGTCAGACTTTAAACTGAGGGCCTCTTAGGCGGACATGAAAGTACCCAATGACACTGTTGCAAGTATATTCCCTGCTTTCCTGGGTTCAATATGCATCCCTCAAACAGCATGGATCAGATTATCTGAGCTGAACTGGACCAACCATACAAATTCTGCATCTACAAAAGCAGGTCAGAGACTGAAAATTCGATGGTGAGTAACCACATCCTAACTCCCCAGATCCTGTCTACAAGGCACAAGTCAGGAGTACGATGCAGTACTCTTCGCTTGCCTGTGGATAAGTGCATCTGCAGCAATATTCAGGAAGCTCAACACCATCCAGGACAAAGCAGCCTGCTTGACCAGCACCCCATCCACCACCTTACTCTCACTCTCTCCACCACTGATGCACAGTAGCGGCAGTGCGGACTAACTAAAAGATGCACTGCAGCAACTCAACAAGAGCTGTTGAACACTCCTTCAAACCTACATTCTTTACCACCTAGAGGTCGAGGGCAGCAGATACATGGGAACAGCGTCAACGCCAAGTCACTCACCATCCTCACTTGGAAATATATCGCCATTCCTTCACTGTCACTGGATCAAAATCCTGGAATTCCCTTCCTAACGGCATTGTGGGTCCACCTACAGCTCATAGACTGCAGTTGTTCAAGAAGGCAGTTCACTGCCATCTTTTCAAGATGTAATTAGGGTAGGGCAATAAACGTTGGTCCAGCCAACATCCCGTGCTTGAATGTGTAAAAAAGTTATCTGACCATCATCAAATTGCTGCTAAAATAAAAAGGAAATTACGGATGCTGGAGATCTAAAATGAAGTAAGGTTCTTGCTGGGGAAACTCAGCAAGTCTGGTAACATCCATGAAATCTCTCCACTTTTTCCACAGCATAAAATCTATCACTTTTCCAGCCCCTTCAGTTCTGAAGAACAGTTATTTTGGACTCAAAACATTAACTCTGTTCCTTGCCCCACAAATTCTCCAGCATGCTTTTTATATCAGGTTGTTTCTTGCGAGTTTCCAGTGTGTAGACTGCTAGGTTTCCTGTATTATAATCATGAGTACACTTCATAAGTACTTCACTGCTTGTGAATTTTTGGAACGTCCAAGGTCATGAAAAGCACTTAAAAATGTAAAAGTAAAACACTACAGCTGGTGAAATAAAGACAGGAAATGTTCAGTAGGGCTGGTAATGTCAAGAGCCGTTGTAAGAGTGAAGCGTTTCTGGAAAACAAAGAGGCTTGATGAATCAAGATAAATCAAAGAACTGCGGATGCTGGGAAATCTGAAACAAAAACAGAAATCACTGGAGAAACTCAGTAGATCTGGCAGCCCCTGCAGAGAGAGAGCAGAGTTAATGTTCCGAGTCCAGTGACCCTTCTCCTGAACCTCCTCAGGCCATTCTGAAGAAGGGTCACTGGGCTCAAAACATTAATTCTGCGTTCTCTACACAGATGCTGCAAACCTGCTGAGTTTCTTCAGCAATTTCTGTTTTACATGAACCAAGAGTTGATCTCATTTTCTTTAATGGAAACCATTTTGTGAATCCTTTCCAATGGTTTGCTCTGTGCTTTCAGTGGAGGATATGTTGAACATGGCCTGTTCCAGTGTGCTGCCTGGTGGAGGACTCAATCGGGAATTCACCCTACACTGTCTCTCCGAGTTAAATGGAGACATCATGGTAAATATACGCACCTTACTTTTCCTGGAAATTATTCTGGCATGCAGTAATTTATGATATTCTGTGCAGTAAGTGTAGCATGTGAGCAGGTGACCTTGGACTCTGTGGTTGCCAACATTCTCTGACACTAGGAGTATGAAATCTTTGTTGAGTCCAAGTCCAGGTTGGATGATTAAGGCCTACACAGTGAATGTGGCTAGGTAAAGTTTTGATACCAAATAAACCATATCTACAGGCTCAAAATGCTGACTGGCTTTATATAATTTTCACCAACCTGTTATTGAGAAATGTAACCCAAGCCTTCTAGCCCAGAGGCAGGGACACTCCCATTGCCAGATGGGGCTTAATCCAGAGATTCATAAAGGTTTAGCATAATTCTCATGCTTTTGGGGACATTGGATTTAGGAGCCATGAAGTGAATCAGCAATTTGAGCCTGATCCACTTTTCATTGGAATGGTCCGAGGCTGGGAATACTGTGGCAAGTAACTCACCTCCTGACTCCCACCATCTACAAGGCACAAGTCAGGAGTGTGAGGGAATACTCCCCACTTGCCTGGATGGGTGCAGCCCCAACAACACTCGAGAAGCTCGACACCATCCAGGACAAAGCAGCATCCGCTTGATTGGCACCACATCCACAAACATCCCACTCCCCGCCCACCGATGCTCAGTAGCAGCAGTGTGTACCATCTACAAGACGCATTGCCACTGCCAAAATTCACCAAAGATCCTCAGGCAGCACCTTCCAAACCCACAACACTTCCATCTAGAAGGACAAGGGCTGCAAATGCATGGGACTGCCACCACCTTCAAGTTCCCCTCCAGGCCACTCCCCATCCTGACTTGGAAATATATCACCATTCCTTCATTGTCGTTTGGTCAAAATCCCAGAATTCCCTCTTGAATGGCATTGTGGGTCAACTCACAGCAGGTGGACTGCAGCGCTTCAGGAAGACAACTCACCACCACCTTCTCAAGGGCAACTAGGGATGGGCAATAAATGCTGGCCAGCCAGGGACACCCACATCCCACAAATGATTAAAAAATAGTTTGATCAGCTCATAGGTGACCTGATTGTGGCCGAACTTCAATTTGCTGTTCACCCAGTAACCTGACTTCCTTGTTTAATAAAAATCTAACTAGCGCAACCTTGAATAAATTCAGTTTTAATGACAAAACATCCACCACCTTCTGACAAAGATAATCCCATCCTCTATTGATCTTTCAAAAAATAATTCTCGTCGTCTACAGCCTAAAAGGGAGACTCCTTATTCTTAAATTCTCAAAATCTCTCCCGCAAGAGAAAACACCTTCTCATATCCAAACTCCCATCAAGCCTCCTCAAGAACGCACATGTTTTGATAAGATTATCCGCAAAGCCCCTCCCTCAACTTTCTCCTAAATTTCAATGGATAGAGACTTAGTACAAACTTTCCTCATTAGATAAGCTAATCATCCTAGGAATTTAGTCGAATGAACATTCTCTGAACAGCTTCAGTCCCAATTGTATCCTTTTGAAATAAGGAGACCGGAATTGTGCTCAGTACTCAAGGTAAGGTCTCATCAGGACCCTGTAAAGCTTCCTTACTTTTATATTTCATTCCCCTTGCAATAAACACCAGCTCTTCATTTACCTTTCTAATCACTTGCTGAACCTGCATACTAACCTCTCATGATGACATGGACAACCAGGTTCCTCAGGACCACCAGATTCTTCAATCTTTCTCTCTCTTTAAATAGTAGACTGCTTTTCTATTCTTCCCACCAAAATGGACAAGTTCACATCTACCCAAGTTATACTCCATCTGCTAAGTTAGATCTCTTTGAGGACACTTTACCGCCTCTTGAACCTACTTTCTAACCTAGCTTGATGTCAGTGGCAAAATTAGCTACTGTACATTTAATGCCTTCATCCAAATCATTGCTATGGCCTGTAAAGAGCTGGAGACCAGCAAAGGCCATTATGTCAGTTATATACTCAAAAATGGCCTTTGGAAACTAGCAGCATTAAAAAAAAAAACACCATTCTCAACTTGTCCATTTTTTTTTGTGATCAAAGGCTACGTTGGAGATGCTGCTACTGAACAATGGGGCCCGTCCACCATCCCATCCACTGGCTAATTACCATTACACAGGTACGGTATCAGAGAAACATGGCTGAATTTTTATCAGTAACTAGCATTCAAAATTGGTATTACACAGCTACTCCTGCACAAGAATCGAAAAACAACTTCATTTATACAGGGTCTACAAAGTAGATAAATGTCCCATGAAGCTTCACACTTAACACAGTGTGCAAAACAGGAGTCAATGAGAATCAGGGACGGAGCTGTACACTGGTCAGACTCATACCCGGCATTATGGAAGGTGGTTGTGGTTGTTGGAGGTCAGTCATCTCAGCTCCAAGACAGGAGTTTCTCAGGGGGGTGTCCTAGATCCAACCATCTTCAGCTGCTTCATCAATGACCTTCCCTCCATCATAAGGTCAGAAGTGGGGACATTCACTGATGATTGCACAATGTTCAGCATCATTTACAAATCCTCAGATACTGAAACAGCCCATGTCTAAAAGCAGCAAGACCTGGACAATGAGAGATAGTAGGAACTGCGGATTCTCCAGCATCTGCAGTTCCTACTACCTCTGATTCAATTTTAACCCCACTGCGAAGCCTCTTCTAAGGATGCCTAACCTGAAGAAGTTACCCTCCTCCCTCCGGACAAACCTCAAGGGATCTCTCTCCTCTCCACCTATCCTCTCCTCTATCCCTCTTCTATCCGCCTCCCACTCTCTCCTTATTTATTTCAAAACCCCGTTCCCCTCCCCCTTTTCTGATGAAGGGTCTAGGCCCGAAACGTCAGCCTCTCTGCTCCTATGATGCTGCTTGGCCTGCTGTGTTCATCCAGCCCTGCACCTTGTTGTCTAAGACCTGGACAATATCCAGGTTTGGGATGACAAGTGGAAAGTGACATTTGTGTCACACAAGTGCCAAGAATGACCATTTTCAACAATGGAGAATCTAACCACTGCCCCTTGACATTCAATGGCATTACTATCACTGAATCCCCCACAACCTGGGGGTTACCATTGACCAGAAATTGAACTGGATTGGCCACATAAATAGTGACAACAAAAGTAGGTCAGAAGCTGGGAATCCTGCAGTGAGTAACCCGCCTCTTGAATTCCCAAAACCTGTCCCACCATCTACAAGGCACAAGTCAGGAGTGTGATGGAATACTCCTCACTTGCCTGGACAAGTTCAGCTCCAACAACATTCAAGAAGCTTGACACCATCCAGGACAAAACAGCCCCATTGAGTGGCTCCACATAAACACTCACTGCCTCCACCACCAATGCACAGCGATAGCAGTATGTTCCACCTGCAAGGTGCACTGCAGAAATTCACCTAGGGTCCTCAGACAGCACCTTCCAAACCCACTAGAGGTCCAAACCTTCCAGATGGACAAGAGTTGTAAAACCTCAACAAGCCACTCACCGTCCTGACTTGGAAATTTACCCCATTGCTTCACTGTCCCTGGGTCAAAACCCTAGAACTCCATCCCATGGACTGTAGCAGTTCAAGAAAGCAGCTCATCACCACCTTCTCCAATGCAACCAGGGATAGGTGACAAATTCTGGGCGCAGCCAGCAACACTCGCATCCCACGAATGAACAAAAAAGACAAAATTTGACAAAACTTACATAATATTAGGTCAAAGGGGCAGGTTCTATATCCTTCATCAAGGAGACGGCAGGGCAGGGGTGTTTAATTGATGGTCCAGAACTTAAGTTTAGGTTGCTAGAGACAGGACTGCCTTTGGTGCTGTGAAATAAATTAAGCTTACAGAAAAGGCCAGAATTAGCGAAACACTGAAATCTGAGGGTTGCAGAGCTGGATGAGTTTAAACACATAAGAAGCAAAGATATGGAGGGATTTGAAAATAAGGACCAAAAGTCAGAGGGGCTGTACTGAGGGAGTGCCACACTGTCAGAGGGTCAATACTGAGGAAGTGCCACACTGTCAGAGGATCAGTACTGAGGGGCAGCGACACTGTCAGAGGGGCAGTGATGAAGGAGTATGACACTGTTGGAGGGTTAGTGCCTAGGGGGTGCTGCACTGTTGGAGGGTCAGTGGTGAGGAAGCACCACACTGTTGGGTGCGTTGTCTTTCAGTGAGATGTTAAATCGAGAACGGATGTAAATTATGATAATAATCACGATGATAATAACAGCAAGGGTGCTTTCCCCCTGTCCCAATTGAAAACACTAAAATAGATTATCGGGCCTCTTCATTTTCTTGCTCATGGCACCTCGTTGTGTGCATTCTTACTTTTCATGGTCTCCATATCTCCACATGTGATTTGGGTGCGGGCGTGGAGCGTGGAGAGGGTTCCTGAGGTTGTTAAAGGCACCAGAGAAAGACAGATTGTTTTTTGCCCTGTTTGGGTCTCTGTTGTCGGATTTGACAATATGCTGTTCTAATTCAGAGACAGGAGGAGTAATTTAGACCACGAGCTGAGTGTGTTCAGGAAGTTCAGGGGTGCACCTGCTTCCTGCTGTTGTAGTGTTTTAGCGCAGTAACAGCCCTGACCCTAGAATGGCTTCGTTCCAGGTGAGCAAGTTCTCAGCATATTCATCATTTCGAATTGTTTGTTCTTTTTCTGCCAGGGAGCAGTAACTGGACTCCTAGCGAACGCAGAGTGTTTAATAAAGCTTTCGGAGTGCACAGGAAAGACTTCCACATGGTTCAGAAGATGGTACGTGATAAAGATTTCAGAGGGCAGGGTGCTGTCCAAATCCCAATTAAATGCAAGATTCTAATTTGCTGCTTCCAGAGACCTTACACAAAATCACAGACTGCTAACATTGCCAGAGTGCCGCACTGTTGGAGGGTCAGTGCTGAGGAAGCGCCGCACTGTCAGAGGGTCAATGCTGAGGGAGATCTGCACTGTTGGAGGGTCAGTGCTGAAGGAGATCTGCACTGTTGGAGGG
>NC_063374.1:10857072-10871900 GCF_021869965.1 Rhincodon typus
GAGATCTGCACTGTTGGAGGGTCAGTGCTGAGGGAGATCTGCACTGTCGGAGGGTCAGCGCTTGAGGGAGCGCCGCACTGTCGGAGGGTCAATGCTGACAGAACTCTGCACTGTCGGAGAGTGTGTGTGTGTGTGTGTGTGTGTGTGTGTGTGTGAGAGAGAGAGAGAGAGAGAGACAGACAGAGAGAGAGGGGGGGAACAGTGTGTGTGTGAGGAGTGAAAGTGTGTGTGTGAGAGGGTGGGAGAGAGCGTGTGTGTGTGTGTGAGAGAGAGGGGGGTGACAGCGTGTGTGTTTGTGAGGAGAGCGAGAGAGAGAGTGGGGGGGCTGTGTGTGAGAGTGAGGGAGCGAAGTGTGTGTGTGCGAGAGAGGAGGGAGAGTGTGTGTAAGGAGAGAGATTGTGTGTGTGTGTGAGAGAGAGAGACACACAAACACTCTCCCCCCCACACCCACACTCACACGCACACACTCTCCCTCCTCTTTCCCCTCGCTCACACGCACACTCTCTCTCTCTCCCCCCCTCACTCACACACTCACTTTCTCTCTCCCCCCTTGCTCACACACACACTCTCTACCCCTCACACTCACACTCACTTTCTCTCAACACACACGCACACACACACACACTCTGAATCTATGGGGTGAATTTGTATTTGCAGATACATTCCATTTTGTTCAAAAAGCACTCAATTTATAGACAGTCAGTCAATATGGTGTTTTATAAATTCCTACTTTAGAAATAAAAGCAGTCTGTCTTCAAACTAAAACACAAACAGATTCCAAACAAGGCTTCACACATAGCATGCATTGTCTGACCTAAAATGTCATCACTTCTTTACACTGATAAAACCTTTAGTTCTCTCAGGACTGTGACTTGAAAGGAATTCAGGGATGTACGTATACATATCAATCAATTAAAACATTCTAACTGATTAAAGATTTAACAGCATCTTAGGTTTCTTTAGTACATCCTCATCAATGGTATGGCCCTTTGATTTTTTTACTTATAAATTCTGTAGCTGATGCCACCTCTCTCACTGGCACCTGAAGAAGGACTGAGGCTCCGAAAGCTTGTGTTTTCAAATAAACCTGTTGGACTATAACCTGGTGTCATGTGATTTCTGACTTCATCTTGAATCAGCCATTCTTTCACTGGTTCAAAATCCTGGACCTCCGTCCCTAATAGCACTGTACCTACAGCACATGAACTGTTGCAGTTCAACAAGATGGCTCACCATCCTCCCAAGCGGTAATTAGGGATGGACCTCTCCCACCAGACAGGAGAAACAAACTGGGTGTGCCCCACACCCAGTCTATCCAGCTTCTGTCAGAATCGTTTATGTTTCAATGGGATGCCCTCTCATTTTTCTAAATTGGCATTAATTTCTCCCCATACAACCTGCCATCCCAGGAATTATTTGGTAGTTCTAATGATAAGAACATGAAATTTCTTACCAGATAGTGCAGATAAGGTCAAGCATGGGTGCATTTAAAGGGGATTAAAGATGGGATCGGATGGGAGGTGGGAGGTGACTTGAGTGCATGGAAATATGAGTTATTTCTGTGCTCAACGTTCAATGTATCATACATGGAACCTCACAGCTATAATTCCTCAATGGCCACCTTCTGTTGCATTATTACAGGTGAAGTCCAAACTTGTTACAGAATGTGTTGAGTATTACTACAACTTTAAGAAGATACTCAAGTTTAACAAGAAACATCGCCATCGACCATCAGACACAGATGACGATTGGAACAATGTGTTCAAACAAGACACTGACTGTGAGGTGAGGCTCTAACTATTACTGTGGAAGAAGTGGTCTGTGTGTTGTTGCAAATGCTCCCAAGAAAGATACAGCATGGGTCTAGATACAGCGTAAAACTCTCTCTATCCTTTTAACTGAAACTAAAGCTCACTCTACACTGTCCTCATCAAACATTTCCAAGACGGTGCAGCATGCAGTTAGATATAGAGTAAAGCTCCCTCAACGCTGTCCCCATCAAACACTCCCAGGACAAGGATAGCACAGGGTGAGATACAGACTAAAGCTGCCTTCGCCATGTACTATGATCCTAGCTAATGTTGTTGCTGGATAAGTCAAATGCCACAAAAACCATAGAAAATAGGAGCTGGTGTATGTCTACAATTCAGTATGATCATGCTCATCATCCTACTCAGTACCCTGGCTCCTGCTTTCTCCACATACCCTTTGATCCTTCTAGCCCCAAGAACAATATTCAACTCCTTCTTGAAACATTCAAAGTTTTGGCCTCAACCACTTTCTGTGGCAGAGAATTGCATAGTCTCGCCACACTCTCGATGAAGACATTTCTCCTCATCTCAGTCCTAAATGGCCTAGCCCATACCCTGTGATTGTGACCCCTGGTTCTGGAGTCACCAGTCTGCAGGAATATCTTTTCTATGTCTTCCCTGTTAGAGTTTTATAAGTTTCTATGAGATCCCTACCCATTCTTCTAAACTTCAGCAAATGTAGTCCTAACTGATCCAGTCTCTGTTTGTATGTTAGTCCTGCCATCTCAGACTGAAATCTGGCTTGAGGAATTGTATTTGATTTGGTTTTAATGAAGTGGCCTCTTACTGACACAAATGCACACAAAGTTACCAACTTTGTTTTAACAATAAAACAGATGTTTATTAGGCAAACGAAAGGATGATAAAATGGGATAAACCTATTATAATACAAATTTGCAAAGTTTAAATACACAGTAAAAGTATAATCCCATTTATCCCGAAACTCTCCTTCAAAAGTTTGAAGAAAAAAAATCCCTCGTACAGTACTCAGGAGCAAGCCTTGTACAGTACTCAGACCAGAACCCCTTTCTTTAACACCTTGATAGGTTTAGGGTGATTGTGAACTTTAACTCCTAGACTAGGCAGTGTATTCCTGGAGTCAACATACCAGAGTTTAAACAAACTCATTTTCATGCCCTCTTCAGGGTTTTATCCCAACACTTCCATTCTGGAGCTACCACTAACTCCTAACTCTTAAGGGAGATTATTTTACGATATTACCCACTTCTTAGTAGCACATGTCAGTTTATATCAGAACTGTCCCAATCAAACAGTCCCAAGGCCTTTATAGTTTGTGGTGAGTTAGCACATATTGCACAAGGCAATTGTAATTTTATCCAAAATGGGTGTCAGCTCCCAACTCCCCAAAGCCTGATCCCCTTCGAAAGGCACCAGGCAGGAGACTGATGGAATACTCCCCACTTGCCTGGATTTGCGTAACTCCAACAAAACTCAAGAAGTGTTACAGGGCAATGCAGCCTGCCTGACACACCCTCCACCACCAACACTCAGTAGCAGCATTGTGTACCATTTACAAAATGCACTGCAGAAATGCACCAAGGCTCCTTCAACAACACCTTCTAAACCCACAGCCCCTACCATCTAGGAGAAGGGCAGCAGATACATGACCATTACCTGCAAGTTTCCCTCAAAGCCATACACCATTGTTACTAGGAAATATACTGCCATCCCGGCAGTATCACTGGGCCGAAGCCCTGGAACTCCCTCCCTAATAACACTGTGGGTGTACGTACACCACATGAACTGCAGCAGTTCAAGAAGGCACTGCTTTCTCAAGTACAATTAGGGATGAGCAATAAACAGTGACCCAGCATGGAATGCCCACAGCCTACGAATAAATAAAACCAAAGAACTGCATAAAGGTCTGAATAAAGAGTGGTGCCACTTAATATTTCTATTCAGGGTGACTAAGATTACACTATGGGATATTACTCCACAACAGGGCAGGGGATTTAATTAAGTGTTGAAATGGACATATCCATGATGCCCACATCCAAACTGTACTTTGTATCATTATGTTTTATACCCAGAATATGTTTCTAAATTTTTACTGTTTCATTTGAATTCAAAGCAGCCATTTACCAGTTCTCAATCGATACAGCATGCTCACAGAGTGGAGATAGAAGGTCCTTGCCCCACTGTCATCGGCAACTTTCCCTGCAAACAATGTGGCAAGTAAGTGTACCTGACATAAGCCATACGACAAAAAGAGAAACACATACATACAGAGAGAGAGAGAGACAGAAAAACACAGAAATACAGCAATAGAAATATGGGAAGATTAAGGATATGAACAGAGACAGGAGCAAATATCAGATACAGACAAAGACAGAGACAGAGAGATAGTGACAGGGCAGGGACAGAGGCACAAACAAGATGGGACAAATAGACACAGTCAGATGGACAGAGACTTTCACTACATAAAAATCAAGAGACAACCACTAAACTATACACAAGTGTGCACAGTCACAGATTAAAGTTGTATCTTTACTTTCCTATTGATTGTTTTTTTAAAATTATTTCTCTCTTCCTCAACCCTAAAATAATCTAGGATGTTTTATAAAATCAAGAGTCGAAATGCTCACATGAAGATCCACAGGCAACAGGATGACTGGCAGCACCGGTCTCAGGATGCCCTTTATTCTTCAGTCACCTACACAGGGGCAACACTGGGCAAATTGACGACCACTCCTCCTGCCTACCCCAGCTGGGACAACAGGGAGATCCAGGAGCAGCTAGAGGCTATGTCAGAGGCTATGACCTGTACAAGTCTACCCCCGCTGTATCACCAGGACGTGAAACTGAACCTTGCCAAAGAAAAGTGCCAAAATATTTTTATATAACAAACTCAAAGAAATACAATTCTTTGTAATGCACTAACTGTGAAGACTTCAACCCCGTCTAGGTCTTAAACACTTGTGTGTACAGACTCAGGCCAAGACTTTCGTTTAGCATCAACAGAAACTAAGCCCCTTTTAGCAAATCTGCACTTACAGAACGGGGCTAATGATTTTCTTCATTATTTTCTCACTGATGCGCAACATTGAGATTTTTATTCATGTAGCATACATAAATATGTATTTTTAGTTAATTCTGCAAATCTCCCCCTTCCTGCTGCCACACCCCACCCCCACCCCCGACCACATTTTGAACCTGTTGCTGGGATTTAGAGACTAGTTTCAATAGCACATCATTCAAGTGCCTCATTTGTAAAAGCAATGGCCCGAAACTTGCACTTAAAAGTCCCTTTCATATGGTAAAAGCATCCCCCAGACGTCTTGGGGAATGTAATCCAAAAGCTTCTGTTCAACTTTGGTTCATGTGAGGCAATGAAGCAAGAAAGGGATTTGAATCCTAATGCCTTGCTCAGCACCAACATAAACCCGTGCCACTTGGGGGCTGGAGGGGGGTGTCCTAAAAGAGATTTTCACCAGGGACTGAGGAGAGCCCTGTCTCTCCAAATTGAGCCTCCTTTCTGATCTATCCTCGCCCTGTCATGTACAGTCTTGCTGCCCCGAACAGCAATCCAAGGCTCTCAACCACAGTTCCCTTGTTGACCACCGCAACAGGGACACAGTTTCCTCCTGACGGTGCTCTGCCAGATGAGCTCTCAATCAGAAAAGGGTTGGCCATTCAGAGAACGTAGCAAGCCGACCTCCTCCTGCACACTGGTTTGGGAGCCAATGGCGTAGTCGAGGTGGGTCTGATGACCCAACATTCACAGGCTGAAATGACAGCAAAGTGATGGCTCATATAAATAAACTTCCATTAAATGTCAGTTGTCCATGTATTATATAATAAATTCCTTCCTATTAAACTATGAACAAGGTTGTCTTTATTATAAAAATTAGTTTATATTCCTAACTGTATTTAATTTTATGTATCAGAATCATTGATTCCCTACAGTGCAGGTAGAGGCCATTCGGCCCACTCAGTCTGCACCGACACTCTGAACAGCATCCCACCCAGATCCCCCCTACCTCCGCAATTACCATGGCTAATCTTGCTAGCCTGCACATTCTCTGGACACTGCAGGGCAATTTAGTATGGCCAATCCACTTGCACAGAGGGTGGCGCATATATAGAATCAGCTTCCAGAGGAAGTCGTAGAGGCAAGTACAATTACAAAGATATTTGGATAAGTACATGAACAGAAAAGGTTTAGAGGGATATGGGCCAAATGCAGGCAAATGGGAGTAGTTTTTTTTTCTTTTTTCCTTAATGGGATGAGGATGTTGCTGGCTAGGCAGCATTTATTGTCCATCTCTAATTGCCCAGAAGGCAGCTCAGAGTCAACCACATTGCTGTAGGTCTGGAGTCACATGTAGGCCAGACCAGGTAAGGGTAGCAGTGTCCTTCCCTAAAGGGCCTTAGTGAACCAGATGGGTTTTTCCCGACAATCAACAATGGATTCATGGTCATCATTAGATTCTTAATTCCAGATATATTTTATTGAATTCAAATTGCACCATCTGCCGTAGGGGGATTCGAACCAGGGTCCCTAGAATGTTATCCAGGGTCTCTGGATGAACAGTCCAGCGATAATACCACTAGGCCATTGCCTCCCATATGTCAAGTTCAGTTTAGGAAACCTGGTCGGCATGGACAAGTTGGGCTGAAGGGTCTGTTTCCATGCTGTATGACTTTATCTTTGGACTTGTGGAGGAAACTAAAGCGCCTCGCATAAATCCACGCAGACACGGGGAAAATATGCAAACTCCACACACAGTTATCCAAGGATGGAAGTGATCCCGGGTCCCTGGCACTGTGAGGGAACTGTGCTAACCACTGTGCCACCCAGGGGTTAATTTATGTATATTAAAAAATACAAAATTGCATTGCAATGCTGTAGAAAATATAATGTTAACTGCCAGGTAAAAAGTTTGATTTTAAAATTATGAAGAGATTCTATAAAAAGCAGCTGTCTGCATTCCCTAGAGTTTCAAAGGATGATGGCGACCTCCCAGACATAACATATTAACATTCTTACAGGGCTGACACAGTTGACATAGATGTTTCTCCTAGTTGGTTAGTCTAGAACTAGGGTTCATAATCTCAGAATGAAGGGCAGGCCAATTTAGAGTGATATTAGGAAGAGTTTCTTCAGAGGGTGCTGAATCTTTGGAATTTACATCAGAGGACCGCTGAGTAGGTTCATGACAGAAATTGATATGGATATGCAGATTGTACAGGAGAGTGGCATTGAGGTAGATAGTCAGCCGTAATCTAACTGAATGGTGCAGCATACTTGATGGGCTGAATTGCCTACTCCTGTTCCTATGACGCCCATCAAAACTCCATTACCACAAACTCAGATATACCAGTGGAAAAGACCAGTTAACTTACAGCAGCGGAGATTCGATGATGGTGGTGAAAACCTCAAAGGCTTTAGACAGAGGAAGTTAAGGGAAAGCATTGCTGGTGCCTGAACTGTCAGTAACCAGAGGGCACATATTTAAGGAGACTGGTGCCAGGCAATGACCATCTCCAACAAGACAATCATTGTTGCTTGATATTCAATGGCATTAGCAGCACGGAATCCCCCATTATCTACATCGTGGGAGTCATTACTGACCAGGAACTGAAATGGAATAGCCACATAAGTATTGTGACTACAAAAGTCAGTCAGAAGCTAGGAATTTTGCAGCGAGTAACTCACTTTCTGACTCCCCAAAGCCTGTCCACCATCTATAAAGCACAGGTCAGGAGTGTGATGGAATACGCCCCAACTTGCGTGGACAAGTACAGCTCCAACAACACTCAAGAGGCTCGACACCATCCAGGACAGACTAGCTCCTCTTGATTGACATCCCATCCACCAACTTCAACATTCGTTCCCATCACCACTGGCACAAAGTGGCAGCATTGTGCCATCTACAAGATGCACTGCTGCAATTCCCCAAGATTTCTCCAACAGCACATTCCAAACCCAGAACCACTACTAACTAGAAGGTCAAAGACAGCAGATATATGAGAGCACCACCACCTACAAGTTCATCTTCAAGCCACACACCAATGGACTTGGAAATATATCACTGTTCCTTCAGTATTGATGGGGTTAACAGCCTGGGACCATCTTCTGAACAACAGTTCATGAATGCAGTTCACCATCGCCTTCTCAAAGCCAACTGGGGATGGGCAACATGCACAGACCCAGCCAGTGACACCCACATCCTACGAAAAAATAACTTTAATAAAATGAGCTGATAGGATATGAAATGAACCGCCCAATCCAATAACAGGTTTCAAAAGGGAATTGGGGAAGTACTTTATGGTGCAAAAAATTACAAAGAATCAGCCAGGAAGTGGGTCTAACTGGTTGTTCTTGAAAACAGCTGGTGCAGCCTCAAACGGGTCAAAAGACCTCTCCTGTGTTATTCAACGAATGTGAATGAGATTGACTTCTACCAATCCGAAATCACAGGACACTGGACAGACAAATCTCAATGCTAAGGTAAAAACCAAAAGAGCTGCGGATGCTGTAAATCAGTAACAAAAACAAAGTTGCTGGAAAAGCTCAGCAGGTCTGGCAGCATCTGTGAAGGAGAAAACAGAGTTAACGTTTCAGGTCCGGTGACCCTTCCTCAGAACTGATGGTGGCTGGGAAAACATCAGTTAACATCAGTTTTGTTCCTCAATGCTAAGGTAACCATCTAGGCTGTGGACACTGGGAGACCACTGGAATTATCAAGGCCAGGCTTGATGGATCTTCATTTGGTAAAGGCACTTGGAAATAGACAGGTAAATGAAGCATTGAGGTACAAAGCAGCCATGAGTTAACTAGGTGGAAGTAGCTTCAGAGAGTTCATGCCACTGAAATGGTATGATAGGATCAGGGTTAGGATTAGGGTTAATGAGGTCAGCTTGCTGGTGATATTTTCTTCAATTGTGTAATTGTCAAAACTTTGCAAAACATCTAATACATAGTTTTCTCCATGGTCCACATCAATTCACTCTTCATAGATTCCCCCAAAACAGAGCTCTTTTCATCCACAGGAAGAAAAGGGGTAGGCGATGGCCTGGTGGTATTATCACGAGACGATTAATCCAGAAGCTGAGCTAATGTTCTGGGGACCTGGGTTTGAATCCCACCACGGCACATGGTGGAATTTAAATTCAACATTTAGGGAAAAAGCAAGTCTGGATGTAAGAGTCTACTGATCACCATGAAGTCATTGCCGATCATCAGGAAAACCCATCTGGTTCACTAATGTCCTTCAGGGAAGGAAATCTACCATCCTTACCTGGTCTGGCCTACATGTGACTCCAGACCTTCAGCATTATGGTTGACTCTCAATTGCCCTCTGAAATGGCCTAGCAAGCCACTGAGTTGTACAAATCACTACAAAGTCTCAAAGAAATGGAACTGGACAGATCATCTAGCATTGACCTAGGCATCGGAAAAGACAACAGGAGAAACAGCCCTGTCAACTCTGCAAAGTCCTCCTCACTAACATCTGGGGGTTAGTGCCAAAATTGGGAGAGCTGTCTCACAGAATAGTCAAGCAACAGCCTGACATAGAAACACTCACAGAATCATACCTGACAGACAATGTCCCCAACACCATCCCTGGATATGTCCTGTCCCATCGGCAGGACAGACCCAGCAGAGGGGCTGACACAGTGACATACAGTCGGGAGGGAGTTGCTCTAGGAATCCTCAATATTAACTCTGGACCCCATGAAGTCTCATGGCTTCAGGTTAAACATGAGCAAGGAAACCTCCTGCTGATTACCACATACCGTCCTCCCTCAGCTGATGAATCAGTACTCCTTAATGTTGAGCAACACTTGGAGGGAGCATTGAGGATGGCAAGGGCACAAAATATACTCTGGGTGGGGGATTTCAATATTCACCACCAAGAGTGGCTCAGCAGCAGTACTACAGATCGAGCTGGTTGGGTCCTAAAGGACATAGCTGCTAGAGTGGATCTGCGGCAGGTGGTGAGGGAACCAACAAGAGGGAAAAACATACTTAACCTCATCTTTACCAATCTGCCAGCTGCAGATACATCTGCCCATGACAGGTAAGAGTGACCATCGCACAGTCCTTGTGGAGACAAAGTCCCACCTTCACATTGAGAATACCCTCCATTGTGTTGTGGGCACTATCAACGTGCTGAATGGAACAGACTTTGCACAGATCTAGCAACTCAAGACTGGGCATCCATGAGGCGCTGTGGGCCATTAACAGCAGCAGAATTGTACTCCAGCACAATCTGCAACCTCATGGCCCGGCATATCCACCACTCAACCATTACCATCAAGCCAGGGGATCAGCCCTGGTTCTTTGGAAAGTGCAGGAGGGTATGCCAGGAGCAGCACCAGGCACACCTGAAAATGAGGTGTCAAACTGGTGAAAGCACCAAACAGGATTACTTACATATCAAACGGCATAAACAGCAAGTGTTATACAGAGCTAAGCGATCCCACAACCAACGGATAAAATCTAAGCTCTGCAGTGCTGCCATATCCAGTTATGAATGGTGGTGAACAATTAAACAACTCACTGGAAGAAGAAGCTCCACAAATATCCCCATCCTCAATGATGGAAGAGCCCAGTGCAAGAGATAAGGCTGAAGCTTTCACAGCAATCTTCAGCCTGAAGTGCCGACTAGATGATCCATCTCGGTCTCCTCCAGTGGTCCCCAGCATTACAGATATTAGTCTTTAGCCAATTCAATTCATTCCAAATGATATCAAGAAATGGTTGGAGACACTGGATACAGGCTATGGGACCTGACAACGTTACGGCAATAGTACTGGAGACCTGTGCTCCAGAACTTGCACATTAGGTGGGTTATAGGGGGATGGGTTTGGGTGGGTGCTCTGAGGGTCTGTGTGGACTTGTTGGGCCGAAGGGCCTGTTTCCACACTGTAGGGATTCTTTTCAATGAGAACTTGCTGCTCCCTTAGCCAAGCTGTTCCAGTACAGTTACAACACTGGTATCTACCCGACAATGTGGAAAATTGCCCAAGTAGTCCTATACACAAAAAGCAGGACAAATCCAACCCGGCTAATTACCGCCCCATCAGTCTCCCCTCGATCGTCAGTAAAGTGATGGACGGTGTCAGTAACAGCGCTATCAAGCAGCAGCTGCTCAGTGACGCACAGTTTGGGTTCTGCCAGGGCCGCTCAGCTCCTGACCTCATTACAGCCTCGGTTCAAACACAGACAAAAGAGTTTAATCCCAGAGGTGACGGGAGAGTGACAGCCCTTGATATCAAGGCTGCATTCGACCAAGTGTGTCATCAAGGAGCCCCAGCAAAACTGGGTATCAGGGGGCAAATGCTCCGGTGGTTGGAGTCATACCTGGCATATAGGAAGATGGTTGTGGTTGTTGGAAGTCAATCATCTCAGCTCCAGGACATTTCTGCAGAGGTTCCTCAGGGTAGTGTCCTCGGCCCAACCATCTTCAGCTTCTTCATCAATGACCTTCCCTCCGTCATAAGGTCAAAAGTGGGATGTTTGCTGATGATTGCACAATGTTCAGCACCATTCGTCACCCCTCAGATACTGAAGCAGTCCATGTTCAAATGCAATAAGATCTGGACAATATCCAGGCTTGGACTGACAAGTGGCAAATGACATTCGTGCCACACAAATGCCAGGCTATGACCATCACCAATAAGAGACAATCTAACCACTATCCCTTGACATTCAATGCTGTTACCATCACTGAATCCCCCACTGTCAACACCTTGGGTGTTATCATTGACCAGAAACTCAACTGGACTCACCACATAAACACAGTGGCTACAAGAGCAGGCCAGAAGCTGGGAATACTGCAGCAAGTAACTCACCTCCTGACTCCTCAAAGCCTGTCCACCATCCACAAGGCACAAATCAGGAGTGTGAGGGAATACTCCCCACTTGCCTGGATGAGCGCAGCCCCAACAACACTCAAGCAGCTTGACACCATCCAGGACAAAGCAGCCTGCTTGATTGGCACTATATCCACAAATATCCACCCCCTCCACCACCGACGCTCAGTACCAGCAATCTGTACCATCTACAAGATGCTCTGCAGAAATTCACCAAAGATCCTCAGGCAGCACCTTCCAAACCCACAATCACTTCCATCTAGAAGGACAAGGGTATCAGACATATGAGAACACCAACACCTCCAAGTTCCCCTCTAAGCCACTCACCATCCTGACTTGGAAATATATTGCCATTCCTTTACTGTCGCTGGATCAAAATCCTTGAATTCCCTCCCTAATAGCATTGTAGGTCAACCCACAGCAGGAGGACTGCAGTGGTTCAAGAAGGCAGCTCATCACCACCTTCTCAAGGGCAACTAGGGATGGACAAGAAATGCTGGCCAGCCAGAGACACCCACATCCCACAAATGAATAGAAAAAAAATATGGCTGCAAACCACAGGTTCATTGGACTTCAGGAGTCCACTTGTGCTTGCCACTCAATAAGATCATAGCTGATCTGTTATGCTATCCAACACTGCCTTGTATAAATTTTAACACCCAGTCTCTACTACCCTCTGGGGAGAACAATTACATACTCGAAAGAGCCTCAGAGAAAGAAAATTCTTCTCATCTCGGCTTCAAAAGATAAACCTCATTCTTAATAAAAACCGAAAGAACCGTGCTGGTGATGCTACAAATCAGTAACAAAAACAAAGCTCAGCAGGTCTGGCAGCATCTGTGGAGGAGAAAACAGAGTTAACGTTTCGGGCCCGGTGACCCTTCCTCAGAACTGATGGTGGCTGGGAAAACGTCAGTTCATATGCAGAAAATAGGGAGGAGGGTGGGGTAGGGAGTAAACAATAGGATGAAGCCCAAAGAGAGAGACAGTTGGACAAAGGAGTTGATTACGATCAGGCTGGGAGGGTGATTAGTTGTTAATGGGGACTGTTAGTGACTAACAGCAGTTGGTGTGTAATGGCAGGCTATGTGGTAACAAGGCCTGGTGTGTGAGGTAAGGAGTTAGGACGTGGGAGAGGTTAGGCCCTAAAATTATTGAACTCGATATTGAGTCCAAAGGATTGCAGGATCCCCAGGCGGAAGATGAAGTGCTGTTCTTCCAGCTTGTGTTGAGTTTCACGGGAACACTGCAGCAAGCCAGAGACAGAGATATTGACCAGGGAACAGGGTGGTGTGTTAAAGTGGCAGGCAACAGGTAGCTCAGGGTCTTTTTTGCGAGCAGAACGTAGATGCTCTGTGATGTGGTCACCCAGTCTACGCTTCATTTCCCCAATGTAGAGGAGACCACATCGTGTGCAGCGAACGCAGTAGACTAGATTCTGGGAAGTGCAGGTGAAGTGTTGCTTCACCTGGAAGCTATGTTTGGGCCCTTGGATACTGGGGAGGGAGGAGGTAAATGGGCAGGTGTTGCACCTTTGCCGGTTACAGAGGAAGGTGCCATAGGGCTGTGGTGTGGTGTTGGGGGTGAAGGAAGTGTGGACCAGGGTGTCCTAGAGCAATGGACCCTGCAGAAGGTGGACAAGTGAGGGGAGGGGAATGTGTGTCTGGTGGTGGCATCTCACTGGAGGTGGCGGAAATGGCGTCTGATGATCTGGATGTGGATGCTGGTGGGATGGTAGGTAAGGAGAAGCGGAACCCTATCGCTGTTACGGGAAGGAAGAGAAGAGGTGAGGGCAGAAGTGCAGATGGGTCGGATCTGGTTGACGGCCCTGTCGACAATGGTGCTGAGGACTCCTTGGTTGAGGTAGAAGGTGGACATTTCAGAGGCTCCCTTGTCAAAGTTGGCCTCATCTGAAATTCTCAAGCTGTGTTCCCTGGATTTATTCCCTCCCTCTGCAAACATCTTCTGGATATTTCATCCTCTCAAGATCTTCTATGTTTTAATGCGATCACCTCTTATTCTTCTAATTTCCAGTGGATATAGAGCTGGTCAGTTCAACTTATCCCCATAAGATAATCCCTTCATCAATTATTTAAGTGAAATTAAAACAAAGTGCTGGACCAACTCAGCAAGTCTTGTAGCATCTGTGAAGAGAGTTAGTGTTTTGAGCCCAAAATGGGGTGGCACAATGGCTCGGTGGTTAGCACTGCTGCATCATCAAACCTGGGTCCCTGGTGCTCTTTCATCCTTCAGGCGGCTACATGTGTGCAGTTTGCATGTTCTCCCCGTGTCAGCGTGGATTTCCTCCTGGTACTCCGGTTGCCTCCCACAAACCAAAAATGTGCAGGTTAGGTGGATTGGCCATGGGAAAGGCAGGGTTACAGAGAGGGGGCAGGTCTGGGTGGAATGCTGTTAGGAGGGTTGATGCTGATTCAATGGGCCGAATGGCCTGATTCTGCAGTGTAGGGATTCTATGATTGAACATTGCGAAGAATCACGTCGAATTCGCAACTTAACTCTCTCTCTCCACAGATACCATCAGGCTGACTGAGCTTCTTCATCAGTTTCAGTTTTTATTTCAGCTTTCCAGCATCTGCAATATTTACTTCCAAATTAGCTGGGTGAACTTTCTCTGAACTGCTTCTGAAGCAAGTTTTTTTATTTTCAAGTTCAGGGATCAGACTGCACACCCTACTCCAGATGTGGTCTCAACAATGGTCTATAAAACTGTACAGAAATTTCCCAACTTTTATATTCTATTCCCTTTGCAATAAATAATGACATTCCATCTATTTTCCTAATCATTTGATGTACATGCTTACTAATGTTTTGAGATTCTTGTATCAGATCTTTTCGTATTGTGGAATTCTGCAATCGCTCACCACTGAAAAACAAACTGCTTTTGTTTTCTTCCTGTTAAAGTGGGCAAACTCACATTTATTCAGAGTACATGATCCTACAACACCTCAAACTGATATCACAATAATAGCTCTTGAGACTGACCTATGATGTCAAAGATTAAATGACGTCAACATAAACCATAACAAGGTGTAGAGCTGGATGAACACAGCAGGCCAAGCAGCATCATAGGAGCAGGAGGGCTGACATTTCGGGCCTAGACCCTAACGTCAGCCCTCCTGCTCCTCTGATGCTGCTTGGCCTGCTGTGTTC
>NC_063374.1:10872300-10891642 GCF_021869965.1 Rhincodon typus
TCTACACCTTGTTATCTCAGATTCTCCAGCATCTGCAGTTCCTACTGTCTCAACATAAACCAGTAGGTTAAGAAAGTGTGGGTCAAAGAGTCAGCGTTCAATAGATGGGGAAAGACACACAGGATCTACCCAATGTTGACACAAACCTCCAACATCACATTGGGTGGGCAAGTCCTGAGGTTAGTCTGGAAGAGGTAACAAGCAGTTGAGCCTGACTGCATGCAGGCACATCAACTAAGATAGTGCATGAAGGGGATCACCAAATCGGGTGACATTGTTGAAGTTATCCTTGGTCTTGAAAGTCTGCCTAAGATGGTGACACCACTCCATAAGATCCTCGGTGAGAAATTGAAGTGAGAATCAGGAAACCCATTAATACAGGAGCTGTGAAATGCATCATGCCTTCAACTACTACAATAAAAAGCTTATATCAAATCATGAACACTCTGGGCTCAAGGAAGTTGACTCAAGGCATTGAGAATTTTCAACATGTAGAAAACCCTGTGGAGAACATTCATTTGAAGCCCACTCCTTGAGAGGTGCACAGCCCAGGATTAACATTGCTGCACGTCTTGTGCAAGTATCAAATTACTAAGGTCAGTTAACTGTTTACAACTGTCACATACCCACGCCCAAAATTGATGCAGCCTGGGTTCAGAGATGAGCCTGATACCCTGAGGTCAATTAAAATTAGAGAGGAAAGCTGGGAATCAGGTTCACACTAAGAGGTTTAAACCCTGCATATTGTTGCAGGGAGGAGCTCCCAGTGGAAAGGAGCTGGAATGGGAGTGGGAGAAATGAGGCTTGTTCAAAGGCAGAAAAGCACACACCACAAAATATTTATAAATACCGAAAGAACTGCGGATGCTGTAAATCAGGAACGAAAACAAAGTTGCTGGAAAAGCTCAGCAGGTCTGGCAGCATGTGTGAAGGTAAAAATCAGAGTTAATGTTTTGGGTCCGGTTCTGAGGAAGGCTCACCAGACCCGAAACGTTAACAAAATATTTATATCCCACCTCATTGGGGAATTGAGATGAGCAGATGCAGTTAAGGAGAGGCTAGATAAACAGTGGGTCAGAGGAACAGAAGCATATGGAAATAGGAAGAGTTGAACATGGGTGAGAGGAGACTGATGTGGAGCATTTAATAGAAACATAGAAGATAGGAGCAGGAGATGGCCATTCGAGCCTCCTCCGCCATTCTTCATGATCATGGCTGATCGTCCAACTCAACACAACCTAATCCTGCTTTCTCCCCATAACCACTGATCCCATTCGCCTCAAGTGCAAATGGCAGCATTACGCTACTGCTGGACACAATATTCATGCTGTAAATTCTGTGCAGGTGACGTTGTTCTCAGTAAACCTCAACACATTTCTTTCATGAGGCTGTGCACAGACGTTAAGAATCAATTAGCTCCCAGAGTCTGTACAGGTGAAGCCAGCTGCATGTCTAATGGTTGCAAAATGCTTCTTGTTGTGAAGATCCACAGACCTTCATCAAGCCTCCTACTTCCCCAGTGTCCAGGATGCAGTACTCCTAGAAGGTGAAGTTGCAATAACGCGTGCTCCTGTAGGTGGTGGATTCATGTCCGAGCCATTTCTTTTCCCACAGATGGCACCATTCTCTGGGGTAACCTTCCCAAGTGCCAGAAAAGGGGCACCAGATTATTAACCCAGCAGTGTGACCCACTGCTTAGGTGTTCCTCATTTGGTGATACAACAGAAAACTCAACACATTTACAGAGGAAACATAGAGCCCCACACACATTGTGCGTTTCAATTTTTGAAAGTTTATTTTCACACATGCCGTCATGAAAACACATGCACAGGTGCCAAGATAACTGCGCTCTGTCAAAATGACAATCGCTCACCAATAAAACCACTGTATTGGGATTCTCATGCCTGTGAATGCAGTCTGTAATAGGTTTATATGTCAGACCCACTACAAAGGATTGTGGGAGGGTGAACACAGGTAACAGAAGAGATGCAGCAACGCTCTCAAAGACATTCTTTATAGCATGTGACAGAACCGTATCATTAGGGAGCTTGAGTAGCAAGACACATGACCTTGTCTGCAGCAGCCAGTGTTCAGGGAAAGAGGGCAAAAAGATATGAATCCTTTACGACCAAGTCAAAAAGTCCAATTGATGAGCTCCGACACATAGCAACGTGAGAACGATCAGATAACCTGTTGGTGCCGACTGAAGGATAAACACTGGTTAGGGCACAGAGAAGAACTCTCCAGTTTCTCTTCAGAAGTGTGCCCTGGGATCCTTTAGGCCCACCTGAAGATGCTCATGGAGCCTTAGTTTGAAAGCTTATCCAAAATGCAGCTCTGAACGTGCAGCACTCCCCCAACTACTGCACTAGAATATCAAGCTTAAATCTTAGGCTGAAGCCCTGGGGTAGGACTTGAATCCATAGACAACTGCCTCAGATGACAGATGAGCCAACACTGACACATAATTGAGGGAACCACATTGCTGTGGGTCTGCAATCACAAGTTCGCTACACCAGGTAAGGACTGCAGACAACCTGCCTGCAGGATATTAGCAAATCAGTCAGTTTTTACAACAATCTGACTGTTTCATGGTCACTATTATTGATAATAGCTTTTTACTGCCAATTTACTTAATTAAAATTGTTCAACTACTGTGTTGGAGTTTGATCTCCTTAATCCAGTTCTCTGAATGACTAACCCAATAACATTACCACCATACAATCACACCCCTGGAGTTGTGTGCTCGAGTCAGGCTGTAGATTCAGGTTCCACTCCAGAGGCTTCAGCATCTAAAACAGGCCCCAGGTGCCCACTTGAGTCGATGGGAATGACCTTATGGCGTTACTTTGGGAAGAAAAAGAGCAAGGATGTTACGTGTAGTATCCTGGCCGCCATTTATTGAACAGTATCAAGAATAACTTGCAAAGCCATCTGAGTTCTGCTTGCGAGATCCCACTGTACAATGTTTGCTGACAGAACAGGGACAGCCAACCTGCAGAAGTAATTCACTGCGGCATTCTGAGAACATGCAAGGTGCTACATAAATGGAAATCTTTAAAAGTCAGCAGCATTTAGAACATTTACTAACCTACATAGTGACACCTATTGGCTGGTGATGCTGTTAACACATCCCGTTTAACAGAACTGTTTTATCAAGCACAAACCTGACTTCCTCTTTCTCAGTTCAGAGCTTTGCAGGCTCTGTGTTTTAGTTTCTGTGATGGAGCTCGGAGCTTCACACCTCACTCCTACAAGACATGGGCACAGCTGATAAACAGCTCAACACTGTCTGCTGATTCAGTGAATACCTCCCAAGAAGACTGGAGGCCAGGCTACTCTCGATAGCTGGAGGAAGCAGCAGCAGTGGGGAGCTGGGAAGATAAGCAACCTCAAGGGCAGCTGTTTACATGAAAACAGGAGGAGTGTGGTAAAGGCATTGATCACAGACTGGGATCAGGATGCAGCATATTAACACATACTTAGCACATGTTGCATAGGGCTCTAACATCCACTTTCAGAAAGAGAATCAGTGTCGAAGGGGGCCCTTTCCCCATCATCCCCGGCAATCTTATTCCCTTAAGTATTTATCCAATTTTGAAAGTTCCTACTGAATCTGCTTCCAGTTCCCCACCAGGCAGCGTGGTGAGTTCCAGGCTACAACGACTGACAGGAGATTTTCCTGACAACAGGAACTTACCCAGGGCAGGGGGGTGGTGCACAGTTCTGACGAACCTCAAGGTGGTAAAAGGAGAATACAGAGGGTCAGATGTTCAATTTTTCATGAGCTCTCAACAGGGATCTGAATGAAACTAAGGAAATCATTAAAAATGAAACCCCTATGAAACTTCTACACTGTGTTAATTCTCCTGACGGGTTGCATGCAAACAGCAAAAGAACCATGCCATTATGTCAAGCCTGAGATACTGAACATTGTGTACAAAGTGCACAGAAGGAGACATGATTCCGAGAATATCTCAGCCTCTGGGGGCTGTGGGTTCAAGTCCCACTCCAGAGACCTGATCACAGATTCTAGACCCACACTCCCCAGCTCCAGGACTGAGCAAATGCTGCATTGTCATTCAGGGTATTGCAGCTTTTCAGATGAGATGTGGCTCAACCAATGTCATAATGTTTGTGGGAGCTTGCTGTGTGCAAACTAGCAGCAACGTTTCCTCTATCAATCAGTGAGCTGACTTCAAAACTACTTCATTAGCCGTGAAAGACTTGGGGACGTGTCGAAAGCTGCTGTACAAATTTACATGCATGTACTTATCATCCCTTCCACATAGAATACTGCACACTTACAGAGTGCACTCCAGTTGTTGCAAACCCACATTTCCTTTCAGATGTTGTGAAAAAAAGATCACAGACGATGCAACAAAAAGCCCAAGTAAACGTCATAGCCCAATACAACACACAGACACACACACAAAATTACAGAATATTACAGTACTGGGGAGAGGGGATCAATCAGCCTATTGTACTTGCGTCAGCTCTTTGAAAGAGCTATCCAATTAGTCCCATTGCCCCACCCCAGTCCTAACAGACACACACTGAATATATTGTCTGATATAAATTACTGAAACAATAAACATCAGAGGGTGCAAGCCAAGGGGCTAATGATCTAATGGATCTGAAACTACTTGAGTAGCTCATTCCCATAGGAAGCCTTTATTAGTGATTTATGAACCGCTCACTGGAAGCCCTTCGCAGCACGACACTGATTGCAACTAAATACAAAATGTTCAAGAGGTAATAAACAAAAAAAGCTGAGGGGGTGGTTCATAATTCACAGTGCTTCCACCGCACATCCCATTTAGAAAAATGACTATCAGCAGTCTGTTTATAACCCACGTTAGTAAACTGATTAGTGTTAAATATATTCAGCAGCTTCCCTTCATTTCAATGGTCTCTCAATAACCACCCACAGTTGGAAAAACCTAAAGCAGCAGAGTGTAACAACTTCTCCTTCACCACACTGATGGCACCAGCCAAGCGTAACTATCAAACTCTCATCTCGGGGCTCGGAATGTCTCTTGTAACAGAAATGGAAGCTCTCAGAAACAGAATCGGGGCTATCTCAATGATTCTGGATTGGATATGGAAGCATAAATATTCAATCAGAACAAATAGTGAGGTTGCTACAGCAGGAAGGGTCCATTTGATTCTACACTTCACAATTGAGACTGGGAATTCCTTAGAGCTGGGGCATTCTAGCTAAGCAGGTGGATGTCTAGACAGAGACAGACAGCCCAAGGCATGATTCCAGAACTCGCTCTACTCCACCGAGCTACATTACCAAACTCTCTGACACAATGTTACAGCAAGGATATGGGGATCAGATGGAATAAGCTGACAGTATAAATTGGCACAGCAAACAGGAAAGTAAAATATAGGTTCAACCTCCCAACTGTCACCTTGGGGTGATCAGGCCGCAGGGTTAACAGGGGGCAGCAGCATAGTGTTCTTGTGACACAGGTTTGAATACCACTTTGGGAGATAGTGAACTTTGAGTTCAATAAGAATGCAGAATCAAATGCTATGCTAATAGCAATTGTTATGACCACTGTGGACTGCCCATCTGGGTCACTAGAGCCCTACTATCCTTACCTGGTCTGGCCTACTCTAGATACACAGCAATGTGGGTGACTCTCAATTATTTTTTGGGCAATTATAAATGGGTAATAAGTATTGGACTAGCTAGCAACACCCCTAGCTAGCAGGAGGAATAAAACAAGGCTGACTTCAACAGAACTTCACCTTTCACCTCATATCCAGGTTAGAGGGCAAGCTGCTCAGCTGAGCAGAAACACATCCTTGGGAGTGGGGACTTGGGCTTCATTTGGCAGTTGGCAGTGATTACAGGACAACTCTGGATCTTCCGATCAGCAGCAGCTGGATGCTGAGCCAGTTGGCACAGTGGTGTTCAATTCAGCTGATCCTGATGGTCTAGCAAGTCTTTGAAGGCTTGAGAAACAGGGACAGGAGGAGGCCATTCTGCCCCTTAAGCTTCCTCCACCATTTAATCAGATCAACTCCATATCCCTGGAGAGGGCTTCTGTAAAATCTATTGATATCAATCTGCAAAGTTCCAATTAATTCCCAACATCCCAGGGTCGGGGTGGGGTGTTTGAGGGGTCAGGATGAGAAGGAGAAAACCGAAAGAGAGAAAACAGAAAGAGAGATAACCAGATCACAAATCAAGAAATACAGAAATATTCCTGAGCAGCAGCAGCATCTAAAGGCAGGACTTATTTATCAAAATATTTCAGTAATCATAAAATTTTAACTGAGCAATTGCTATCCTTTCTATTTCGGATTCTTACTTAACCGTACCATTAGCTGAGGTGCGTACTGCTCCTAACACTCCACTGGAAATCAATAGCTTTCTCGTCCAGGAACAAGAGACCAGTCCCTCTGCAACTGGGGCAAAGAAAGAACTCATTAAAAAGATGTTTTTGAACACAAAATAGGAATGAGGAGGGAAAACGCTTAAGTGTCGTCACTTAGCCACTCCACATTAGATGCAGAATAAAGCTCCCTCGGACTTACTGCCAGTGGCACAGTTTTCAAACCCAACCTCAGATCTCCTGCAATCACATGCTGGTCACCCGAACTCCAGCTGACAGCTCACAGCAGAATTACCGGGCAGATGTGTGCAATGAATATGCCCCAAACTCAATTCACAAGAGGAAACACAACAAGCTGGCACAGCAAAATCATCCAGCCATTACAGTGAGTTTAAGACAAACAGGGATTTTTTTTTTTTTAAGGAACACAAAGATAAATGATGAAGATCTGCTTGTGTTGAAGATCCTGTGTGTTTGGTGTACCTGATGTCAATTGCTAGAATCTCTGCTCCTTCTAAACCCCATGCTCTCTCCTGTTACACTGCTTAAAACAGGATGCAGTGTAGCTCCCTGTACATATCATGCAGGCCATCATGCCTTCCCACCACCCAGCACCTGGATGGTTAGCAAAGCGAGGCTCTCCTTCCTATCTGTCCAGCTCCTGTTTGTCCAGCTCAGACCTCGATGCGGGCATCCGATCCTTTCCCCTCTTTCTGAAGCACGTCCTCCTGCTTCAACTTTGGCTTCTCAGCGCGTGTGTGCCAGACCAGGACCTAGGGGTGCAGGGGGGGAAAAGAACATAACAGCCGTTAGCATTCACCCACCCACGGTATGTTACAAATGAGGCACATACCAACATTACTGTGGCAGGCAATGCACTGGAGCCTGGCCACAGCGAGTGGCAAGCAGTTTGTTTTGCAGCAGAGTCTACTCACTCAGCAGGTCACAGAGTCTATTTGAACAGTCTCCATGCACTGCAGCAAACCAAAACTGCAGAGATCTATAATAAAACCAGAATTATTTCATCATCAAAAATATGCAGAGTGTAGTATAGTTACATGTTACAAATTACATGCATTAAACCAATCTCAGTCACTCTTAACAAGGCAGTCTCAAGGCAAGGCTGACAGGAGAATTACCTTATTCTCTCCATGCTGCCTTCAGGTGGTGGTGTCACAATGTGAATACAGGCCTTAAAGGCAACAACTTCAGAAAATACTGCGCCTATTGTGCACTGAAAGTGTCCTTTTGGAGGTGGGGCGGGGGAAGCATTACATCTTTCTGGACCAATGTAAAGGATGTGACGGAATAGGGAGCAGAAACGTCGAGCTAAGTTCGGTGATTAATGAGGAGCAAGGGCTCTCAGTTCAACCACCAAGAGTTGTGACAATTTTAGGAATTTGTCTTTGCACAAACAGCAATTGCGTATATTGTACGTAAACAAGGCAATTTACTAGGATGGTAGCAGGGACAAGGGACAGCGGTGACATAGAGAGACTGAAGAGCTGGGGTGGCCTTCCATAAAGTGATTAAGGGAAGTTTAACACAGATTCTCAAATTCATGAAGGGTTTGAATAGGAGTAAAGAGGGAGAAATGGTTTCCAGTGGGAAGTACCAGAGGGACACAGATTAAGGAACCATTAGAGATGACCTGAGAAAATGTTTTTTCTTTAATACAGTGAGTTACAATCAGAAATAGGTGGCAAAATTAAATTCAATAGTACGAACTACTGTGGTTCAAGGCAGCAGCTCACCAGCACCTACTTCAGGGCAGTACCAGCCAGTGACACCCACATCCCACAGGTAAATTTTAGAAACAGCAGCATTCAAAGAGGAACTGGATAAATATCTGAATGTGAAAATTAAGGATAGGTAAACAGCATGGGAGTGAATTCTGTCAAACAGCCAGTGCAGGGTCAATGGTCTGAATGGCTTCTCCTGTGCCAAACCATCCAACAAATTAATTTGAAGAGTTAGGAATATGGCAAGATCTACATAAATGGAATTTTAATTTTATGTAGACACATTTAACTTCATTAAGACACCCTGTTTCCACTTACTGTGTTACAATTGTCTGCCTTGGGTTCAAGCTCCTCGATGGAGACCAGCGATTGCAGCAAACTGCTTTCAAGGTAACCACGCTCTGCGTTTATGTCAAACCTGGCCTCATGGTTAGCCAGAAGAAGCTGTAAGGCCACAGCAAACCCTGCCATGTCCATGGGGAAAGGACGGTTTGGTTTCCAGGCCGTGTAAAACCCAACCACCTTCCCGTTCTCCACCAGCGGCCTCTCGAAACGTAAGCCCCCAACAAGTCCCACTGGCCAAACCGAAACATGCTTCGTCCAGCGCATCTGCAGGAAGAGCGAGGCAACAGAAAGAGTAGTTTATGTTACTGACCTCACCACTTAATCCGTCCAGAGTTAGACAGTCCCTTATAAGCAATCAAAGTGACAACTATCATCCAGTGTCATCACGTGCCCATTTCAACATCACCAGCCAATACAACTGAAGTATCCCTGAATGTTTGGCTGTGCTTTCCCACCAGCTTACATCTCATTATGGAAGGGTGCTGAACAAAACTTCAAACAAATGTTTCATTACCTCTCTGCTATTTTCTATAAATTAAATTATACAATGCTCCATTACCTTGTGTACTTTTTAAAAATACCTTTAAGTAAAGCTACCGAAAAGAGAGAGCTCGGAAACAACCAAGGCACAGGTTTACAATCAGAAGGAACTTTCTTTTTAGTAGAGAGCTGTGCTAACACTATATCCCCATTACTAACTTAAAAACAGTATACCAGTAATCATGTGTAATAGAGAAGTGCCATCCCATAGCAGTAAGGGCTACACTATAAACAGGGGGAAGGCAATAGTCTGGTGGTATTATCGCTGGACTGTTAATCCAGAGACCCAGGTAATGTTCTGGGGACCTGGGTTTGAATCCTGCCACGGCGGACAGTGGAATTTGAATTCAATAAATATCTGGAATTAAGAGTCCAATGTTGATCATAAATCCATTGCCAATTGTCAGAAAAACCTTTCTGGCTCACCAATGCCCTTTAGGGAAGGAAACTGATACCCTTACCTGGTCTGGCCTACATGTGACTCCAGACCCACAGCAATGAGGTTGACTCTTAACTGCCCTGTGGGCAATTAGGGATGGGCAATAAATGCTGCCTGGTCAGTGGCACCCTCATCCCATGAATGAATAAAACAAAGCTCCATTTATTCATAAGTAACTGAGCACTATCACAATGAACCAGGATTATTATGGTTTCAACCAAAATGTATTAAACACAGGGCATAAGCATCACTAACTGGGCCATCTCTAATTGGTCCAGAAGAGGTGGTGGTGAGCTGCCGCCTTAAACAGCTACGCCCAAAGTGCTGTTCGAAAGGGACCCTGTGACTGTGATAGAATAGCAATATAATTACAAGTCAGGATGGGATGAGACTTGAAAGGGAACTTACAGGTTACACTATGGTGCAGGTCACTAGCTTCAAAGGAGCTGCTTAAGCAGCTGCAGTTTCTTAGATGGTACACTACTACCACTGTTAGACTGGTGAAGGACTGAGTGCTTGCATTCCGACAGCTGCTACTGAGGCATTAAAGCATCTCTTTGGAGCACGATATAAAGGTGAGTTTGTGCTCAGAATGAAATCTCTGACCTGTCTCATTGAACAGTTTGGGGGTCAGAGGATGTGTCTGGTTTGTGACAACTTTTGATACTTTGAGACTTGACAGCAGTGCCTTCCAATGGTCTTCTGGCCAGACACCACTTCACCGTGCATAATCATCAACGCCTCGGAAATGCTGCTGTCGATTTTCTAACTTGCACCAAATGCGATTAACCCAGCATGAGCATGCTGACTGATCTCTGCACTCTGCTTTAGCCCTTGCTCATTCCCTATTTTAATCACTCCATCACTGATTGACCGTGTCTGCAGGTTCCTGCACCCCAAACTCTAAAACTTCTCTAACACTCCATCAAATCTAATATTTATTAGATAGTATATTTTTATATTAGCTGTAAAATTATTTGCTGAACCTTCCTATGAACCACCTTGGCACATTTTACTGTTAGAGCACAATATAAAGGTGAGTTTGTGTTCAGAATGAAAGCTCTGACCTACCTCATCAAACAATTTCAAGCTGTAGGTGTTGTCATCATCTGCAAAGTAGACCACAGCCTCCTCGCTGAGCTCCCGGTTTTCCCGCAGCCACTGGATGCCCAGGTTCCTCTGCTCCACGCCCCGAGGCTTCAGCCAGTTGGGATCACTCTCCTTCAGCTTGTAGATAGTGGGTGTCGGTAAGCTGAGGTGGGTGTAGGACAAGCCGCTCTGTGCCAGGAGGTCAGCCACCAGCTTGGAACGATTGGCAGCATCTTCCACCACAATCCAGTGGAACTTCTTCACGTGTAGGAAGGTCTGAGAGAGACGGACCAGCTCAGCTTTCTGCACCAGCCTAATGGGAGGAAGGAGCCACAGATGGGTTACAGACAGCACAAATCAAGTACACAAGCATCATCAGGAGTGTCAGCAATGATGCAGTAATGGGAAGCAAAACAAGTGCTGCACCAAGGTCTGTTTCTTCCCATTCTGTATTCAGAATGCCCAGTAAATAATTGTTACAGAAGTATTTTCCCAGATGACGACTGCTGGCACTTTTTGTTTTGTAGCACCTCTACAGTGTGTGGTACCAGGTGAAGGCCCACTGTCACAAATCCTCTTTTGTCTTTGCTTTGTCTCAGGCCTATCTGGTAATTAGGGGATACACCACCATAAAGTAAATACAGAAGAAGCACTATTTTAGATATCAAGAAGTGTTATTGTATTATAGTAACCAGTACGTCTACATTTGGTCAAACATAATGACTAAAACTTTAAGGAGCTGCTACAGATTCATCTGAATGTGAGAACAGAACTCTTTGTCTCCAGCATAATGGGATGGACCAAGGTGTCCTGAACAGCTGGCAGCTGTAATTTGATTTCCCATTGAACAGTTGAGCAGATTTTATAGGCCAAATGGCTTACTGCTGCTCCTATGACTTACAGTCTTATAAATATTTGAAAAGAAAGCATTCGCAAGACTGTGGGAGGGGGAAAGTGGAGCTGGAGCACTGGAGACTAATTGAAGACATCTTTCAAAGAGCCAGCACAGGCACGATGGGCCAAAGATCTCATTCTTTGGTGTCAGCTCTTGCTGACGTGATAGCCCGAATACCCGAAATACAAGATGCTGGGTTCAAGTTCCATTCCAGGACTTCCGACAAAGTCAAGACTATCTCCCCAGTGAAGTTCCAAGAGAATGACAGATCGTCAGAGATTTGGCATCTGGAAGCTCCATCTGCCATCTCAGCAACATGTTCAAGATCCACAACACTATTTCAAAAGCAAAAAGAGGCAGCTCCTAACAGTGTCTGGCCAATACTTATCCCTCAGTCGACATCACAAAAACAGATGACTGGTTATTATCACATCACACTATGCTGGAGCTTGCTATGCACAGATTAGGTGCCCTATCCATCCAGGGACTAGAAGCACTACATTAGCCAGGAGGTCCTAAAGTGATGACTAGTGCTGGAAAAATGGTAACTTCTTTCCCTTGCTGCCTCAAGTGGAGCTGAGTCCATGAAAAGCTCAGCCATGATCTTATTTACCATAAGACACAGGAGCAGAAATTAGGCCATTCGTCCCACCGAGTCTGCTCCACCATTCAATCATGGCTGATAAGTTCCTCAACCCCATTCTCCCGCTTTCTCCCCGTAACCCTCGATAATCAAAAACCGATCTATTTCAGTCTTAAATGTACTCAATGACCTGGTCTCCACAGCCTTCTGTGGCAGTGAATTCCATAGATTCACCACTCTCTGGCTGAAAAAGTTTCTCCTTATCTCCGTTCTAAAAGGTCTTCCCTTTACTCTAAGGCTGTGCCCTCAGGTCCTAGACTCTCCTACCAATGGAAGCATCTTCCCAACATCCACTTTGTCCAGGCCATTCAGTATTCTGAAAGTTTCAATCAGATCCCCCCTCATCCGTCTAAACTCCAATGAGTATAGCCCCAGAGTCCTCAAACGTACCTCATATGTTAAGCTTTCCATTCCTGGGACCATTCTCGTGAACCTCCTCTGAACCCGCTCCATGGCCAGTACATTCTTCCTGAAATATGGGGCCCAAAACTGCATGCAATACTCCAAATGTGGCCTGACCAGAGACTTATAAAGCCTCAGGAGTACATCCCTGCTTTTATATTCAAGTCCTCTCAAAATAAATACCAACATTGCATTTGCCTTCCGGACTACTGCCTCAACCTACAAGTTTACCTTGAGAGAATCCTGGGCTAGAACACCCAAGTCTCTTTGCACTGCAGACTTCTAAATTTTCTCCCCATTTAGAAAATAGTCCATGCTTTTATTCTTCTTACCAAAGTGCATGACCTCACACTTTCCCACGTTGTACTCCATCTGCCACTTCTTTGCCCACTGTCCTAACCTGTCCAAATCCTTCTGCAGCCTCCCCGCATCCTCAATACTACCTCTCCCTCTACCTATCTTTGTATCGTCTGCAAACGTAGCCAGAATGCCCACAGTTCCTTAATCGAGATCATTAATGTATGAAGTGAAAAGTTGTGGTCCCAGCACTGACCCTTGCAGAACTCCACTTGTCACCAGCTGCCATCCTGAGAAAGACCCCTTTATCCCCACTCGCTGTTTTCTGCCAGACAGCCAATCTTCTATCCATGCTAGCATCTTGCCTCTAACACCATGGGCCCTTATTTTACTCAGCAGCTTCCTGTGTGGGACCTTATCAAAGGCCTTCTTGAGCGGCACGGTGGCCCCGTAGTGAGCACTGCTGCCTCGCAGCACCAGGGACCCGGGTTCAATTCCACCCTCGGGCGACTGTCTGTGTGGAGTTTGCACATTCTCCCTGTGTCTGTATGGGTTTCCTCCCACAGTCCAAAGATGTGCAGGTTAGGGTGGTTTGGCCGTGCTAAATTGCCCATAGAGTTCAGGGGTCTGTAGATTATGTGGTTATAGGGGGATGGGTCTGGGTGGGATGCTCCAAGGGTCGGTGTGGACTTTTTGGGCCGAAGGGCCTGTTTCCACACTGTAGGGATTCTACAATTCTATTCTATGAAGTCCAGGTAGATAACATCCTTTGGCTCTTCTTGGTTTACCCTCCTTGTTACTTCCTCAAAGAATTCTAGCAGATTTGTCAGGCATGACCTCCCCTTGATGAAACCATGCTTTGTCCTATTCTACTATACACTTCAAAAAATTTTCAGCAATCTCATCCTTTACAATGGACTCCAAAATCTTACCCACGACTGAGGTTAGGCTAATCGGCCTATAATTTTCCATCTTTTGCCTTACTCCCTTTTTAAACAGGGGTGTCACGTTAGCAATTTTCCAGTCCTCTGGGACCCTCCCTGACTCTAGCGATTCCTGAAAGATCACCACTAACGCTTCCATTATCTCTTCAGCTATCTCCTTTAGAACTCTGGGGTATAGTCCATCTGGTCCAGGTGATTCGTCCACCTTCAGGCCAATCAGTTTTAGTAGCATCTTTTCCTTGGTGATGGCCATCATACTCAGCTCTGCCCCCCGACTCTCTCGAATATTTGGGATATTACTCGTGTCTTCCACCGTGAAGACTGACGCGAAGTAATTATTCAGTTCCTCAGCCATTTCCTTGTTCCCCACAACTATCTCTCCACCATCATTTTCCAGTGATTCAATATCCACTTTTGCCTCTCTTTTGCCCTTTATATACCTAAAGAAACTCTTACAGTCTTCATTTATATTACTGGCTAGCTTACCCTCATATTTAATCTTCTCCCTCCTTTTTTTTTGTTGCCCTCTGTTGGTCTTTGTAAGTTTCCCAGCCCTCTGATTTCCCACTGCCCATAGCCACATTATATGTTTTCTCTTTTGCTTTTATGCTATCCCTGACTTCCTTAGTCAGCCATGGTTGCCTCAACCTCCCTGTACCATGCTTCTTTTTCCTAGGGATGAATTTTTGCTGCATCTCCTGAATTAATCCCAGAAACTCCTGCCATTGCTGTTCCACTGTCTTTCCTCTTCCAGTCAATTCTGCCCAGCTCCTCCCTCATACCTCTGTAGTCACCTTTATTCAGCTGTAATACCGTTACCTCGGAGTCTATCTTCTCCGTCTCAAATTGCAGAATAAATTCTATCATCTTATGATCACTGCCTCCTAAGGGTTCCTTTACCTTATGCAGTGAGGCAGACTTGCTGAGGGAGCTTAACACTAAATCCAGTATTGCCTGTGCCCTCGTGGGCTCCACCACGAGCTGCTCCAAAAAGCCATCTCGTAGACATTCCACAAACTCCTTTTCTTGCAATCCACTACCGACATGATTTTCCCAGTCTACCTGCAAATTGAAATCCCCCATGATCACTCTGACTTTGCCTTTCTTACACACCTTTTCTATCTCCTGGTGCATCTTGCGCCCCAGCTCCTGACTGCTGTTTGGAGGCCTGTACACAACCCCAACTATGGTTTTTTTTACCTTTGCGGTTCAGACCAGATGGCCTACTCCTGCTCCTGTTTCTTATGTTCTTATGCTGACTCCTGCGAAGGTAAAATGTAAGGGACCGAGCAGCTACACAACAAAATGTACAGTTCAGTGGTATTAATATTAAAAGCCATTAGTTTGGAAAACAAAGGAGGACATGGTGCTCAAATATTCAATGGATTCCAGGAACACATCAAAACAGAGTGCTTGTGAACAGAGGAGTTGAGGGAGAGACATTAATAGCAATGTTCTAAATCAGAGACATAATTGAGGTGGTGATACTGCGCTGAAAAATCAGTAAAATGGAGAGAAAAACCAGCAGAAATTGCGAGAACAAGAGAAATTGGATGTTTAATCATTAACAGTTTAGAATACTGAATACATTCCAAATAACGATTGAAGACACTTGAGGAGGTATTTGATAAAATCTTGAAGGGAAAAAAATTAATGAGAGTATGGGAAAAGAGCAGGAAATGGATCAGAGTGACTAGTTTCAGCAAGGGGGCTGTTTGTACAGCAAACATTTTATTATCCAGAACCTGCGGAACTGGTGTGTGTCGGTTGATCAAATATTCCGGAAAATCAAGACAACTACATAACTGATGTAAAAGGACACATTAAGTAACAAGAGACATAATGCAGGGAGCATACACATCACTTTCATTTTATTTAAAGCATAAATCACTGAAATAATAATGCAACTTAGCCTTAAATAAAACTTACCAGCAGAGAGCCTTCTCATTCTCACCCTCAACTGACTACTTGGACATCGCGGTATTAGAGGAGAAATTGATTTGAAATTGACTCGGGTGTTGATACTTTGTGTGGGCATTTACAGTATATTTACTGTAAGTATATTTACACAGATAAATAAATTTACAAAACTACAATGATTGGACAGAATAATACAGTAAACTTTGCGGTATTTGAGGTACATATTTACCAGTTTACAGAGAGTGCCGGTTCAAACAAAGTTTGCTGTACTATAATTCAAGGCCCAGGAAAACTGAGTGTATTTAGAAGGGTCCACTTCATGAGTGAGCCCCTGACCTGCTCAGGGCTGCACCATACCTGGTGTACGTTGGCGTGATGGCATAAATGGTTGGTGGAGGCTGTCCATCTGCTGCCACCTCCTCTGCTTTCAGCTGCCTCTGCAATTTCTTCACCTCAGCCTGGAGATGCAGCAGTTTCTGGTCCTTCTGCCTAACCAGATCGTTTGCCGACTTCATTTGTGGCGTGCAGTCACATGGTTGACCTTCGGAGGAACAAGAAAGAGGTAAACCATTAAGGGGACTCCAAACTGAAGGCCGACGATTGGGTCCTAGTCTTGACACATCCTCTTTCTCCAAGCATTTACTCCTCAAGGTTAATATTAACAATCACCTGACTGCTTAGACAAACAGAAGTTCCAACTAAATTCACTTCTTGTTTCTAGCCACTAATTTGTGCCTCCAAGCTCCAACACTTGCCCAGCTCGTATCTTCTGCACATAATAGCTGCCCCGTATAGATTCTAAATCCTGGAAATTACAGTGGTCACCTCAGTCTTTGCAAAGAGTTTCTCAGTTTTGAGCCGGTGTTTGGTCTCTGTGGCTGTCACACCTTCAGATTCACCCATGTCATCAGAGAAAAACAGCAAACAACACTTCAGGTCCACTGTGACTCATCTTCAGAATTGTAAGTTCTAAGTAACCACGGAGTTCCCAAAAAGAAACTGGACTGGAAATCTTAACGGTTTCTCTCTCCACAAACACCACCAGACCTGCTAAGTGTCTCCAGCACCTTCTGTTTTTTTAATTTCAGATTTCCAGCACCTGCGGGATTTTGTTTTTTTTTAATTATCATGTACAGCCCTCCAATTCCAAAGATTTCACTGAGCAGCTCAAAGGGCCGTACAGCTTTTCTTGTACCTGTAACGCCTGTGGTTTGACCATACCTACCTCTAGCGTTTAAATGCCTTCCCTGTGTCATGATCTTGACTGCACACACTTCCCAATTACAAAGAATCATTTACTCTCCTTCTGCAAAGGGACAGACGGTTTCTGGGATTCAGTTCCACAGCCACGTGTGTCACCCAAGAGGCCAGCGTCAACTGTATTCTGTCCTCAATCCACATCCAAACACCTTGCTCAGCAGCAGTCACTAGAAGGAACTGAGCAGAAGGAGCAATGCTGCCTGGTGCCACAGACTTTAAAGAGAGTTTACCACACAGAAAGAAGCCATACAACCTACTGTGCCTGCACCAGCCCAAAACACAAGGCACCCAAACTAATCCCACTTTGCAGCATATGGCCCTCCAGATAATAACACTCTAGGCCCATATACAGCTATCTTTCAAAGGGAAGACGATTGCTATTCTCTGCTAGAAACTCCAGATCCCTAACATCCTCATCTGCCTTCTAAACATTCTACCAATTACTTTAAATCTGTCATCTGGTCAATGACCTCTCTGCTAAGGGAAACAGATCTTTTCCATCCAAGCCCCTCACAATTTTGCACATCTCCATTGACTCTCCCCTCAGATTCCTCTGTTCCAAGGAGAACAGCCCAGCCCCTTTAGTCTTTCCTGTAGCTGCATTTTTCTAGTTCCAGCAACGTTCTTGTAAACTTCCTCTGCCCTCCCCTCTCAAGCATGATTCCATCATGTCTGTAATGTAATGTGATGACTCAGGTGATGGAATAACTAATGATTTCCAAAGATCCAGCGTAAACTCCTTGGTCTCATTTTTGAATGATCACCCAATAAAGAGCAGGATTCCATCTGCTTTCTTTAGCACTGGTCCGACCTGCCCTCGGGAATCTGCACATTCACTGCTGGGCCCCTCATTTGCTCCACATCTCAAAACTCTCCCACTAACCGGACACTGCTTTGCCTTGCCTCACCTTCCCTTCCTAAATGCATGACGTTACACATCACTGAGTCCTGAAGAAGGATTATAACTGAAACATTAACTGTTGCTTGCCTCCAGATGCTGACTTGCTTGCTGTGTTTTTCCAGCCTTCTGTTGTCTACCCTTACACATCTCTGGTTTGAATTCTATCTGCCACTTGACCAGTTCAAAGGTTCAGAGCTGGCATGTAATTACTCATGCTCTCTCTCACTCTCCTCATAAACAAAGGTACAGCATTAACCTCAGTTTCATACCAGGGCAGATCAGGTGTGACCCTTAAATTCAAAGTTAAATATTTAAGAAAAACAAGGAGACAGGGCAATGGTAATTCTACACACTGCAGTCTGTAACACTGCAGCAGTGACAAAGGGTCACAGACCATAAACACTACTCTTCTGTTTCACTCTTCATAGATACTGTCTGACTTGCTGACCATCTACTGGAATGTAAACACAAAACGCTGGACAGATTGATCTGATGGAAATGCACAAGACCAACACAGCAACACTGTGAAGCTTTGGCAACCACGAATATTTGAAAAAATGTATTAAAACGAATGACGAGCAGAGGGCTTGGAACATGAGAGGTGATTGTAAATAGTGCGAGGGGTATGCAAGATTGGTAGGACACAGAACGTTTGAGGAGGTTGAGGGGGCAAGGAGGATGTTGCTGGAGGTTAGGGGTCAAGGTGGGGGAAACATCACAAGGGAGGGATATCAGTGTGATTGAGGGTGCAATTTGTAAGAAAAATACATAATGTGGAAAATAATCATGATCGTAAGATATAGGAGTTAAAAACAGGCTACTCAGCCCATCAGGCTTGTTCCAATTCAATTCAATTCAAATCAGCTTCATTGTCACATACTCAGAAGAATACAGTGAAAAGTTTACATGTTGCCACTTAACAGCATCATCTTTGGTACAAAGGTACCTAAGCACAGATTGAATACAAATTCTTAGAGAAAAAGTAGAAAATTAAAGAACTAAAAAGTGCAGGATAACAGGAAATCTGATGATGTCTGATCCAATAACCCTCAACACCAATTTCCTGCCTTATCCCATAGCCTTTGATTCTCTTATTGATTAAGTAATCTAAAACAAAATAAAGGTGTTGAAGATCTGAAACAAAAACAGAAATTCAGATCAGCTGTGAAGGGTCCGTAGACTCAAAACGGTCTCTCTCTCTCTCCACGGATGTTGCCGAGTTTCTCCAGCAATTTCAGTTTTTGATTTTAAAAAATGTGTACCTCAGCTTTGAATATACTTAATGACTACAATCCTCCTCGGTAAAAAATTCCACAGATTCTCTATTCTCTCAGAAGAAATTCCTCTCCTCAGTTTTAAATATGCCACCCCTTACTCCGAGATAACACGCTCTGGTCCTAGACTCTCCAAGAAGGGGAAACAACTTCATACCCTTTCTAAATCCCTCTGTAAACTGTCATCTTTCCCAATCGCCTTAGGGAGATGATAAATGGAGTATAAGAAGTTGAGTACAAGGGCAAGTGGGGTGATTTTGAGGAAAGGGGTATTCTGAGGGAGGATGATTGAAGTCGG
>NC_063374.1:10911642-10981179 GCF_021869965.1 Rhincodon typus
GAGAATCTATTGCTCCCTCACCAAAGTTCCCTGTGTTTACGGATGATACACAGTCAGCTTCAGCTATTTTATATCCAAACTGCTGATGATGTCCAGGAAAACCTTTGACATAAAGTTCAAACCCTGATCAGATTGTTCCTGAATTGGTTGTTCACAACAAGTAAAAAAATGCAGTTAACTTTTCCACTATTACCCGAGCTCCAATTGTCCTGAAAGGAAGAGCTTCTGGAAATCAGGTACTCATGTCTATAACTGTTAGCATATACTGGGTAGACAAACAGGAGCCTGGAAGGACACAGCAAGCCAGACAGCATCTGGAAGAAAGGAGAAGTCAATGTTTTGGTAATTACCCTTCTTCAGGACTAGACGTGGGGATAGGGGGAGCTGCAGATAAAGAGGAGACGTAGCAGAATGGTGGTGATGTGTGGACACCGGATATATTGATGACCTGTTTATATTTTCGGTAATGGTCCTACGCAATATACTCACAACTGACTGAATGCTTCCTCGAAGCTGGTATGGCTCTCAAAGGAGCTGGTTTAATTCCATACTGAGGGGTTTCCTACCACAACATTTACAGAATGCACTATATCTTTATGAAGTCCTGAACATGTAAAATACCTGGTTTTTGATGCCTTCATTGTCCATACTCCCCAATGTCCTGCCTTCAGAATTTCATGTGCTACTCCTTACAATATCCTGGTGGTACCACTAATTGATAAACAATCATCCATTCTTCATTCACAGGTCTATGAGGAAGTCTACAGTTCTTCCATCTCTAATACAATAAGATTTGGGAACTCCTTCAGTGTCAGCTTCAGTGTGCACTGTTCATGTTAAATGACTTAACTCGGGATCTGCTTCCTGAACCTCAATTCACGAAAACATGCCAAACACTTCCTTCGAATTTTCCTCATTGTTAACTCCAGTTTTCGTTCCCTAACATCTGCTTGTGGTATCCCTGTGACCTCTAGTGATGGACTTTGTTTCACAGTTGCTCTGGCTCCCACAACAATGGAAGTATGTCTGGAACTTGTTCTTAGAACTGTTCCACCTCTGTCGTCTCAGCTGGACTTTCTGTGATTATAGAGATGCTATGACTTTTGCTTCTGCTACATCAGTTCCCAGAAGTAAATCAACTCAGTCCACAGGTAATTTCCTAAATACCCCGACTACCACCAGATCTGACACAAACTCACTTTCCAGTTGAACTTTGTCCACGGGAACTGGGAGATACTCTCCACATGTTCCACTTACCAACACTTTGGCTTTCATTGAGTTCTCATCTTTGTCCAGCAAGAGAGTTTGAGTTTGCAAAAATGATCTTCCAGTTACCTGCCATTTAACACACCACCCTGTTCCCTGGCCAACACCTCTGTTTCAGGCTTGCTGCAGTGTTCCAGTAAAGCTCAGTGCAAGCTGGAAGAACAGTATCTCATGTTCCACTTGGGGACTCTGCAGCCTTCTAGACTCAATATTGAGTTGATAACTTCAGGGCTTGAGCTCTCCCATGTCCTTACCCCAACCCCCACACACAAGGCCTTGTTATCACCAGGCCCTATTACACATTACCCATTGTTAGCCACTAACACTCCACATTAATAACTATTCACCCTCCTAGCCAAATTGTTATCCATTCCTTTGTCTGTCTAACTGTTTTCATCTCCTTTTGGGCTCTATCCCTACCTACTGTTTGCTCCTTACTTCCTCCATCCACCCTACCTTCTGCATATAAACCGACATTTTCCTAGCTACCATCAGTTCTGAGGAAAGGTCACTCGACCCAAAACATTAACTCTGATTTCTCACCACAGATGCTGCCAGACATACTGAGCGTTTCCAGCAATTTCTGTTTTTGTTTCTGATTTACAGCATCCACAGTTCTTTCAGTTTTTATTTAAGAGAGTTTGAGTGTCCCATTTATCTCATACATTAATTATAGGCTTGGATGCAGAAAAAGGGGTTATCATCCCTTCAGATAAAAGCCCTTTACACCTCACATTTATCCTTTGTGTGAAGTTCTTCTGCACTCACAGCAGTGACTACCTCCAGTCTCTTACTCATAGTTACAGCTACAATCTGATCTGTGACATTTTCCATTTAAATTTCCTATTTGGGCTCAATCCTACAAACTCCAATAACTCCTGTGGGTTTCCCAATCAACTTCTAGCATTCTGAATGAACATACCCCGCCTTGTTATAATGGAAACACCTCAGCTTCTGATTTTCACTTCCACCCTCAGTACTTTCTCTTCTGATCTGAGGAAGAGGCACTGGGGCATTCCCAGCTCTCCATTTGATACTTTGGCTATTCGACTTCCTTTACTTTCCCATCTTCTGACTCTTTTGAATTTATAAGGGTGATAGAAGAAAGGTTTGGTTTTATGGATGAATTCACAATCATCAGCCATTATTGCTGCCTCTCTAGCCATTGTCACTCTTTGGTCCTCAATGTGAGTTCTTCATACAATCCCTACAGTGTGGAAACAGGCCTTCAGCTCACCAAGTCCATACCATCATTCTGAACAGCATCCCATTCAGATTCGCCCCGCCCTGTAACCTTGCATTTCCCATGGCCAGCCTACACATCCTTGGACATTATGGGCAATTTAGCATGGACAATCCACCCTAACCTGCACAGCTTTGGACTGTGAGAGGAAACTCACATAGTCACATACAGTCGCCCGAGGCTGGAAGTGTACCTGGGTCCCTGGCGCTTTGAGGCAGCAGTACTAACCATTGAGCCACTGTGCTGTCTTTCTTATTACAGAAGGTAGTGAGTTTTCAAATTTCTCTAAGAGAGTAATCTTGTCAACAGCTTCATACAGTTTCAGATTCCAATGCTCATATCTACCTGTCAAAATTACTTTGCTTAACCGTCCTGAATTCAAAGTACATTGGCCGCTTTGTGATTATGTTCGGTGACTGACCACCAAAGAAGGCAAATTGCAAAAATAAAACTAAGTCTATCAAGTCAGCTTTCACCCTGGGATCTGACTTGTTCAGTACTACTATCAGCTAGGATCAGCATAAGAGGTACAGCCTTTTTATAGCAGTGTGTAGTAATGACCTGGGACTCACTGCCTATGTGGCTGGTAGTACAAGGAAGGTTAACTACTCGTATGGGCACTTGAAGAACATTTATCTGCAGGGCCACAGGAATAAAGCAGGGAGCTGGGATTGACTGGATTGCTCTGTGGGGAGGCAACATAGACTCCATGGGCGAAACAGCCTCCTTCTGTGTCATAAGTGTCTCTATCAATCAAATGAATTTTCAAGGATGATTGAACACTGTACACATCTTGGGTGTCCATTCACATATTCACCTTGGAATCACCTGTAATGCCCAAAGATGTTCCTGTGAGAAACAGGATAAATCTAACCCGCATGGCTTGTTATTCGTTCAATGTTATATAGAACTTACAGTGCAGAAAGTACCCATTAGGCTTAACTGGCCTCTGCTATTTCCATGGATTTAAACTGTGCACAGCAGAATGACGGCAGAAACATTCTGTAGTATTTCAGAATGACCCCCTGCAGTAAAAATGTTAAAGCTGTGAGCATCTTTACAGCTACAGGAGGAGCTTGCCTAGCTTTAAATTAATCTGCAGTTTAGACAGTGTGGCCTGAACTGAGTGAACTACAGGCTATTTTAACTGGAGGGTTAGCCAACTGATTACCTCATGTACCAAAAGATACTGGCACAGGGAATGATTGGGTTTTGAATTGCCAAATAATGCAAATTTATTGTGAGACTTCATTAGCGTAAGTATTGCAAGAGATCTGATGCAACATCCTGTTGGTGCTCGAGTTTGCGGTGAATGATTTGTAGCCTGGTTACACTCATTGTCTCTTAGCATACTCTGAGTCTCTTCAAATCTTTTTCTTGCAATGCATTGGCTCCACTACACAGAAATCACACAACACCAGTTTATAGTCCAAACAGGTTTATTTGAAAACACAAGCTTTTGAAGCCTTGCTCCTTCTTCAGGTGTTAGTGAGAGAGGTGGCATCAGACACGGAATTTATAAGTAAAAGATCAAAGGGTCACACCATTGATGAGGATGGATTAAACAAACCTAAGACGCTGTTAAATCTTTAATCAGATAGAAGGTTTTAAGTAATTAATATGTATATATAAATCCCCAAATTTCTTTCAAGTCCTTGTCCTGTGAGAACTAAAGGTTTTATCAGTGTAAAGAAGAGGTGACATTTTAGGTCAGACAATGCATATTAGGTGTGAGACCTTGTCAAGAATCTGTTCGTGTTTTAGTTTGGAGTCAGACTGGTTTAATTTCTAAAGTAGGAATTTATAAAACACCATATTGACTGACTGTCTATAAATTGTGTGCTTTTGAACAAAATAGAATGTATCTGCAAATACAAATTCACCCCATAGATTCACGTGTGTGTGTGTGTGAGAGAGAGAGTGTGTGTGTGAGAAAGAGAGGGAGGGAGAGAATGTATGTGAGGGAGAAAGAGTGTGTGCGTGCGTGTATTTATGTGTGTGAGAGAGTGTGTGTGTGAGAAAGAGAGTGTGTATGTGTGTCAGAGGGGGAGAGAGAGAGGAGTGTGCGTGCGTGTGAGAGAGGTGGGGGGGAAGAGAGGGGGGTGTGTGTGTGCGTGAGAGAGAGAGAGATACACAGAAAGAGTATGTGTGTGTGTGGGAGAGAGAGAGAGAGACAGAACGAGTATGTGTGTGTGTGGGAGAGAGAGAGTGTGTGTGTAGGGGTGGAGAGAATGTATGTTTGTGAGGGAGGGAGACAGAGAGAGAAAGGGGGAGAGAGAGAGAGTGTGTGTGTGTATGTGAGGGAGAAAGAGAGAGTGTGTGTCCGTGTGTGCTTGAGACACAGTATGTGTATGAGAGAGGATCTGTATGTGTAATTGTGTTTGTGTGAGCGAGAGTGCGTGTATGAATGCGTATGTGTGTGAGACTTGTATATTGTGACTGGGGTCACCTGCAGTGCAACATGAACCCAAGATCCCAGTTGAGTCCGTCCTTATGGGTACCGAACTTGGCTCTCAGCTTCTGCTCAGCAACTTTGCGTTGATGCGTATCCCCAAGTCTGCCTAGGAGGACGTTTACCCGAAGATTGAGGCTGAATGTCCGTGGCGATTGTTGCACGGTGTCCATTCATCTGTTATTGTAGCGTCTGCACAGTCTCACCAATGTACCATGCCTCGGGCATCCTTGCCTGCAGTGTATGAGATAGACAACATTGGCCGAGTCACATGAGTATCTGCCGTGTACGTGGTGGGTGGTGTTCCCATGTGTGATGGTCGTGTCCATGTTGATAATCTGACATGTCTTGCAGAGGTTGCCATGACAGGGTTATGTGGTGCTGTCGTCGATGTTGTCCTGAAGGGTCTGCTGTTTCCGTGGGTTTAACTGTGCATAGCAGACTGACTGCAGAAACATTCTGTAGTATTTCAGAATGATCCTCAGCAATGAAAATGTTAAAGCTGTGAGCACCTTCACAGCTAGAGGAGGAGCTTGCCTGGATTTTAATTAATCTGCAGCTTAGATGGTGTGGCCTGAACTGAGTGAACTACAGGCTATTTTAACTGGAGCGTTAGCCAAATGATTACCTCATCCATCATAAGATACTGGCATGCACGCACACACACACACGTGTGCGCACCCTCACCGTCTCCCCTCCCACCTCTCACTCTCTCACAAACACACACTGTCTCTCTCACCACCACACCCCCTACACACACAAAAACAGACACACTCTTTCTCCCACACACACTCTCTTCCACACCCACCCCCCACCACACACACACTTTCTCTCTCTCACTCCCACAACACAAACACTCTTTGTCTGTCTCTCTCACACACACACACTCCTTCTCTCTCACCCCCCATATGTCCACACACACAGTCACACACACACACTTTCTCTCTCCCCCTCCTCTCTCACACAAACACACTCCATCTCTCTCCCTCCTCACACTCTCCCTCTCTGTCCACTCCCCTATACGTGCACACACACACACACTCTCTGTCTTCCCCCCTCACACACTCTCCCACACACACATACACACGCACACACACACTCTTTCTCTCTCTCTGCCACCACCCACCCACACACACACTCTCTCTGTCACACACAGACGCACACACACACACACACACACACACAAACCTCTCTCCCACACACATATACACACTCTCTCCCACACACACAAACACTCTTTCTCTCTCTCCCACTCACACACACTCTCTCTCTCTGTCTTCCCCTCCCTCTCTCACACACACACAAACTCTTTCCCCCCTCACATGCTAGCTCTCTCTCTCACCACTCCCCACACACACTCCCACACTCTCTCTCTCACCACCCCCACACACACTCTCTTTCCCACACACACTATCTCTCCCTTTCTCTCTCTCTCTCTCTCACACATACACACACACACACACACACACACACACACACTCTCTCTCCCCTTCTGTCTCTCTCATGCCACACACTCTCCCCCCCACCCCCACATAGACTCACTCTCTCTCCCCCTCCTCACACACACTCCCTCTCTCTCCCCCCTTCCCATACACACGTGCGCGCGCGCACACACACACACACACACACACACACACAGACACACGCACACACACAAATTTGTATTTGCAGATACATTATATTTTGTTCAAAAACCACACAATTTATAGACAGTCAATCAATGTGGTGTTTTATAAATTCCTACTTTAGAAATTAAACCAGTCTGACTCCAAACCAAAACACAAACAGATTCTAAACAAGGCCTCACACCTAATATGCATTGTCTGACCTAAAATGTCACCTCTTCTTTACACTGATAAAACCTTTAGTTCTCTCAGGGCAGTGACTTGAAAGGAATTTGGTGATTTACATCTTCATATTAATCAATTAAAACCTTCTATCTGATTAAAGATTTAACAGCATCTTAAATTTGTTTAATACATCCTCATCAATGGTGTGACGCTTTGATCTTTTACTTATAAATTCTGTGTCTGGTACCACCTCTCTCACTAACACCTGAATTAGGGCTGCACTCTAAAAGCTTGTGTTTTCAAATAAACCTGTTGGACTATAACCTGGTGTTGTGTGATTTCTGACCTGGTCCACCCCAGTCCTACACTGACACCTCCACATCATACACAGTGAGCAGCAGACATAACAGGCTGTCACAGATTGAAAGGTAGGAAATGAAGGGAATGTGCCTGGCTAAGGAATGAATTAGATAATCAGTTATGTCAGAATGTGGTATGAGCCAATGATTTAACATTGCTATGTGAATATAGGAAACAGCAGGTATGTCTGGTTGCCTGAATAGCTTCATATCAGTGGAGTTAAATGCAGCCAGTACTCTGCCTGAAAGGAAACAGTAAAAGGAGGTAATGAGTGAATTGTTACAACAGGTTGGCTGAGAAAAACCAACATTATAACAGATGAACGATCAGTCATTTGATTTGATTTATTGTACTCACATGTACCTAAGTTGAAAAGCTTGGTTTTGCTAGCAGTACAGGCAGATCACAGCAAAAGAGGACATAAGATCATAGGGTGCTCAGATAGAGTGAGGCATACAAGGTTACAATTGCACAGGAGGTGCACAAAGCAAGATCAACATTATTTGAAGTTAGAGAGGTCCACTCAGTAATCTAATAACAGCAGGGAAGAAGCGGTTCTTTAACCTGTTGCCTCATGAGCGATGACCAGACAGTAACTATCTTTAGTTATCAAAACAATATTTTATATTTGATGAAATATACATATATATTTTGTGAAACTTGGCAATACAGACAGTGCAAACAATGCACAACATTCTCATCAAACAGTGCCACTGTGGCAGAGCAGCTGGTGACAAATACCTAAGATGCCCACCACTAAATTCTGGATTTCATTCTCTGGATCTGGCAGGTTGGGATGAACAGGGAGGAATCCTAATCTTTTAACAGGGAAGAGGATTTTGCTGCTCACTGTCATCTTCACTGCCATGGGGTCACATTCCATTGATTTGGTCCATCATTATCAGTTGCATTTCACTGCAACATTACTGCAACGCCCTCAAGCCCAGGCTTTTTATTCATTCTCAGGTGTGTGAGCAAAGCCAACAACAACTTATATTGATGTAACCACTCCGATAGTGGACCAATTACATTTGAGATTGCACCCAATGCCAGAGTTAGAGGAGCACAGATATCTCAGAGGGTTAAGGAGCTGGAGAAAAGTACAGAGATAAGGGAAAAAGGGGTTAAGCCACTGCAGGAACTGAAAACAAGTAAGGGAATTTTAAAACCAAGACATGGCTTGACTGGAATCCCACCCTGATCAATGTAGCAAGCACAGCAGTGATAGAGGGTAATGGTGTGAGTTAGATCACAGGCAACAGAGTTTGAGGTGATCTCAAACTTATAGAGCGTAGAATTTGGGAGAACAACCTGTTGTACACTGGAATGGTTAAGTTCACAGCTAATGGGCCATGACAGTCTTAGAGTCATACAGCACGGAAACAGATCCTGCGGTCCAACCAGTCAATGCCGACCATAATCCCAAACTAAGATTGAGAGAGAATGTCAGTGGTAGACAGATTGAGGCAAGGATAGTCAGTGATATGGCAGAGATGAAATTGGTAGGTTTATTGCTGGTGTGGATTTGTGGTTGGATTCATCTCAAATCCAATACTACAACAAGGTAGAAAACAGAAATTGCTGGAGAAGCTCAGCAGGTCTGGCAGCATCTCTGAAGGGAAATCAGAGTTAATGTTTCGGGTCCAGTGACCCTTCCTCAGAACTGGAACTGAAATGGTAACTCTGATTTCTCTCCACAGATACTGCCGGACCTGCTGTGTTTTTCAAGCAATTTGTTTTTGCTTCTGATTTACAGCACTGGAGTTTTTTTTGGTTTTTAAGGTAGGAAACAGCTTGGTTTAAACTTAGACTATTGCAAGGAAGAGGGATGGACTCAGTAGCAAACATTTACTTCAACCTAATAAAAGCAAAATACTGCAGATACAGTAATTCTGAAACAAATACAAGAAAATGCTAGAGCAATGCAGCATCTGTGGACAGAAAGAGATTAACATTTTGAGTCTTGAGTTGAGATGAGGAGTGAGGGGTAAGATGGTGTTAAGGCCCAGTGTAAAAGACAAAGAGTTCTAGTTGGCGTGAAAGAGAAATAATGATATACAATGGGTGTAACTGAAGGTGTGAAAGGGAGACAATAGGTCTGTTCTGCTGGGAACAAAGTGAACAAGCATAATCAAGACAAGATCATAGGTGGGCTGAATATAAGATAAATGGAGGTCGGGCTTTGAAGCTGTGGAATAAAAACAGAAGTTGTTGGAAACTTCTGTTTTTGTTCCTAATTTACAGCAGCCGCAGTTCTTTTGTTTTTATTTCTGAAGCTGTGGAATTCAACATGGAGACCTTGTGGCTGCCAAGTACCGAAATGGAAAGCGAGGTGTGGTTCCTGCAGCTTTGTTCGAACACTGCAGCAGGCTCAGGACAGAAATGTTAGCATGAGGAAGAGGTGGTCTGTGAACTGGCAGAGCCGCTGGAAGGTCAGACTCATTCCTATGGATATGTGGAGGTGCTCCACAAAGTAATTATTCAGTTTGTGTTTGATCTCCCCAGTTTGAAGAAAACCACATTGTGAGCAGTGAACATAGTCACCCAGATTGAGTGAAGTGCAGGTAAAATGCTGCTTTACCTGGAAGGTGTGTTTGGGGCCTTGGATAGTATGGAGGGAGGTGGTGAATGGGCAAGTGCTACACCCCCTGTGATTGCAGGGAAAGGTGCCTTTGGGGAGTGAGGAAATGTCCGAAGTGATGGAGGAGCAGTGCTGGAACAGTCCCTATGGAATGCTGACTGTGGAGGGGAGGGGAAGGTGTGTTTGGTGGTGGCATCCTGCTGGAGGTGGCAGAAATGGCACAGGATAATCCTTTGAGTGCGGGGGTTGGCTGTGTGCAAAGTGAGGACTAGACGAACCCTACTGCTGTTCTGGGAAGGAGGGGAAGGGATGAGGGCAGAAGTGTGAGAGATGGGTGGACATGGCTGAGGGTCCTGTCCACCACAGATGGAGGACAGGGGGTATCTTCAGTTGAGATAAAAAGTCATGTTGGAGGCACCCAAGTTGCATTCTCAGAACAGATGGAGAAACTGAGTGAATGGAATGGAATCCCTGCAGGAAGTAGGGAGTGAGGATGTGTAGTCAAGGTAACTCTGGGAGTCAGTGGGTTTGTAATGACTTCAACCTTCACATTAATTGAAGGAAAATTCTTCTCATCCAATGCTGGATGTTGTATAGGTAATCTGATAATTTAACAAGGATGGAGGAGTGCAGAATGATGGTGAAGTTAGGATATATAAGAAATTACTGAAAAAAGCCTTTCACCTTGCATTCATCAGGACACCTTGCAATAAATACCAATGTAAATGGAAAAGAACATTTATACTGTAGGAGAAGAGGCTGTTGACTGGTTGACAAGTGACTCTGATTGACAGAGGTGTTGCTATGGAAAATGCACTGGTTAGATGATAACTGGCAGTTAACTGCCAAGCACTGTTTAAATGTTAAACTAGGAAGTTGACTCTGGTTGGTCAAGGCACTGGTCTGAGAAGTAACCAATTTTGCAACCTATTTTGTTAGATTTAAACAGGTGCAGTGTTTTTAACTGTTTGTTCTGAGTGCAAAGAACAAGGCCCCCTATCAATGTATGTAGCTTCCAGTACATTCAAGTGAACTGTACTGAGAGACCAAATGACAGTCTTAAATTGGTTGTCAGCGTGATTCTTAGCACACTTAGCAGTCCAATTGCAGCATCACATCTAATGCTGGACACTGTTGTTACTTTTGTAAGTGCAGGCTGATAAGGTATGGTTAGTACCTTGCTCAATACAAACAACCAAAAAGAAATGCTGACGTTTCGGGCCTAGACCCTTCCGAAACGTCAGCCTTTCTGCTCCTATGATGCTGCTTGGCCTGCTGTGTTCATCCAGCCCTGCACCTTGTTGTCTCGGATTCTCCAGCATCTGCAGTTCCTACTATCTCAAAAAGAAATGCTATTTTGATATGATTTGCCAGTCTTTGGCATGTACAGTCTGCATATCTGGTATCACACCACCAATTAACTTCATTTATCAGATTACTCATGTGTATTCTAGGCTTTTTTAGCTTGACATCAGGACCCTATTTGAGTGGTAAGCGCCGTGTGTTTCAGTGTAAAACAGCTAGTTTCACCTTCTCAAATCTTTTAGATTTGTTACCCTTCCCAGGGTAATCTGAGATTCACAGCACAATGTCAGGACCAAAAGTGATCATCTTAGGACCGTTCATGAACTTGCATTATGTACAGTGAGGACATTGTGGATAGCAAGAGTTTCTACAGGTATTTAAAAAGGAAAAGAGTGAGTAAAGTGAGTCTTAGTCCTCTCGAGAATGAGAGTGGGGAGTTAATAGTAAATAATAAGGATGTGGTGGATGTAATGAGCAAATATTTTGCTTTTGTCTTCACTGCAGCTGTGTATTCAAAAGCAGGAAATATATTAAGTATTTCTTTTATTAGCAACACTATAAAGCTCTGTACCAACAAAAATGAAAACACTGTGCAACATGTAGCTCAGAAATACAGGGAACTCAGAATATCCTCAGGTAATATCAGTGGTAACGGGGCAGCAACGGGAACAGGAAGAGAACCCACTGCAGGCGATCATCTGAAGTATTAGAAAGGAACCAGGTAAGAGTAAGTCCATCCATTTGTATGGAGTGGCATTTGAAACCTCTTGCGGTGCAGTGGTAGTATCCTTACTGCTGAGCCATGAGGTCTAGGTTTAGGTTTCAAATGCTCCAGAGGTGTGTTATAACTTCTCTGAACAAGCTGAATATCTGGAGTGGCACTCAAAGAGGTGACCAATAATAATAAGTGAAGAAAGTTAGAAGAGAAACATGTGATGTCAATGTCTAAAAGTATAAAAGGGGAACGTCTGGGATTGGGTGATAGAATTGTTGGATGAGTAAAGTCAATAAACTCTCTGCACAAAGAAAGACCATCTTTTAGTCTCTTTTTGACCAGCCTGGTTAGAATCTGTCAACAGTGATCACTTGTGTGAAAGCCCGCAGACAGCTTTGTTCAGAAGGACAAGGAAAGTCACTTTATCTTTGTCACAATTGCACAGGATGTCAAAGGTGACTTCAATAAGGGACTGTCTTGGGGTAGATTTAAACATGAGAATTAAAAATCTGAACTGGGTGCATTAGGTTCTGAAAGTCAAACCACATCAGTGAGGACAGGGGAATGAATAATTGGGACTTCATGCAGGTCAGGGAACAGATGGACTGAAGGAAATGTCAAGTTTAAATAATGTGATTTCTTTGTCAATGCCAAGTATAAGGTCAGAGCTTTGAACGATTAAATAGAGTCACAGAGATATACAGCACAGAAACAGACCCTTTGGTCCAACTTGTCCATGCCAACCCAATATCCTAAATTAATCTAGTCCCATTTGTCAGCATTTGGCCCACATCCCTCTAAACCCTTACTAATCACATATGCATTCAGATGCCTTTTAAATGTTGTAACTGTACCAACCTTTACCATTTCCTCTGGCAGCACACACCACCCTCTGCATGAAAAAGTTGCCCCTTAGGTGCCTTTTAAATCTTTCCCCTCTCACTTTAAACCTATACTCCTCTAGTTTTAGACTCCCCCGACCCCAGGGAAAAGACCTTGGCTATTCACCCTATCCATGCCCCTCATGATTTTATAAATGTCTATAAGGTCACCCCTCAGCCTCTGATGTTCCAGGGAAAACAGCCGCAGCTTATTCAGCCTCTCTCTATAGCTCAAACCCTCCGCTTGATTAAACTTGTAAATCCTACATCAAATGCAGCTTAAGAAGCAATAAACAAACAAATACTGTGTTATCTCGTGAGGCCAGCACTAAAAGGCTGGAAAATTAACTGGCAATACACACAATTCATATTTATTTAAGTTTATTCTTAATCCAACCAATCAAATGAAGACTTTCGAAGAAAGACTTCAGTTCAACACTAGAACTTTTTCCACCTCAGTCAGTATTCTTCCTCTTCTGGTCGTGTCTTTGTACAAAATCCATTGTGACTGATCTTAACATTTGCATTATTCAACCTGAAATAAAAACCCAAGGAAGTTACTATCCACCAGGCACGAAGAGATACATTGAGGTAGATTGTTAATTTTTCAGCCTGGTGTAAAACTCAGATATAAAGGAATGGGAATATAAATCAGGTGATTTTGGTAACAAGCATACTAATGCACAGCATTAGACAATCACTTTGACAGTAAGGGAGAAAGCTATGAGAATGATTCTCTGATTGATGGCAGCAACCTTTGACAATGTCTCCCTGAGCTATCTAAGGTTCAGGCCAGGGAGGTGAAATGGGTCCTGGGGAGAGCATAGACCCAGTGGCAATTTGTGTCACACAAGTGCCAGACAATGGCCATCTCCAACAAGACAGAAATCTAAAAACATCCCTTAACTTTCATTAGCATTACAATTGCTGAATTCCCCATCTATCAACATCCCGGGAGTTACCATTGATCAGAAACTTGGATGGACCAGCCATATAAATGCAAGACCAGGTCAGAGGCTAGGAGTCCTGCAGTGAATAACGCACCTCCTGACTCCCCAAAACCTGTCCACCAAATACAAGACACAACTCAGGGGTGTGATGGAATACTCCCCACTTGCTTGAATGGATGCAGCTCCAAAAACACTCAAGAAGCTTGATACCATCCGTCTCATCCTGCATTCAACACGGGCAGAAGTCGTGATACAAAATAATATAATTACCATTTGTAACTGTGAACTGGAAGGCACCCACTGTGATAATGGATGATTATAAATAAAATCATGCAGCAGTAATGTCAATAGACAAAGTGAAGTTTCACGTAATAATTTTTTAAAATAATTACTCGAGACATTTTCAAAGAATACTGAGGAGGAGTTTGATATGCCTTCACAACTTGTCAGCTCCCCTTGAAGCAGATCCTCATGATACTTTTGACAGATCTCTTTCACAGATCCTCTTGATCATAAGACAGGTACATAGGAACAGAGGTAGTTCATTCAGCTGATTGAGTCTGCTCTGCCATTCACTGAAAACATGCCTGAAGTAATAATCTTCAACTCCACTGTTCTGCTTTTTCCCTCCTAATCCTTGATTCTCTTACTGATTAAAAATCTATCTCAGAGATAGTAGGAGCTGCAGATGCTGGAGAATCCGAGACAACAAGGTGCAGGGCTGGATGAACACAGCAGGCCAAGCAGCATCATAGGAGCAGAAAGGCTGACGTTTCGGGCCTAGACCTAACCCTTTTCTGATGAAGAGCAGTTGCCATACCACGCTGTGACACATCCCGATAGGAGATTATTTCTTCTGGTTGTAGTCTGTCCAAAAAGGGGAAACAACTTCCCCACATCTACCCTATCAAGTCCCCTAAGAATCTTGTATATTTCAATAAACTCTCTTCTCATTCTTCTAAAATTCAATGAGTACAGGCCCAACCTACTCAACCTCTCCTCACAAGACAATCCCTCCATTCTTGGGATCAACCTAGCGAACCCTTTCTGAACTGCCTCCAATGCCATAAATACCTTCATTTGATAAGGGGACCAAAATTATTCACAGTGTTGTCTAAGTAGAGCCTTGTATAATATTAGCAAGAACTCCCTACCTTTATATTCTGTTCCCTTTGAAATAAAGGCACACAGTTCATTTGCCTTCCCAGTTCCCAGCTGACCTGAACAATGGCAGTTTGTGAGTTATACACAAGGACTGCCAAATCCTTCTGTGCTGTAACATTCCACAGTCTTTCTCCATTTTAAATCATATTCAGCTCTCCTATTCTTCCTGCCAAAGTGCATAATCTCACACTTTCCCAAATCACAATCCATCTGCCAAGTATTTCCCCACTGGCTTTAACCTGTCTATATCCTTGTGCAGACTATGTAGATTATCCTCACTACTCGCCTTCCCATCTATTTTTCACAAATGACAAGACTATCTGTCAAACATGACATGTCCTCTAGTTACTAATGACAGGTCTCTTGACAGTGGCTCTTGATTTGGCATTTCCAAAGAGATGGACATTTAATGAAATTTTGCACATTCATGTCTACTTTTAACCATTTCAAAAGGTACCTTACCTGCCCAAAATACACCCCAAAGGTATATCTAAAGAGGTAACTCCCTTTTCCAAAGAGGTATCTTGTTTTTCCAAAGAAATACAGAAAATCCAAGCCTGCTCTTACCATGCTTACTCTGCACACTTGACCTCTTGCTCCCAAGATCAGCTTGTATGAGGACAGCTGCATATCTTGAATGACTAGCAGCCTCTGTATACCATGCATATGTAAATACCAATCAGATCTAATTCCAGCACCTACACAAATCAGAAATGCCAGACAGGCTCTGCGTTGTGATTAAACTTCATCATGATCTCTGCTCCCACATGCTTGATTCATCACATCCACAGTATATTTCATATGTGGTGCTATTATGGGATGTTGCAAAGCTACAGAAAACATCATTTTGAAATGTCATTTTCAGTTCTGAACTTCCATAATTGTAATAATCAGGATAGTAAATTAATCAGGGCTCTACCTAAAGCCAAGTTCTTCCATTTGGACGTCTCATTTCCTTTTTATTATTAACAGAGATTTTCACTTGAGATAGGGTATCACCTTGTCCCGGAGTTTTAAAATCACTCACCAATTATAAAGGCATAAATTACAACGGTTTATGTAGGTCATGCCATCTGTTCCACAGACTCGCTTTGTGAACATGGGGCAGACTGGGATATCAGGGAAATCTTGGCAGTCAGGCTGCGAGAGATGAGATTAACAGATTCATTCATTATTGACAAGAAATGAAATTAACTAAGAGCATAGGATCTCACCAGAGTTATGGAATAATGATAGGAGTTGAATGGAGAAAACTAATCAAAGTCTGCACTGCTACAGGCAACAAGCATTATTGATACTATTACTGAGAACTCCAGGTAAAATTAGACCCAGGACCTCACCTCCTCATAAGAAGCAGACGACGTGTAAACTTGAGCTGTTGCCAGGTCTGCAATAGAAAAACGGAGACTGTTACAAAAGATACAGATATACAGACCACTTATTGTCAGCTGCCAACTGAGCTGGCCAGAGGACTTCTGACTAAACACATACTAACTATTTAAATGAACAAAATCATTGACAAATTAGCTAGATGTTCCCTTCAATATCTCTTAATCTCTTCTCTCTGGTAAATTATCTAATTGTTACAGATCCTATTTTGAAAGGGAATTACAATTTCTGTAATAAAAATGAAGACTTCCCATTGTTTTTGAATAAAACTTGTGGCTACAGCATTATCACTAACTCGACATTTTTAGATAAGAATAACTTTATCTTAACTAAAATAAGCATGCAGTTTTACAAGTTTGTGCTATTGTATCATTCTACACATAGGAGAACAGTTTGGCACAAGTCTGTTAACAGAGATACAAACTCTGTACAGTAATGTACTGAGGACCTCCCATACAGCAGAACAATTTTTTGTTTAACCTGCAGCTCTTGTAACTCAAGAAATACAGTAGTCAATTTGCAAGGAACAAGATCTCATAAATTAATCTATCAGGGACAAAGGAACAGTAGGCCATTCAGCTAATCAAGCCTGCCCATTATTCAATAACATCAAAGCTGACTGAACAACCCAATGCCTTTTACAACATTGAACAGTACAGCACAGAAACAGGCCTTTCAGCTTACCATGCCTGTGCTGATCGTGGTGCCATTCTAAACTAATCTGTATCCCTCTATTCCCTGCCTGTTCATGTGTCTGTCTAAGTGTCTGTTATACGTTGCTATCACATCTGCTTCTACCACCTCCCTTGGAAACATGTTCCAGGCACTTCCAACCTTTGTGTAAAAGACTTGTCTCACACATTTCCTTTAACTTTACCCCTCACATTAAACCTATGTATTTGACATTTCCATCCTATCCATGCTTCTTATAATTTTACATCCTTCTATCAGGTCACCTCTATGCCTCCAACGTTCTAGCGAAAACAATCCACGCTTGTCCAGCCTCTCCTTACAGATAATACATTCCAATACAGGCAAAGTCCTAGTAAACCTCCTTTGCACCCTCTCCAAAACTTCCACATCCTTCCTATAGTGTGACAAAAAGCAACGTGGCCTAATTAAAGTTTTGTACAGCTACAACATAACTTGCCAACTTTTATACTCAGCGCCCCAACCACTGAAAACAAACACACAATAAAACTTCTTTACCACCTTATTCACTTGTGTTGCCACTTTCAGGAAATTACAGACTTTCATTCCAAGATCCCTCTGGATATCAATGCTCCCCAGGGTCTTGCCATTTACTGTATACTTTCCTCTTGCATTTGACCTCCCAAAATACATCACTTCATGTTTGTCAGGACAAGACTTCATCTGCCATTTTTCTGCCCAATTTTCCAATTGGTCTGTGACCTGCTGTAATCTTTGACAACGTTCTTCACAATCAACAATACACTGATTTTCGTGTCATCTACAACCTACTAATCATATCACCTATATTTTCATACAAATCATTTACATATATTACAAAGGACAGAGGTCCCAGCAAGGATCCTTGCAGAAACACCAATGGTCACAGACCTCCAGTCAGAAATACACACTTCCACAACTGTCTTCTATGATCAAACCGATTTTTTAATTGAACTTACCAATCCACCATGGATCTCATGTGACTTAATCTTCTGGACCAGCCTACCATGATGGAAATTGTCAAATGCTTTAGTAAAAAGTCCATGTAGACAACATCCACTGCCCTATCTTCATCAATCATCTTCATCATTCCTCAAGAACCGCCCCACGCAAAGCCATGCTGACTGTCCCTAGTAAATCCATTATTTTCCAAATGCAAATAAATCCTGTCCCTAAGAATCTTCTCCAATAATTTCCCTACCACTGATGCAAGGCTCACCAGCCTATAATTTCCTTGATTATCCCTGTTGGTCTTCTTAAACAAAGGAACAACAATTGACTATTCTCCAATCTTCCTGGACCTCACCTGTGGCAAAAGAGGATTCAAAGGTTTCTGTTGTCTGCAATCTCCTCCCTTACCTCATTCAGTATCCTGGACAGAGGATCAGGCTCTGGGGTCTTATCTCCCTTAACATTTTTCAAGACACCCAGCACCTCCTTCTTCTTAATATTGACATACTCTAGAATGTCAACTTACCCCTCCTGAGACTCATTAAGGGTCTCACCCACTTCCTCTGGCTCCAAGCGTAAATTCTCTCCTTTGTCCTTGAGTGAACCTACCCTTTCCCTAGCTACCATCTTGCTCCTAATATATGCATAGAATGCCTTGGGATTTTACTTCTTCCTACTTGTCAATGACATTTCATAGCTCCTTTTAGCCCTCTGAATTCCTCATTTAAGCTCTTTCCTGCTTCCTTTATATTCTTCAAGGACCTTGTCTGATTTCAATTTTCTAAACCTTACATATGCTTCCCATCTTCTTTTTGACCAACCTCATCCCTATAACCTTGTATGTCACTGGTAATCGGAAACCTATCAATCTCTACCTTAAACATATTCAAAGATCGAGATTTTAGAGGACCCATGGTATTCCAAAGGTTTACAACCCTCTGAGTAAAAATATTTCCACAAATCTCAGAGTTAAGCAACATCTACCTTATTTTTAAATCGGGTGCACTTGTTCTAGATTCCTCAGTCAGAGAAAACATCTTACCTGTATCTATTCTGTCTATCCCTTTAAGTAATTTGTAAATTTTAATGAGATCACCTTTCATTCTTTGAAACACTAAAGATTACAGGTCCAGTTTTCACACCCTCTCTTCATAGGTCAGTCCCGCTGTCACAAGAACAAGTTTGGTGAACATTTGTTGCACTCATATATATCAATAATGTCCTTCCTGAAAGATGACATGACTGAAAGTACAGTTCTCCCTCCACACTGACACTCTGACAGTGCAGCACTCCTTGAGTACTGACTCTCCAACAACGCAATGCTCCCCCAGAGCTGACCATTCAACACTTCGGCACTCTCTCGGTACTGACCCTCCATCACTACAGCACTCCCTCAGCACTGACCTTCCAACGATGCAGCCCTCCCTCAGTACTAACCCTCTGTCATTGCAGTCCTCCCTCAGCACTGACCCTCCGTTAGTGCAGCACTCCCTCAGCAATGACCCTCTGACAGTGTGTTGCTCCCTCAGCAATGACCCTCTGACAGGGCGTTGCTCCCTCAGCACTTAGCCGCCAATAGTGCAGAACTCCATCAGCACTGACTCTCTGGCAGTGCGCCACTCCCTTAGCATTGACCCTCTGACAGTGCGGCACTCCGTTAGCACTGTCCCTCCAACATTGTGGCGCTCCCGCAGCACTGACCCTCCGACAGTGCGGTGCTCCCTCAGCAGTGACAAATTAAACCTGGTCTAAACCTCTCTGCAATGTTCCCCTGCCATCAAAGGTAGCGTGATCACCTTATGCTGGCTGTCTACGCTGCAGCTTTCCGGAGTGAAGTGAGGGGCTGGGGAGATAGGTGCTTCTTCGTGCAGCCTACAAATCAGACAACCATCTCATTAAAACAATTCTTTTTAAAAAAGACACACAAACAGTGCACTGACTCCTACAACATCTGTACACGCTCATTCTACACCGTGCTGCATGCATCTCAGTGAAACAGTGCCCTGTGCCTGACATTAAGTTTCATCACAAGCCTAAAGTCCTGTTCACATTGCTCACCCAATCAGTAATACCAGAAAACTCGAGATGGTTGGTGCAGAAATCTTGCTTAATAAAACATATGAAATGTTTGTATTTATATAGCATCTCTTACATCCTTACAACTTTCTAAGTGATTCACAGGCAATGAAGAACCCCAATAATTATACAGTACACTAAACTGTTCTTCAAATTACAACACAAAATGTAATTTCAACCACAGATAGTTTGCAATTAATTTTAAAATATTTCCACTAAGAGTAATCCCTTTATTACACAAAAGTATTAATGCAATAAATATAGTCAGATTTAAGAAACCCTTCACTGAGTTTCCAACGCTTAACATACAGACTTAAAATCCCTCACCAGTAACTGCAAGCAGCACGACAGCAATAATTGCACACGCATTGTTTATCATTCTGAAATTTCGGGGATGTGAGTGAGAAAGTTTGTTGATAAGGGTATTTATATGGCTACACATCCTGTCCACTGGTCACAGCTCAGAAATCACGTGAATCTGACACCAGCATAGTGAAAAACTTTGCAAACCATTTATTTTTCTCAAATAATTCTTTGCAACTATAATAAAATGAAAATGAATCAAGCAGGTATTTGGCTGCATTTCCAGTATTTGAGGAATGTTAAAGCACTTGATGTATCTCCAGCACCTGGATTTGAATTAAGCAAGCCTATCTGTGCTAATGATAACATTTCTACAATGGATCAGATACATTCACTGGGGTGTATTCTGACTTAAGGGGAAGGCAGAATACTGGGGCAAATGCTTTTCTGAGTTAAATGCACCAGAGAGTGGTGAAAGCACTTGTAGTCACTGGAACCAACTGTATCTTGTTGATTATGAGATCCTTGATTGGGGTTGTTAACGTGGACCAATCAGGAAGCCCTCGCTGACCAATATAACCAGGGGATTTAGAATCTCCTCAGTTCAGGAATCAACTGCGAGCTGGTTGACCATAGCCTGTGTACTGTAAATAAAATGAGACTTGGTGATGGGATATTGGCCTTTGTGCAGTTATTTCAACCCTAAACGAAGAGTGGGCTGTAGAAGTGATTGCAGGTGAGCTATACCAGCTTTTGGAGCTGGGGCATATATGCAAGGAAGAATAACCTTTGTTTGATAAACACACTCACATGCTATGCACACCTGTGTGGCATATATGTCCACTGTTAAACACACCCCTCACACGTTTCATTTCTTTTTTGGCAAATAAGACTCTACCCTTCATAACCCCAAATGACATCTCTGGCAGATACTAGAAATCTGATTTCAAAGTGGTTAAAACTGGAAATGCTCAGAAAGCCAGGCAGCAACTGTTGTCAGAGGGAGATAGGGTAGATAAGAGTTAGCAGTTCAGGATTGTGTCCCAAGGAAGTAAGTTTCTACAGTTAACTTCCACCTCTTGGTGATTCCAATCAACAAAAATTGACTGGAAATGAAATTCAATAAATTCATTGAAAATTACAATGAGCTGAGGGTCATTTCTTTTATTTACTCACAAGATGTGGATGCCACTTACTGGGTTGGCATTTAATGCATATCGCAAGAAGCATTGGAGAAGATAGTATTGAGCTGTCTTCTTGAACTGCTGCAATCCAAAGCTGTAGGTAGACTCACAATGCTGTAAGACAGGGATTTCCAGCATTTTGACCCAGTGACACTGAAGGAATAGTAATATATTTCCAAGTCGGAGTGGTAAGTGGCGTGGTGGGGAGCTTGCAAGTGGTGGTGTTACCAAAATCTGCTGTCCTTGTGATTCTAGATGGCAGTGGTCATGGGTTTGGAAGGTGCTTTCTAAGGAGTTTTGGTGAATTTCTGCAGTGCATCTTGTAGATAGTACACACTTGCTGCTACTGCTCATCACTGGTGGAGGGAATGAATGTTTGTGGATGTGGTGCCAATCAAGTGGGCTGCTTTGTCCTGGATTGTGTCAAGCTTCTCGAGTGTTGCTGGAGGTGTATTCATCCAGACAAGTGGGGAGTATTCCATCACACTCCTGACTTGTGCCTTGTACACGGTGGACAGATTTTGGGGAGTCAGGAGGTGAGTTACTCACTGCAAGATTGCTATTCTCTGACCTGCTCTTGTAGTCACTATATTTACATGGATGGTCCAGCTCAGTTTCTGATCAACAGTAACTGCCAGGATGTTGACACTGACCGCAACACGTGATATTCTTTCCTGTTGAATCCAGTGAAGGGTAACATTTGGCCAACTGTATAGTAGATCACTTACTGGCTATAAGTCATATTTGTCTCATTACACTTCTATTAGTCTCATCCCATTTGAGATATCTCGTTTGTTTCACTTCCCAATTTTCTGTCTAACAAGTCCTATTTATCCACAATCGGCCAAAGCCTGTAGCACTCTCTGCATGGTCCTGTTGGCTCAGTATCAACTACAGCTGGTACACTGTGCTCAGGGAACAGTCTTGTTTGTTGACCCAAGAATAGTTGTGACATTTAGGCACCTGAAAATCATAAGGGCAAGACCTACTGAGGAAAGTTGTCAAAGGAATAGCTTATGGAACCCATTGTCTGACTGAGCACTGTAAATGTATTCAGAATGTAACTGACTGATTGGAGCTGCTTTTTGTTGTCGATGGCAATTAGTGCCTTGAAGGGTTAACTAACATCACAAGGTAAGCTCCATATAACAAGACACAAACAAGTGTTGCTGGGGAGGAGCTAACCAGAGTTCCTTTTGTCCTATGACTTGTGGTTGTGTTCACCAGAAGATGATTGTTCAATGATTGTTCTTTGCATTAACATGTTTTAAAACTAGTAGTAGCCACTAAATTACCACCAAGATGGTGGCGGTGGACTAGGCAGCATACAGGCTCCTGCGCCCAGGCTTGTCCTTTTCTTTTCCCTTCTTCTGCTTCTTTTTTCTCAAACTTACCTGATAAAGAGAATTCTTTGGCAGGAGGCAGCTTCGATGTGCTCCGGGCCGGCAGTGCCCAGTGGCATCTCCAGGGGCAGCGTGGCTACAGAGTCAGTCAGATGGCTTGTGAAATCTGGAGCAGGACTCTCACTTCTGCATGGAGTGGACCCCTGGTGAAAGTATGGCGTGGGCTGGGAAGCCCGGAGTTGGACACTCTCAAGGACATGGCGTGGGCTGGGAAGCCCAGAGTGGGACACTCTCGGGGACATGGCATGGGCTGGGAAGCCCGGAGTGGGGCTCTGGCGGCGGCATGCTGCAGTATTGGAGAAGGAAAAGTTGGACACCCTTTAAGGGATTTTTGAAATTTTCTTCTAAGTTAATGTGAATGGCACCTATGTATGTTGATGGTACACACTTTTTATTGCTTTTTACACTGAACACGTGACAATAAAGGATATTCTACGTTCTAGTACTAAGTTTAGCCTGAAAGTTTTGTTATGAGACAAATATGTAATATAACTAGCTACTGAATAATATGTAATAAACCGAATCATTGTTCATCAAGATTTGGCCTACCTTCTGCTGAAGTTTGAATGGTAGCACGGTAGCAGTAGTTTAGACTGATACAGCAGGTTGGATTGGAGACAATGAAAGTCCCCAAGGCATCCCAGCAGAAACCAATATACACAAGGCTTCTCAAGGCTGTATAGAAGCAAGCATGAAGCTGGTGGGCACTAAATAAAATGGATGTCTGATGTAACAGATCAGTACTGCAGAAGTTATAAAGGTCTAAATATACACAAGAGTAGATTCAAGAACAGCTTCTTCCCTGCTGTTATCATGCTTTTGAACGGACCTCTCAAATGTTCATTCTGATTTCTCTCTCTGCACCTTCTCTGTGACTGTAACACTGTGTTCTGCACTCTGTTCTGCTACCCTGATGCACTTTGTATGGTACGAACTGCCTGGTATAGCACACAAAATAATACTTTTCACTGTATTTTGCAATGTGATAGCAATAAAACAAGCAATCCTAGCCAATAGAGTTTATGTTAATTTTTATGAGGTTGATCAATTGAAAAATCTGCCCACCAATATTTGACTGTCAGGTCTGAGGGACAGAAGAAAACAGATACAATGAATCGGTGTCATCTGTGTCCATCACACCAAAATATTCCTTTACTGCCTGGCCTTAAGGCAAAGCTTTTTGTAATGTTCATTCATGAGATGTGGGCATGTCTGGCAAGGCCAGCATTTATTGCCTATCCCTAATTGCCCTTGACAAGGTCTTGGTGAGCTGCCTTCTGGAACCACTGCAGTCCATTGGTGTAGGGACAGTCACAGTACTGGAAAGGGAGATCCAGACCTTTGAGATAGTGGGAACTGCCGATGCTGGAGAACCTGAGATAACAAGATGTAGAGCTGGATGAACACAGCAGGCCAAGCAGCATCAGAGGAGCAGGAGCAGGAAGGCTGACATTTCGGGCTTGACCCTTCTTCTGAATGCTGATGCTGTGTTCATCCAGCTCTACACCTTGTTATCTCAGATCCAGAATTTTAATGTTGGGGCTTTTTTATGGAGCCTCCTCTTCCAGTGAGTTCATAGAATCATTGAATCCCTGCAGTGTGGAAGGAGGCCATTTGGCCCGTTGAGTCGTCACCGACCCTCTGAAGAACATCCCACCTATAGACCCACTTCTCTACTCCATCTCTATAACCTTGTATTTCCCTTGGCTGACCCACCTAGCCTGCACATTCTGGACACTATGGGCAATTTAGCATGGCCAATCCATCCTAACCCGCACATCTTTGGTCTGTGGGAGGAAACTCACGCAGACACAAAGAATGTGCAAACTCCACACCGTCACACGAGGGTGGAATAAAACCCAGGTCCTTTCTTAGCAACTGTTAAACCATGTTAATTGTTACATGGCCACTTGATGGTAAGGCTACAAAGTGGTAAGCGCCACTTTGTATACCATCCAATTTCTTTTCAGAAAATTCTAACACATAACTACTGAGGCAAAAACAGAGAATTGTGGAGAAGCTCAGCAGGTTTGGCAGTATCTGTAGAGAGAGAAACAGATCTGGATGCAACAGCGCTAAACTCTGAGCGACCATGCATTCCTGACCGGATGTGGCAGGACTACAAAGCTTAGATCTGATGCATTGGTTATGAAATTGTCTAGCTTTATCACTTGCCTCTTTTGATGTTTGGCATGCAACTATTCCTGTGTTGATGGCTAATTTTTAGGTGTGCCCAGTGCTGTTCCTGGCACACCCTCCTGTCCTCTTCACTGAACCTGGTTGATCCTCTGGCTTGATGATAATTGTTGGGCGGGGAATGCTGGGCCATGAGTTTGCAGGTTGTATTTAATTACAATTGTTGCTGCTGATGGCACAGTGCCTCATTGATGCCCAGACTTGAGTCTATCCCATTTAGTATGGTAACAGTGGCACACATACCACGAAGGTAATTCCCAATGTAAGGCAGGATTTTGTTTCCACAGGACTGTGTGGTGGTTACTCTTAACGATAATATCATCATTAGATTTTTAATTCCAGGGTTTCTTTTTATTGAATTCAAATTCCACCCACTGCCATGGTGGGATTCAACTCCTGATCCCCAGAATGTGACCTGCATCTCTGGATTGATAGTCCAGCAACAATACCACAACACCATTCCCTTTTGAGCTAGCTCTTTTATACAGGCTACTAGATATTCCTGCCAGCGTGAAGACATTACAAGCCAAGGTGATGACTAAATTACATTTTGTGAAGATTTTCCACCAATTTCTCCACCTACTGAAGCTCCATGTCAAGAAGACTGGATGTTATCTAAGGAACTCTCTCAGCTTTTCAGAGTTTAATCAGCTTTATGATCCCATTTTACTGCTGCCTTTAGATGATGAGCATTTTTCTGCTTTGGAGATTTCTGGCCAGGGAGTGACCTTGAGAATCTGGGACTAGCAGGCCTTGCTTTGTCCTTTACAGAAGTTGTTCCCAACTCTCCAGTTCTTGAGGCAGTTTATCAAGAATCCTCTGATACTTTTCCAGCTCAGAATAAGAAGATTCTTCTCCTCATCTGGTGGTGGAGCTTGTTTGTATGATTGGCAATGCCAGTGAGGAAGCACCTACATTGAAGAAGTGAAGACCATGCTGATAACCTTAAACAAGTATCAACTTCTGCTTTGGAAATGCTCAATGACCTCATCTCCACTGTTTGCTGGAGATGAGAGTTTCAAAGATTCACAACCTCTGAGAGAAACAAATCCTCTTCATCTCCATCTTATCCCATAGAAATAACATCCTCTCAGCATCCACCCTGTCAACTTTGTTTCTCACTTTACACATACTGCCAAACTTGCTGAGCTTTTCCAGCATTCTCTGTCTCAGTAGTCATGTGTTGGTATTTTGGTAAGAAATTGGATGGTGCACAAAGTGATACTTGCTGCTTTGTAGCCTTACCATCAAGTGCCATTGTAACAATTAGCAAAGGTTAACAGTTGCTAAGAAGTCTCACCTGAATCAGAATGAAGAGCAGAAGAACCCAGACTAAAATATCAAACCCCTCCCCCATTTCCACTCTGTTACATCATCACACTGTTCCTCTGTCCACAAACTCTATGATGCAAGACTCCATTGCCCAGCATCTCTCAGCTTTTCTTGTTCTGTTACTCTAACAACAGAATGTTTTGAGGTTCTTCTGCCCTGTTCATCTGAGATGGGAGCATACTGTAGCTGTCTCACTTCAATCTTTATCATATTGGTCTGATTAAGGTAGTGACTTTTGCCCTACTTTCAAAGTGTTAATCATTGATAAATTTAAGAGGAATCCTCTCCAAAAGTAAATGTATTAAATTTCACAAAGTTCATCTCACACCTGGAATTCATAAAATCATGGAATCCCTACAGTGTGGAAGCAGGCCATTTGGCTGATCGCGTCCACATCAACCGTTCAAAGAGCGTCCCACCTCCCCTGTCCAAGTCTATTGCAGTATTGTCCCCTCCATTCCATTGTTTGCATAAATTATAGAGAGGCAGACGGTTAGTGCCAATACTGTATTTTTAAAATCATTCCTTTTTGGGCCACAGCGCCATAGATCATCCTGAGTTGCCCGTTAAGAAGGTGGTGGTGGCTCTTTTGGATTACTGCAATCAGTCAGGGCTGTGACCCAGTAATAAGGAGGATACAATGATATATTCTGAAGTTTAGCTGTTGTGTGGCCTGGAAGGGAACTTGGAAATGATGATGATACCATGCAGCAAATCCTTAGAAGCTATTGTGGGTTACAGGTTAGGTCTCTTACTCAACTGTTTTACTTCCAACGTGTGACTTTTAAACTGGTGAGACTCATGGGCTCCTTCATTGCTGGCTGTATGAGTGTTACATTTACATAAGTAACATAATGCTCAATCTTCAAATAATTCTTTCAAAGGTAATTCTTTATTATATTATTACAACTTATTTTCAGAATATGACGACTTGTGATGTTACAAACAGGAACACTGGGCAGATGAAACTGTCTAAACACATTCAACCATCTGACTCATGTCTAGCAGCTTCACAATGAAGATGGGCAGAGTGTTTCTCGTCACCATGATTGTGGTTCTTGCTACTGTCGGTGAGCTATGTTGTTACCTTTGCATATTTTGTGGTTAGTTGGAGACAAATATCTGCTAAATACTATCCTACATCCTTTAGAAGCATAGACTAGCGACCATGAACTGTACAGAGTAGAACTGAGAGATTATGCTAGACCTTGTAAGTGCTTCCTGATGGAAAGGACAGTGGGAGTAAATAGCAACACATCCATTGAGATTTCATCCCTGGTGTCCTGTACCACACATCATCAGGAATTGTGAAAAATATGCCTCAGACACACCTATTCAGCACACAGGACAATTCAGATGTAATACTCAATTCCAAAATAGCACGGAAAACCACTAGATTATCAATGAACAATATTTTATTTTTCCAATTCACAACGTGTTATCCTAAAGGAGTCCTGGATCTGAGCAGTGATACTTAGAATTTTATTTCAGAGAACTAAATTAGGGCATGTTGAACCCTTATCTAATAGCCAAAATACTAAAGCGTTGTAGTTTGAGGTACCAATATCATTTTTAAAACTTTTTCAAATCTTTAGTTACTTGATGATTTATTGAATTGCTTTGCTAATTAGAATACCTACAATAATTGGTGTCTCCAAATGCTCAGTAAATGTGCAATATGTGGTTGATGTAGGTTTGTGTCCTTTTAATACGTTCTCTGTTTCCTGTTTCAGATCTGGCCAAAATTCAACTTGCTGATAAGAATGACGTGAGAGTCTAATTTTAACACTTTTTGTTGATGTTAAATTCTCCTTGTTGTTTTAAAGTGGGCAATGCTCAGACCAATATTGATGGTTATAGATTAGTAGGTCTCCAATTCCTCGTCGTTGGATCACTGGTCCTGAAGGGGAAAAATCTATGAGGGGATCTAATTTTAGATTAGCAGTGATTCACGCCAGGAAGGACAGGACTGGGTTTTGCTGTGATGCATCTGTGCTCAAATTGACCCAAAACACATATTGATTTATATTTAATTGACAAATCCGACTGAAAGGTTGTAAAACACAACACCAGGATCAAACAGAAGGTAAGATACACCAAGTGGTAATCAGTAGGCCAAGGCTCTCTGAGTTGTCACATATGTTTGGAAGGAAATAGTAAAGGAGAAGGGACAGAATGTTCATCACAATGGCTGGGGGATGGTGAGCACGATAGTGTGACATCAACCTAATTGGCTGTTGTGTTGGTTTGCTGTCATTGTTTTGACCATTGGGAATCTTGTGGGTAGAATGCAGAGGCCAGTAACTGGCCTGATTTTTTTCTTTTTTGTATCCCATCACCAAGTCACCCTTTATTCACATGTGCGCAGTACACTGACTGTGGCCAACCAGCTCAGAGTCAGTCCCTGAACTGAGAAGATTATGAATCCCCTGTTTATGTATTTTTCTATTATCTCCCCACAACACCTGTGTTCTGTGTATACGTGCTGTGACTCAGTGAAGACACAATTATGCAACAAATTTCTATTCACCACTAGGAAAACACCCGTGTGGCCAGTGAATCAGTAACAAGCAAAGCCTGGCAATGGGCCTGATTCAAATTACTAAACAATTGAGCTTGTTAACAAACCAATGATCAGTTCAACGGCCAGTTGGAATTTTATTTGGGCCAAAGGGTCCGACAAATGATTGATCATGAGCAGATGCAAGTGAAAACAGGAGGTGACACAACGGATGCAGTTGTGATCATGTCATTCAATTCAGCAGACCCATAAAAGGGTACATGGCCAAGAGCGTATTCATACATTGATGCCATTGGGTGGGCAGAGTTATTGGGGTTAACGGTTCCATTCACACTTGGCCACTGGAGAGGTCATGACTCAGCAGAGATCATAGGATCAGTCAAAGTGAGTCCACTCAGCAAAGATGAATACAAACACATTAATTCACATCATTTGGATGTGAAATTAAGGTACTCGGAGGCTGGGTTAAGTACTGACTTATCAGGGAAAATGGAGAGATTCGGCTTCAACCAGGGTCTCAGCAGCTGATTGGGCTGTGTGTGTCATCAGAATTGAATCATACCAACATGTCAGAAGTTGCACTATGTAACTGAATTTTACATCCACACATTTAAAATACCTATGTGTTAATTTTACCATTTCAGCCACATTGTGAAGACTATCCTAATGCCCCTATCTGTACTAGAGAGTATATTCCAGTTTGTGATATCGATGGAAATACATTTCCAAATCGATGTGTGCTGTGTGGTGAAATAAGGTCAGTGCCTTTGCTTTCGATCTCACAATAGAGAATGAAATGAAAAGTCTGTGACCATCAAATTAGAGGGTATGTATTCTGAACATTTCTGACTTGAGCCATGCTGGCTGTCTGAAAATCTGCAGGAACAATTTGCCTTATAAAATAAGTAGTCAATTTACTCAACAACAGACAATAGAACCCTATCTACAAGGATGGTGCTTTTTCTCGTCACAACTCACTGCAATAGTGCACTGGAAATCAAGTCCTACTATGTCCACTGTTGTCACAAATGTGAGAACTTGATTAAAGCACCCAATTGTCTAATTATACCTCGCTGTCTAATTCATGCTAAAAGAACATATACAGCAGGTTTTTACTATTAACAAGAAAAAATGATTTTCTGCATTATCAAACTGCTTTTAGTGTAGTTAAAAAAAAACCCAAGAATTGCGGGAAGGAAGAGAAGCTTGGAGTAGCTTTGTTAATAAGTTGAGTAATAAGTTTGATAGCATGAAATGAGATTGGATCTAATGATGTAGACTCCTTAATGACGGAGGTTAAGAAACAACAAAGGGAAAAAGACACTGGTGAGAGAAGGCCCTCTAACATCAGTAGACACATAGAAACACAGAACGTAGAAGATAGGAGTAGGAATAGACCATCCAGCCCTCCAAGCCTGCTCCATCATTCAATATGATCATGGATGATCTTCCAACCCAGTACCCTGTTCCTACTTTCTTCCCATGCCCCTTTTGATCCCTTTAGCCCTAAGAACTATACCTAATTCCTTCTTGAATACATTCAATATTTTGGCCTCAACCACTTCCTGTGGCAGAGAATTCCACAGGATAACCACTCTCTGGTGAAGACATTTCTCCTTATTTTAGTCCTAAATGGCCTAACCAATAAATTAAACTGTGCCCCCTAGTTCTGGACCCCCGGTCATCAGGAACATCTTTCCTGTGTGATTATCCTGTTAGAATTTTATAAGTTTCTGTAAGATTCTCCCTAATCCTTCTAAACTCAAGTGAATCCTAACTGATCCAGTCTGTCTTCAAACGTCAGTCCTGTCATGCAAGGAATCAGTCTGGTAAACCTTTGTTGCACTCCCTCCATCACCAGAACATTCTTCCTCAGATAAGGAAACCAAAACTGCACACAATGCTTCAGGTGTGGTCTCACCAAGAATACGTAATTCCCCGCTCCTGTGCTCAAATCCTCTCACTATGAAGGCCAACAATACACTTGCCTTCTTCACTGCCTTCTGCACCTGCATGCTTACTTCCAGCAACTGGTGTAAAAGGTCACCCAGGTCTCATTGCATCTCCTCCTTTCCCAATCTATTACCAATCAGATAATACACTGCCTTCCTGTGGGACAGAGAATAAATCAGGAGATACTTAAGGCATCTGAAAAAGCACAGTACAGGAATTAATGGTGAATTTAATTTTCATATAGATTTGGAAAAACCAAATGGTAGCCATGAGAAGAATTCATGCATTTGGGATAGTTTCCTAGAACAATATGTTGTGGATCCTACAGGGATCAGGCTATTTTAGATCTGGTAATGTACAATGAGACAGGTTTAATAATGATCTCAGTGTAAAAGGTTCCTTAAAGGAGCAGTGACCATAACATGGTGGAAATTTGTACTCAGTTTGAGAGTGAGAAACTTGAGTCAGAAACAACTGTGCTGAACTTAAATAATAATCATATAGAGGTGAGGACAGAATTGCTGGAGTTGACTGGGCAAAGAACTTAGGAGAAAAGGCAATTGAGGGAAATCGGCAGATATTGAAGGGGAGGGGTAAATTAGTTTAGTTGGCTGGATGTCTGGTTTGTAAGGCAGAGTAACGCCAACGGTGTGGGTGCAATTCCTATACCAGCTAGGGTTACCATGAAGGATTCTCCTTCTCACCCTCTCCCCTCACCTGAATCATGGTGACCCTCACATTAAACTACTATCAGTTGACTCTCTCTAATGAGAGAGCAGTCCAATGGTACAGTGGGACTACGGTGACTTAATTTAAGAAAATAGTTCATGATTCATAGAAAAGATATATCCCAGTGAGGAAGAAAGATTTGAAGGAGATAAACCAACCACAGTTAACCAAGGAAGTTGAGGATAGTATCAAATTGAAAGAAACAAAAACATAAAATGTGACAAAAATAAGTGGTAAACATTCAGAAAATTTTAAAAGTCAAGAGAACATGACCAAAAAAAGGGGGAAAATAAAATGAGGGTAAACTAGCGAGTAAAATAGAAATGGACAGTAAGAGCCTCTTTAAATATATAAAGAGAGGCCAAAGTAAATATAGGCTCCTTAGAAAATGAGGCTAGGAACATAATAATAGATCAGGTACACTGGCTCTCCTTTGTCTAACTTGCTCATTACCTCATCAAAGACTATAACAGATGTGTCAGGCATGACCCCCCTTGATGAAGCCCAACTGACTCAGTCCTTTTTAAGCATGCACTTCCAAATACTCCACAATTTCATCCTTAAATATTGACCCTAAAATCTTACCAATGACCGAGGTCAGGATAACCAGCTTGTGGCTCCTCATCTTCTGCCTCCCTCTCTTCTTCAACATGAGTGATACATTAGTTTTTGTCCCCTTATCTAAAGAAAGATATACTGACATTAGAGGCAGTCTACAGAAGTTTCACTAAGTTGATTGTGAGTATTGAGGATTTTCTTATGAGGAGAGGTTGAGTAATTGTGCTTACACTAATTGGAGTTTAGTAAAATATAGGAGACCTTACTGAAACTTATAAGATTCTTATGGGACTTAACAGGACAGAAGCGGAAAGGATACTTCCTCTTGTGGAAGAGTCTAGGACCATGGAGTCATACAATCATACAGCATTGAAACAGACCCTTTGGTCCAACTAGTCCATGTTCCTAAACTAAACTAATCTCACCTGCCTGCGTTTGGCCCATATCCCTCCAAACCTTCCCTATTCATGGGGACTTATAAAAATGTCTTCTAAATGTCATAACTATACCTGCATCTACCACTTCCTCTAGCAGTTCATTCCACACACAAACCACTCTCTGTGCAAAAATGTTGCCCCTTATGTCCTTTTTAAACCTTCACCTCTCACCTTAAAAATATGCCCCGAGGAAAAAGACCCTTGCTATTCATCCTGTCTATATCTCTAATGATTTTATAAATCTCTATAAGGTTACCTCTCAACCTCCTATGCTCCAGTGGAAAAATCCCAGCCTCTCCAGCCTATTTTTATAACACAAACCTTCCATTCCTGGCAACATCCTGGTAAATCTTCTCTGAACTCTCTCCAATTTAACAATATCCTTCCTACAGCAGGGCAACCAGAGCTACACTCGGTACTCCAGAAGAGGCCTCATTAATGTCCTGTACAATCTCAACATGAAGTTCCAAATCCTATACTCAAAGGTCTGAGCAATGAAGGCAAGCTTGCTAAATGCCTTCTTCACCACCCTGTCTTCCTGTGACACAAATTTCAAAGAATTATATACCTGAACCCCTAGGTCTCTCTGTTCTACAACATTACCCAGGGTCCTACTGTTAATTATAAGCCCTGCCCTTGTTTGTTTTACCAAAATGCAATATCTTGTATTATGCAAATTAAACTCCACCTGCCACTCCTCAGCCCATTGACCCAATTGATTAAGATCTCTTTGTAATCTTAGATAACCTTCTCCATTGTCCACTATGCCACCAACGTTGATCTAAAGACAGTGATAAAGAGCAATTTCTTCTCTCACAGGGTATTGAACCTGTGGAAATTTTATTACCACAGAGACTGAGACAGACAGGTTTTTAATCAGGAAGGGAATCAGGGGTTATGGAAAAAGCAGGAAAATGGAGTTGAGGATTATTAGATCAGCCATGATCGCTTTGAATGGCGGTGCAGATTTAAAGGCCCACACGACCTACTCGTGCTCCAGTGTCTTATGATCTGAGTGTGGATCCCAATTATGATTTCTGTTTTCTTTTCAGATTGAGTGGCAATAAGATCTTAATTAAACACTTTGGAGAATGTTAATTCCACAAGCACGATAATGTTCCGACCTGTCTTTCCAAAAATGCAATAAAGAACTTTTTTGACTGAAGCAAACTTTAAAAAAATGTATATTTAAATGAATAGAATTTTAAATAAAATAATATCATGTTTGAAAGCATTATCTTAGCTTTATCTTTATAATGCAGGTTTAGACATCACAAGGTAACATCTCGTTAATTCACTCGAGAATTAATATCTTGTTAACCCACTCAAGAACAAATATCTCATTAATTCACTTGAGAATCTATATCTTACTATCTCACTCGAGAATTAATATCTCATCAACTCACTCAAATTAATACCTTGTAAACTTACCCAAGAATTAATATCTTGTGAACTCACTCAAGAATTAATACCTTTCTAACTCATTTGAGAAGTAATACCATACTAACTGAATGTTTCATTAATACCTCATTAATACGTCTAAATTAACACCTTGTAAACTCAGTCCCAAATACCTTGTAAACTCACTGCTGCACTAATATCTATTAACTCTCTCCAGAAGAAATGTCTTGCAAACTCATAAAGTTAGCTCAGTTGGCTGGATGACTGATTGGTAATGCAGAGTTACAGCATTAGTGTGGGTTCAATTCTGGCACCGACTGAGATTATCATGAAGGGCTCTCCTTCTCAACCTCTCCACTTGTCTGAGGCATGGTGACCCTCACCTTAAACCAAGACCTGCATTTCTCTCTAATGAGAGAGTAGTTCTCTGGTGACTTTTAAGACTTCATAAACTCATCACATATCATATAAATTGATCAATACTTCAAACTCACTCCAAGACTAACAGCCTGGAACCTGACTTCCAGACTAATAGCTCATAAAATTACTCCAAAGATTAATACCTTGTAAATTCACTTCAGGATTAACATCTCATAGACTCGGTAATCAGAGTGTTACTCGCATATTGATTTTCTACATGAACAATTAGCTTTGGACGGCAGAGTTTATGTTGTTCCCATTAGTGACTATCTAAAGTCCTTCTCAGCAACAGAAAGAGGTGGGAGATGATTCAACAGAGAAGGTGGAATAAATCAATGTTTAAATAATCACAAGCTGGACTGGTGACTGAACTGTTATTGAGTGTTAATGTCCAGTTGTATTCATAAGTTTTAAAAAATAACATCACACACAAGAATCAACTTGGTATTCTGGATAATGGATTTCTGAATCACCATTGAGAAACTGGAGGTCAGAGCCTAGACATATGCTGATCAATGAACTTGGAATCTGTGATTCAGTTATTCTAACGCCAATTTTCCTCACACTGGGGAAACTTCTCAAGTGGCCGGAGTCATACCTGGCAAAAAGAGAGATGGTTGTGTTGGTGGAGATCAGTCATCTCAGCTCCAGGACATCTCTGCTGGAGTTCCTCAGGGTTGTGTCCTAGGATTAACTATCTTCATCTGCTTCATTGATGACCTTAGCTCCATCATAAGGTCAGAAGTGGGATGTTTGCCAATGACAGCACAATGTTCAGCAATATTTGTGACTCCTCCAATACTGAAGCAGTCCACATTCAAATGTAACAAGATCTGGTTACCATCCAAGTTTGGGCTGACAAGTGACGATCGTGCCACACAAGTGTTAGGCAATGGCTATTTCCAACAGGAGTGAATCTAACCTTAGCTCCTTGACATTTAATGGTTTACCATCACCACTACCAACATCTTGGGGTTACCAATGATCAGAAACTGATCTGGACTAGCCATGTAAGTAGTGTGGCTACAAGAACAGTCAGAGCTTAGGAATCCTACACACAGTAATTCACCTCCCGACTCTGCAAAGGCTGTCCACTATCTACAATATACAATATAGTGTGATAGAATACTCCTCATTTACCTGAATGAATATAGCTCTAAGAACGCTCAAGAACTTTGACACCATCCAGGACAAAGCAGACTAATTGAGGCACCTCACTTTTAAACATGCACTCTCTCTTCCACAGATGTTTGGCAGTAGCTATTTGTACCATCTACAAGATGCACTGCAGAATTTCATCCTAGACATCTTAGATAGCACCTTCCAAACCCATGACCACTGCCATCTAGAAGGACAAGGACAGCAGTAATGTGGGAACACCACCCCCCGCAGTTTTCCTCCAAGCCAAAGCTGATTTGGAAATATAACACTGTTCCATCAGTGTCCTCTGGTCAAAATACTGGAACTCACTTTCCAGCAGCATTGTGAGCGTACCTACACCAAATGAACTGCAGCGATTCAAGAAAGTAGCTAATCACCACCATCTCACATGCAACTAGGAATGAACAATATAAATGGTGCTCCAACCAGTAAAGCCCACATTCTATGAATGAATAAAAAAGAACGATGGAAGTTCCAGTACTTTGGCTTTAGAACATGGCAACAGTGTGAGGCCAATAAAGACAGCAAGAACTGCAGATACTGGAGTCAGAGTCAATACAGTGTCGAGCTGGAGGAACACAGCAGGTCAGGCAGCATCAGAGGTGCAGGAGAATCAATGTTTCAGGTCGGGATCCTGAAACATTGATTCTCCTGCTTCTGTGATGCTGCCTGACCTGCTGTGTTCCTCCAGTTCCACACTTATTGACTGAGGCCAATGAAATTGTTTGAGGTCACAGTGAACAGGAGACTCTGTGCATGTGGCTAATTCTTCAGCAATACTGAAGTAGGAAAATGATGTTTCACTATGCATGTGAACCCAGAAAATTCTTTAGCTTTATTTGGTGTCTGAGATGTTATATCAGAAACAATTAACATTGAATTTCCTCTTATGTTTTCTTTTTATCCATAACTTCAGATATATTCTCTACAGTCCTGACTGTAAATCTTCCACTGTAAGCAGTAATCTGTGATTTTTTGCAGTTCTTGGATGGATCCTTTGAAGTGAATTTGAATTGGTGCAACTTCAACATTGGTAGCCTGTCATTGTCAGACTTTCTCTTCAACAGAAGACATCATGAAAGAGATAAAACTACCCAGTGTTCAGTCAAGCAGAAGTGGTATATCATATCAATAAGTACCTTTTCATCCTGATGTGACAGCCCACTTGTCCTCTCTACTGTAAACTTTGGGATGCTGTTCATAATTCCAGTCTTTATGTTTCAGCTGCTGAAATTGTTCTGTCTAGCCTTCAAGCCATCACCCTCTTACACCACTCTAAATGGCCAGTTCACAAAGATGTTGAAGCTGAAAATACATTCAGTTGAAGGGAAATACTTTTAGTCAAATGTTTTAGTCAATAATGCTAAGAAAATACTTCTAGTTAATAATATTGGAAACTGACAAAATACTTGGGGAGATATGTAGAGTGAACACTTAATTATGTAGATTATCCTCTGAGGTAAGCTGTGATATGACTGCAACCTCAGTAGTCACGTGACATGATTTTGCCAAGAGGTTGGAGCCTGTACAGCATAGAGCATGATGCTTTTTAGCATCATGTCATGTACAATTTGTTAATAAATATAGTTCGAAAGCAACCTAGAAGTCTGGCCTGAGATAGTATGAGGAACCAAAGTGCCCATAACAGAACATTATCTTGCTCCAAGATGGCCCAGAAAAGCTCTGTAAAAATACATCAGGCACTGCAGTTATGCTGAAGGAGAAGTTGTCCTCATTCAGTTTGTGGCCAGTTAGATATTATTCAGGGTTCAAGTACACACAGTAATTTCTCAGCGAAACAAAGTACAGTGTGTCCTGTGAGAGTAGTGTTAATAATGATTTTTTTAAAATTCCCTCATGAGATGTGGGCGTTGCTGGCAGGTCAGCATTTATTGCCCGTCCCTAGTTGCTTTTGAGAAAATGGTCATAAACTACCTTCTTGATCCGCTGCAGTCTATGTGCTGTAAGTCGATCCACACACTGTTTAAGATATTAAGTATTTTCTGTTTGCCAAAGTCCAAGAGCCTGAACCTGTGATGTTTTGGATAGATTGTTTCCTGGGCTGGCACTCTCTTTCCTCTCTAGCTCAAACATTAGTTATCCTTCTGACCTTTCTCCCCCAGTCTCCTCTCCTCCACTGATTATGCACCCTTGCCTCTAGCACTGGGTGCATTTAAGCTCAAACAACAAGCTGTGAGTTGCAAATTGAACGTCACCTGTGGACTGCAGTGCTTCAGGAAGACAGCTCACTATCATCTTCGCAACGGCAACCAGGGACAGGCAATTAAATGCTTGCCAGCCCCCGATGTCCATGTTCTACGTGTGAATAAAAATTTTAAAAAGCTCACTCTACATCATCCCCACGCTTGGCTTTCACCGAGTTTGTTTCAACGTCTGGAAATTTGTTGAAATGTGATTTCCCAGACCATGAGGAATACGCTGCTGCACAGGACTCTGCATTAGACTTGGGTGCTGAGACTGGTTTAACATTTCCCTAACCTTCAGCTTGGCTGCCTATCTGCTGACTGGACTTCATGCATGACTGGTCTCTCAGCTTTGTTTTACTGCTGCACTATAGGATCAGTATTCTCGGCTCTAGCCTTCTACCTGTTCTTTTGTTTGCTGTTCCCTTGTTGGGAACCATTCACTTAATCTGAGTCAGCTGTAGCTCTCTCTCCTGGGTTCCCATTCAGATCACCTATTTCTAGATGGCCTCTGTTTTGCCACTTTCTATCTGCTTTCCAATGTGGCTGACACGATTCGTCCTTCCATTGGTATATAAGGATGCAAAGGTTGATTTTATTATTGCCTGGGGTTCCACAGCACTTTTTCCCCAACAAAGGTAATATACTACAGATGCTGGAAATCTGAAATAAAAACACAAGATGCTGTTAAAATTTAAGCAGTCAACACTTCCAATCTTTGTCAAAAACTGTTTAAACCTGTTAATGTCTGCATTTAAATGGTCTGGATAGCGATTCAAAACAAACACAGAACATACTGGAGAAACTCAGTAGGTCTGGCAGCATCTGTGGAGAGAGAAAGAGAGTTAACATTTCATGTTTGATATGACTTTTCTCTAGAACAACAAAGACCAGACAGGTCTCAAAGCATCGACTCGATTTCTCTCTTCACAGATGTTGCCAGACCTACTGAGCTTCTCCAGGACTTTCGGTGTTTATTTCAGATTTTCAGCATCCACAATATTTTGATTTTACTTATACCTATAGTAAATGCTGGATCACTTCACTAAAGCCCAGGGAACAAAGACATGGTCCTCCATACATTGGCCAACAGATGTGCAGCTTGGCAGAAACTTAAAGGGAACTGCTTTTCTTCATTTAGCTACAGTCATAAGGTGGTCATAGATTGATAGATATTCCCGATCTCTTTCAGGTTTGATCAGTAACATCCAGCACTGTGGAAATCATTCAACACACTATCATGGGAAATAAAGTAACTGAAGTGAAGCCATTTATGAGGAAAACATTTTTATTCAAATCTCGATGTCATTGATAAATTGGAAATAAAGTGAAAATGCAAAACAATTGTAAAGAAAGGGTTAATTATTTGGTTCTGAAGCTTGCTGAATTATCACTGATGTATTGATTTCTCTCCGTATATAGAATCTTTAGCTTTTGCCTGTTAAGCAAAGGTTTGTAAATTTAAAATTTCACACTAGGACTGACTTTAGAGGAATGGCCATTGTAGCCATTTTAGTAAACTGAACGAAGTGACATTCAAGTGCACAGTGACACAAATATTTCAGACAACTTTAATCAGTTGATAAGAAGTGCTATAAATTTAATAACTTAAAGGGAAATCTCCAGATTGACTGGTGAAAAATGGCACTGAATAAAATATTGATTTATCAAGAGATTTTATTTAGTGGGCTAGCAATTACATGTAACGAGTGAAATTATTCAAGAATAACCCAGTAAAATTAAAGTTATTGATAAGGAACAAACTCAATCAAGTTTGATTGTTACACAGTTGAGTGCGCACTGTCACATTAAAAGTGTAAGAGAAATGTATCAAAACTGGGGGTGGAGCTTTCTCATCCCTGAAAGTGGCAAAGGAGGTAAGAAGGGGAATAATTGGGCCCGGAAAGAAACTCGGTCCCTTCTTGCCTCCTTATTAAATTAAATGCTGGGCAATAGGATAATGAAGCAGTCCACATCAAAATGCAGCAACATCTGGACAATATCCAAGCTTGGGCCGGAAAGTGGTAAGTAGACCCCTCCAGGTCCAGGAAGATCAGATGTAACCTGGTGCGGCATCTTCTCCCCAGCAAGAGGTATCCTGTGATGAGGGGTGGTCCTATAAACAAACAGGAACTAGGGGAGATTGGTATCTAGTGAAGCTGTAGGCTGTTTCTTTAAGCCTGACTTCAAAGTTTGGACTGCTCTTTCTGCCAGACCTTTGAGTGATGGATGATATGGACATCCTTATATGACAACTGTCATTCGACTTTAGGAAGTACTCAAATTCCCTGCTGCTAAACAGTGGCCTGTTATCTGTGACCAACACTTCCGGGAGTCTATGTCTTACAAACTATGTTTTTCTATCATTGTTCCCGGGTTTGATGAATGAACTCTATGCATGTCCAGCCATTTTGAATGGGTGTCCACAATGACTTAGAAAGGACCTGCATAGTCGACGTGTAACAAGAATCCAGAGGTTACCTGTCCATTCCCACATATGTGGGGAGCTGTTGGCAGTAATTTTTGTCCTTGTTGCACTCTGGGAACAGCCCCATCAATGCAGCTATGTCTGCATCTTTTCCTGGCCAACAGACATGACTTGTTGCCAACATTTTCATTTTGGAAACCCCTGTTGGAGTTCAGCCAGTATGTGGTGGCGAACTTTGCTTGGGACAATCACTCTTGCTCCCCATAATAACATGCCATCCTCTTCTGTGATCTGGTCTCTCCAAGTCCAAAAAGTTTTAAATTCTGGTTGTGACAGTCCTTCAGTTTCCAACATCACCACCAACTGTTTCAGATTTGCCAGGACTGGATCTTTCCACATCCAAAGTCTGATATCATCAGCTGTGATTGGAAGTGAGTCTAAGGATTGGCAACATCCTCAGTGTTACCATTTACCAGAAACTACAGGCTATGACATTGTGTGCTTACCTACAGCACGTGGACTGCAGCAGTTCAAGAATGCAGCTCACTACCTTCTCAAGGGCAACGAGACATTGGCAATAAATGCTGGTGCAGCCAGCAATGCCCACAGCTCACGAGTCAATTTAAAATAAGCTCCGTGGGTGATGTTCTTGACCTAACAGCAACTAAGGCTGTTAAGTGGACAATTAATGACCATTGAAGGGCACAATTCACCACCTCCTCAGCAAGCAAGAAAGGTAGCTAGTTTCCCCAACAGAGAAACTGGGATGATGAGCCTGCTCTGTTTTTTGCGAGGGGGGGGTGATTGTATCAATTACTCCAATCTTGGGGACAATCAGAGACATATATGGTGTGAAAAGAGATGGCCTCTAAAAACAAATTTACACCCTTGCCTCCAAATCCCCTTTCCCTTTGACTCCCACACCAGGTCCTTAGCATTTAGTGTGTCCTGGCCTCTGATTGGGCAACAGTCTGTGGCAAACTAACTGCGAGTGTAAAGGTGCCTGTAATGTACTCGCTGTGCACTGACCATGAGCTCTTCATTAGCAGTTAGTCCTGTGAGTTATCTCAACAGTGGGGACAGTTTGTTAGTTGTCACTTAATACATTCATCCCACACAAATGGCAAAATCTCAGTTCCATATTTTTGTAATGTCTAAGATAGGGAATTCAGAAAAGTAACATATTTAAATCCTAAACCATAAGATATTGGAGCAGAAGTAGGCTATTCAGCCCTGCCATTCAATGAGATTGTGACTGATCTGATATTCCTCTACTTTTACTTGATCACCACAATGATTGTTTCCCTCAATGACTAAAAATCTGTTTATCTCAGTCTTGAATATACTTAATGACCCAGCCTTGACAGCCCCCTGTGGTACAAAAAAACTCTCATACATGAAACCTGCTTTCAGCATCTCTATACTTGACTATACCAATGCCCTTGTAGCAGGCTAATCTCCCATATAACACCTGTCATAAACCCGAGTTTATCAAAAACTCTGCTGATTCTATTTTAACATAACATCAATCCCAGTCCCCTATGACCTTTGTCCTCCCTGACCTACACTGTCCCCTGGCCAAACATGAGCTTGATTTTAAAATTGTCAACTTTGTTTTCAAATCACAACACAGCCTCAGCACTCCATTTTTGTAATCTCTTCCAAACCCTCAACCCTCCCACTCAGCTGCATTCTACTAATTTTGAACTGAATTTCAATCACTCCAACATGCCTTCAGTTGCCTCGGCCCTCAGTTCTGGAACATTCTCCCTACATCTCTTGCATGTCTACCTCTTCCACTTTCTCCTTTTAAGACAGTCCACAAAATCTACCTCTCTGACCAGGATTTTGGTCATCTGCTGTATATTTCCTTCACTGGCATAGGAAATACTTGGGTCCTGTGAAGGACCTTGGGACATTTAATTGCATTAAAGATAATATATATCCATAACTTGTTGGTGTTGAGTATATTCAAGTCCGAGATCAATACTCAATGGTGTTAGTGTATTCAAGTCAGGGATCAATAATCTATTTGTGTTGAGTATATTCAAGTCAGAGATCAACATATAGTCGGGTAGTTGGAAATGACAGATGGGGACCTAGTGAGAGAGGATGTAGTGGAGATAGAAGATCAGATACAATGACAGAGCAGGCTCAATGGGCTGAATGGTTTACTTATGAAATATAAGGATGCCAAGGATAAATTTTTGAAGGGTTTCAGAGATATTGCTACTAATGCTGATGAAGTGAAGCTGTTTCTGATAATTTTCTGGCTACAACATGATACACAAGAATGGAACTTGACAAGTGAAGTCCCACCCAGTCGGATGATGGAGGTGAACTGCTGGGGGATGGATTGTATGGCCAACTCTGAGAAACGCTGCTGACAGACTGAGGAGATATAGTCTACAATAAGCATTCTTGTCTCTGTGATGGAAATATAACTGCCAATTACTGCTCAGTGATAGAATTTTAAAAACATATTGTTTGGTTTTCAAAATTAATGATAAGCCTGAAACTCACTCCATAAAGGACCTTTGAAGCCAATATTCACCTTTTTTGTCTGGGCAGTATACAGAGCCAAGGCTAAGACTAAAGGTGGTGTTTTAGCATGCTTCTGTTGCTAGAATCACTTATTGAAATCAAACAAAAACTTTTGAAAACCATTATTTAGTCACTTATTTAGTCCAATCCAGGGACTTTCAGGATGTCAATGGTAATACTGTAAACAGGAAGAGGACATATAGCTACACTGTTTAACTCATATTCAGGAACTTCACAATGAAGATATGTGGAAGCTCTCTCATTATCACGAGTGTGGTCCTCATTTTCACTGGTGGGTGATACCTCATGATTATGTTTTTTGATTTTTGTTTAATATTTGTAGAGCAGAGGGATGTCAAAGAAGGAATTCTTATAAATGTGAATTCTAACTGAACTAATGTTCTAACTTTAATAAAAGGTTTGATCTGAGTGGAGGTATTTTAAAAGCACCTGCACGGTCGCTGAGAGTTTTAGCTGAAGGGAATAGATGGGTTAGCATTGATAAAATTCGAATTGTCCATTAATAGAAACAAATTCAGGTCTTCCATTCCATCAATGCTGAAGCTGCAATTTAATGGTGAACAGTCATAATCAGGACTTTTTTGAAGAGAATAGAATGATGGACATGCTTTCTACTAATAGCCTTTATTGATTGTTTATTGTAATCTGAGTAAATACAATCATTATCTTCAGTTGAAATCGTTTGAACAATCTGATTTATTAAAAAAATCTAACTTGATTTAAGTAGGAATCTCCATATTTTGAAATGTTTCCCTTCTCAGTAAACTGCTTATTTACTACCGGTCTTCATACTATTTAGACTTTGTGATAATTGTGTATCTGTCTATTTCAGGTCTGCTTTGGATTTCTTCAGTGAATGCTAATCTGGTGAGCTTTAAGGCTTAAATCTGCTTGTTTGTTAAAAGACACTGAAAATCACAGAATGCCCACCAACTACATTTCTTCCCCTTCCCATCCAAAAGTTGTTTCTTATGATCCCATTTTGAGTTTATTTTGTTATTCTCGAAGATAAGTGATATTTTTTAGATGCTTATATTATCAGCCTGTTCATTTCAGCCCTTGGACCCCCGCTGTGATGACATCTGGGAATTTCCGGTGTGTCCCTTGACGATACCTGTGCTGTGCACTTCAGAAGGTCCAACTTATGGATATCGCTGTCTAGTCTGTCTTTTCGGCTGGTTAGTGTCATTGCCATTCCTTTTGTTCCAGACAAAATTTCAGCTGTGAATGCCTCCTCTCTTTCTGCCGCAACACTGTCTAGCGTAACTCAATACTTGAATGCAGTATCAAGTGGTTTCCCAGAAAACTGTAAGTTATTTCCATTGAAATAGAAGCAAAGACAAGACTTTTGAAATTCGGTTGACTGGGCTTTAGCAAATTGACTCCCCACCACATCATAGGGACTGGAAGAAGATTTGGAAATGTTGAAAGTGAAAAGATTTACCTCATCTCAATGTTTAAAAACATCGAACGTCCACGCTGACACTAATCCTAAATTTATATCCCGTGCTGATCCTCAATTTTAGCCCAGCATTTATAACAGATTAGTAAACACTTTTACTGTAGGAGTATATGCAAGCTAGCATTTTTACATCATTACTACACTCATCAGTTCTATCATGGAGGGGCATTAGCATAGTGATAGTGTTAGTAACCCAGAAGGTCAGATAAATCCTCTGGAAATACAAGCTCAAATCCCATCACAGCAGCTGGCGCAATTTAAATTTGATAAATATGGAACCGAAAATTAGTCTTGGTAATGGTGACCATGAAGCTACTATTGGAAAAACTCATCTGATTCACTGATGTCCTTTAGAGATAGATATCTGCCGGCCTTACCTGGTCTGGCCTACGTATGACTCCAGACTCTCAGTAATTTGGGCTAACTCTTAACTGCCCTCTCAAATAGCGGAGCAAGCCACTCAGTTCAAAAACAATGACTGTCTGTGCAAACTCCACACATTCTCCTTGTGTCTGCGTGGATTTCCTCCAGGTGCTCCGGTTTCCTCCCACAATCCAATGATGTGCAGATTAGGTGGATTGGCTGAGCTAAATTGTCCACAGTGTCCAGGGATGTGTAGGCTAAGGGGTTTAGCCATAGGAAATGCAGGGTTACAGGGATAGGGTAGTGGTGTGGGTCTGGGTGGGATGCCTTTCAGAGAGTTGGTGATGGGCCAAATGGCCTGCTTCCACACTGTAAGGATTCTGTTCTATGAACGAAAGTCAGGCTACAAATATTGGTCTTGGCAGCAATGCCTTTTTTACAGGAACAACATTTTAAAAGAAGATCCTGGCTACTATTTATTTTGTAGTGATACCATGAGCTTTTCCTATTCAGTAAACTCATTATTGCTATGCTTGACATAGAATAGCCTCATGATTGGACTGAGGATGGGGATATTTGTGGAACTTTCTCCTCCAGTGACTTGTTTAATTGTCCACCACCATTCATGACTGGATGTGACAGGTCTGCAGAGCTTAGATCTGATCCATTGGTTGTAGGATTGCTTAGCTCTGTCTATCACTTGCTGCTTATACTTGGCATGCAAATAGTCCTGTTTGGTACCTTCTCCAGATTTTTAGGTGTGCCTGGTGCTGCTCCTGGCATGCCCTCCTAATGAGACTCAAGCAGCTGAACAGCCCACTCCTGTTCCTACGATATGGGTATTAATCGGTTACAGGTTAGGAAGGCTGACCATAGGTCTTCCTCACCTGGACTTAATTTCTGAGGTGGTAGGAGGAGTTTGGGCATTTCCTTAGTAACAAGATGCCCGGTTATTTGCCCTTCCTGTCACCTTCCCTGCAACTTCTTGATAAGTTCCTGGATGAACTTCCTGGTCTACAGCCATCCCTCAGTGTTGTCTCAACCTCACAGACTTCAGAGTCACAGGCAAGTGTGTCGCCAAAAATGCCAAGTTAACACCGAAAGCAATAATCACAGCCTTCTGTCCCTTTCATGCTAACACTACTCAATTTTTGGTTGAAAAGGAGGTCCCAGAGCAGGCTTAACATTGAAAGAAACAAAACCAGCACCACCTTCTCCCTACATTACAGCTCCTGTTCTACTACCATCTACGATAGCTATTTTTTTAAAGATCATTAAGCAGAGGAAACATGACCCTTAAAGAATGATTTAGTAAACTTGTCTCCTGGCTCATGTCACTGACTGACGGAGAAATCTGGTGCACATTACAGGATTTTCTTGCCAATTAACTTGTCGATAGACCATTGCAGTTGGTGGAATCTGTGGTTAAATGATTTATCATTTAACATGGAAAGAGCTGATTACAAGGTTCTATGGGCAAGATGTGACTGCAAAAAACTAAACAATTATTTAACAATTTTTCCTCTTTTTCAGGCTAAATGATACAGACACCACAGGGCTACTAAATCGATCCTGCTTAAAAGATAATCCAAACTGGAGATTTACTTTCTAAAACTCTGCAACTGTAGAATTAATAAATGAGATTGCTTCTACATTATCTGTTGTCATTTTCTATCACCTGGGGTGACAAAATGGCTCAACGGTTAGCACTGCTGCCTCACAGCACCAGGGGCTTGGGTTTGATTCCACCCTTGGGTGACTGTGTAGAGTTTGCACATTCTCCTTATGTCTGCATGGGTTTCCAGTGGGTGCTCCTGTTTCCTCCAACAATCTAAAGATGTGCAGGCGAGGTGGATTAGCCATGGGAAATGCAGGCTTATAGGGTGGGTCTGGGTGGGACGCTCTTCAGAGGGATGGTATAGACTTAATGGATCGAATGGCCTGCTTCCACACTGTAGGGATTCTAGAAACATCTGATCAAGTTACAAGACAGAATTAGGTAATATAGTTCATCTGGTTAATGGAGTATTTATAGTCCACATATATATCTCACTCTGCCTGAATTAAAGTTTTCCCTCTGCTCTCCATATCCTGCTATTGCATATATCATTCATGTATCTCTCTTCGGTTGCCTCAACAGCACTTAAACCTATTTACATGAAGCAAGTTCCACATACTCACCACTTTCTGGGAGCAATATCTCTGACGGATTCAAATCATAGAAGATTTGTGCACAGCTTTGAAAATTCCACTTCAGGATGAACCTAGACCAATCACGTTAATTTGACATTGTCAAGTTCCTGAAAGACCTGAAATCCCCACCCTCAGTCATAATCCCCCATGTCCACAGAACTGAGGAAGGGTCACCGGAGCTGAAACGTTAAATCTTTTTTCTTCACAGATGCTGCCAGATTCGCTGAGCTTTTGCAGCAATTTTTATTTTTGTTCCACTGTGTTTATAGTTGGCTGGTTTCCATTTTGTTGCTAATCTAGAGTTTATTATAAGAGAAATGAGAACAGAACAATTGGACACATTAACGTAATTGGACAAAGCTAGGTTTATAAAAGGGAAATCTTACTTAACTAATCTGCTGGAGTGTTTTTTGAGGATGCAACAAGTAGAATAGATGAGAGAATTAGTAGATGTAGTATGTTTAGATTTCGAGAAGGCTTTTGATAATGTCCCATTTAAGAAGTTAGTGGGCAAAATTAAAGCACACCAAGATTGGAGTTTTATATTGGCATGGATCGAGAATTGGTTGACAGAGTGGAAACAGAGAGTTAGAATGAATGGGTCTTTTTCCAGCTGGCAGGCAGTGACTAGTGGGGTACCACAAAGATCAATGCTTGGGCTTGAGCTTGAGCTATTCACAATATATATAAATGACTTGGATGAGGGAACCAAATACAATATTTCCAAGTTTGCTGACTGCATAAATTAGGTGGGATCTTGATGTTGTGAGGAGGATGCAAACAGGCTTCAAGGCAATTGACACATATTGAGTTTTTAAGCACATGTGGTAGATGCAGTATAACATGGATAAGTGTGAAGTTACAAAAACAGAAGTTGTTGGAAAAGCTCAGCAGATCTGGCAGCATCTGTGAAAAAAAAATCAGAGTTAAAGTTTCGGGTCTGGTGACCCTTCCACAGAACGGTGTGAAGTTATACATTTTGGTGAGAGAAACAGAAAACCTGAGTATTGTTTGAATGGTTTGAATACGTGGATGTACAAAGAGATCTGGAGGTCCTTATTCACCAGTCAATGAAAGCAGATGGGTAGGTGCAGCAAGCAGTTAAGGCAGTGAGTGGTATGTTGACCTTCATTTCAGGAGGATTTGAGTTCAGAAATGGACATGTTTTACTGCAGTTATACAGGGCCTCCTGTCTCCCTACATAAGGAAGGATATACTTGCCATAGAGGGAATATATCAAACACTCACTTGGATGATACCAGGGAATGGGAGGTCTGTCCTGTGAGGAGGGACTGGTTTGACTGGGCCTGTATTCACTAGACTTTAGAAGAAAGAGTGGGGGAACTGATTGAAATATATAGAATTCTAATAGCGCAAGAAAGATTAGATGCAGGGAGGATGTTTTCCATTGGGGTGTTTTGAACCAGTGTCACAGTCTCAGGATATAGAACAGGCCATTTTGGACTGATATGAGGAAACATTTCTCCATTCAGAGCATGTCAACCTGCATTACACAGACCACAGAAGGCTGTGGAGGTCGGGGATGACTCAGTGTATTCAAGAAAAAGATAGATAATGTTTTAGATATTAAAGGCATCAAAGAGTAAGGAGAGAAAGCAGAAATATGGTACTCAGGTTCAGGATCAGCCACAATCATATCGAATGGCAGGACATGTTTGAAGGGACAAATGGCCTACTCCTAGTTTCCATGTCTATGTCTATGTCGGTGTGTTTTGCAAATGTAGCATAATGCTCCAATGACATTGCTTTCACATAATGATCTTATTGAAACACAGAAGGTCATGAGTAGACTTGACAGGGTTGACGTTGAAAGGATGTATCCTCATTGTAGGAGAGAATAGAACTAAAAATCAGGGCTCTCCCAATTAAGATGGACAATGGAGATTATTTTTCTCTGAGGGTCATAAGTCTGTGGAACTCTCTGAGAAAGAGTGCAGTGGAGGCAGAGTCATTGGGTGGAAAATTATAGGGGTTCTGATGATATGCAAAAGCAGGATTTGTAGAAGAATCACAAAAATCTGGTGATACCTAAATTTTTAAAAAATTTAACTTATCTAATCAACATTTAGAGAAGCGTTATTCCATACCTCTGAGGCTGGTGGGACTTAAACCCCAGCCTCCAAGTTCAGGGATAGGAACACTACACTGTGCCACAAGGGAACCTATTGTTTTTTATTTAACCTATTTTTCTAATTAGAGATAGTAGGAACTGCAGATGCTGGAGAATCTGAGATAACAAGGTGTAGAGCTGGATGAACACAGCAGGCCAATCAGCATCAGAGAAGCAGGAAAGCTGACGTTTCAGGCCTAGACCCTTCTTCTCTATTTTTCTAATTAATTTGTTCAGAGATATTATTACACACCTCTGAAGCTGGTGGGACTTGAACCCAGGCCTCCTGGTTCAGGGGTAAGGACACTACCACTGTATCACACGGAGACCTATCTGGACGCCAGGAGCAACCCGTTGCACCTTTTATGCACCTTAACAAGTGGCAGGACGTGTTTAGATTCATAGAGTCATACATCCTTCAATCCAACCTGTCCATGCCAACCATAACCCCAAACTAAACTAATCCCACCTGCCTGCGCTTGACCCATATCCCTCCAAACATTTCTTATTCATGTACTTTTCAAAATGTCTTTTAAACATTGTAACTCTATCTGCATCCACCACTTCCTCAGAAGTTCATTCTACACATGAACCACTGTGTCAAAAAAACTGCCCCTCATGTCTTTTTAAAATCTTTTTCCTCTCATTTTAAGATTATGTCCTCTAGCCTTGAAATTCTTCACCCTGGGGAAATGACATCTTATTTATCTTATCTATTCATCTTATTCTATACTCATGATTTTATAAACCTCCATAAGGTCACATGTCAACCTCCTACGCTCCAGTGAGAAAAGTCCCAGCCTATCGCTGGGACTTCTTTACTGGAGCATAGGACGTTGAGAGGTGACTTTGTAGAGGTTTATAAAATCATGAGGCGTATATACATAAGTGAATGGTAGTTGTCTTTTCCTAGGGTGGGGATTTCAAGACTGGGAACATATTTTAAGGTGAGAGGAGAAAGATTTAACAAAGACAGGAGGGGCAATTTTTTTATACAGTGAGTAGTTCATGTGTGGAATGAACTTCTAGAGGAAGTGGTGGACGCGGGCACAGTTATAATGTTTAAAAGGCATTTAGATAAGTACATGAATAAGGAATGTTTGGAGGGAAATGGGCCAAGCGCAGGCAGGTGTGACTAGTTTGGTTTGGGATTATGGTCAGCATTGCCTGGTTGGACGGAAGGGTCTGTTTCCATGTTGTTCGAATCTATCAAGCCTCTACTTATCACCCAAACCTTTCATTCCCAGTAACATTCTGTTAAATTTCTTCTGAACTGTCTCCAGCTTAATATCTTTCCTGTAACAGGGAGACCAGATCTCTTTCTCTCTAGGAAGCAATGAGTTACCAGTTAAGGGAGTTTATAGCTTATTAATACTAATGGGACAACTCATTACATTAATACTGACACATTACTGGCCCATTGTGTCCACAGCAGTCAACAAAGATGTGACTACACTAATTCCATTTTTCTAGCTTTTGCCGCATATCACTTTGGCAAGATAAATGAATATCTGAATACTGCTTAAAGATTATGAGAGTTTCTGACACATTCACTCTCTCAGGCAGTGAGCTCCAGACTTCCACCACCCACTGAGTAAAATAATGTCTCTGCCACTCTCCTCTTAGCCTTCAACCTCCTACTTTCAAATCTATTACCCTTGGTTATTGACCATTCTACTAATGGAAAAAGCGCCTTCCTATCTACTCTACCTGCATCTTACTTGTTCTTATTCATGTTTGTCAGGTCCCTGCTAAACCTTCATTGCTCAAAGAAAACAACTCCAACCTTTCCAATCTTTCCTCAAAGCTCAGATCCTCCAGCCCAGGCAGCAACCTGGTAAATCTCCTCTGCACCCACTCCAGTGCAATCACATCCTTTTTTTATGACGTGATAACCAGAATTGCATGCAGTACTCCAGCTGTGGTCTAACCAGTGTTTTATAAAGTTCTCGTATAACCTCCTTGCTCTTGTATCCTGCGCTTTGGCTAATAAAAACAATTATCCCATATACCTCCTTAACCATTCTATCTACCTTCCCTCCTTATCTACCCACTCTCCTATCTTCAGGATCTGGAATTAAAAGTCTAATGATGACTATGAAGCCATTGTTAATTGTCAAGAAAAACCCACCTGGTTCACTAATGTCCTTAGGGAAGGAAACTGCTACCCTTACCTGTCTGGCCTAGATATTACTCCAATGTGGTTGACTTTTAACTGCCCTCTGGGCAATTAGGGAGAGGCAAATAAATGCTGGCCCGGCCAGCGATGCCCTCATCCTACAAACGAGCAATAAAAAAAAGTAGCATGTTGTTCTGGGAGTGACACGTGAAAAGATGAGGCTAGAATTGGACAAGAGGGATGTCATAGGGGTGGGGTAGGTAGTTAATGAGGCCAATCTGGTGAGATACAGCGAGGAAACACATGAGGCCCCATGTTGGAAAACGCTTCAAAAAACATGATGCAACTGGCACTCAGCCAAAAAAAAGTAAAGATGCAGCCCATTGAGTATTTTTGAGGCAGAGGTTGATAAATTCTTGACTAACAAGGGAGACAAAGGTTACAGGGGAGTAGGCAGGATTTTGGGTTTGAGGTCACAATCAGAAATCATGATTTTCTTGAATAATGGTGTAAGCTTAAGGGGTTGAATGACCTATTCCTACACCTATTTCACAAGTTACTAAATTCCTTGAACTAAATTTAAACCCAAGTGTCAGGGATAGATGGTAAAGTTCTTGCGAACAAAACAAAATTATGGGTGGTAAATAGTGCAGAGGATAGCCTTACATTACAGGAGTCTATTGATAGGCTAGTCAGATGGACTGATCAGTGGCAAATGGAATTCAATCGGATAAGTGTGAGGGGATGCACTAGGGCAGGGCAAGCTGCCAGGCCAAAAGACCACCACGGGCTGCTGAAAGGCTGCCATGGGCCACCGAGAGACTGCTACACCGGGCTGGGAAATTACCATGCCAGGCCACAGAGAGACTGCCTTGTGCCACTGAGAGACCGCTACACCAGGCCAGGAGCTTGCCATACTGGACTGAGAGACCGCTATACTGGGCTGAGAGATCACCACGCCAGGCCAGGAGACCGCCATGCCAGGTCTAAAGGACGCCATGCTGGGCCGAAAGACCACCACGCCGGGTCGGGGACCACCACATGAGTCTGCACTGAGGCCAGGAATTCAGGACTTCACTGAGAAGAAAGAGGAGGGAGAAAAAAAAAACACTAAACAAAAAGAGTAAAAAGAAACAAAAAGAAACAGATGGAGTGGACGAGCTCCAGCTGAAGCGTCCTCCTCCACCGCCATCTTCGAGTCTTCGATACTGTTGGTTGGAGGGATCAATGACCAGGGGTATAGGTTTAAGGTAACGGACTGGAGGTTTAGAGGGGATGTGAGGAAAAATATTTTCACCAAGAGGATGGTGGGAATTTGTAACTGCTTGCCTGCGAAGGTGGTAGAGGCAGAAATCCTCATAACATTCAAGATGATGTTTAGATGCGCACTTGCAATGCCAAGGCACACAGAATATAGATCAAGTGCTTGAAAATGGAATTAGAATAGTTAAATGCTTGTTTTTGATCTGCACAGATTTGATTGGCCACAGGGCCTTTTCTTGTGCTGTAGACCTCTATGACTGAACGGCTATGATCGGAATTTCACACAGCTACCTGGTTGAGTTAAGTGTACTGCGAATAATTCTTTAAAAGGTACTCAAAAGCAACGTTTAGTCATTCATTCACCACATGATGCAGGTGGCTCCCAGGGTATACTGAATGATGTGTGCATGTTAAGATGTATGATTACATAAATACCATCTGCATGAGCTGTTTAAACCACTTCTAATTTCGCCATGAAGATGGATGGAGTATTTCTCATCATCATGACTGTGGCTTTTGTTTTCACTCGTGAGTGATATTTATATATGTATATTCTACATGATTACACCATGCTTGTAGGGTACACACTCAGGGAATGAACTATCATTTGAAAAACCATTGGGAAAACGTCAACATGTTTTTAGAGTTTGAAATTTTTCAATTACAAATTTATAACGATTCAATTTAATCTATTTTCATCTGAAGCTTTCTGGTGGCAATAAATGGGAAAGTATGGGAAATGTTGATATTGCGGAAGAGTTTTATAAGATTACTTTGCCGTCATTAGAACTGAAGGAACTAACTTCATTCCATATGCAATAATTGCTTCTCAGTATTTTGCGAGGATGGACAAGTTTATAGGAAGCTGTTGGCTATCAGCCAAAAATCTAACTCATTCTTATTGAGACAATCAGGACCTTTTGACACTGTGCTAATATTAATACATGCTATATAGTTTCAGTACAATTTTCATAACTTTATAAAGGTTTTTGTTTAAAAAAAATCAATGAATTCAATGATTGAAGCATGTGCTTTTCTATTTCAGATGTGGCCACTGCAGCTAGGATGTTGGCTGGTATTGAGGTGCACCTATGCTTACGTTATGTTTTCTGAATTATCCTCACTGCTGCATATTTATTTCAGTTTAATGTCCCATTACTTTGTTGAGCTTGCTTCTTACTTTAACATAAATGATTGTTCTACTGTTCTGAATTCTAATCTATTGATCTCATCTCCCACAGCCTAAATGTCAAGATTTCCCTTATCACCCAATCTGTCCCTTGTACTCACAGCCATTGTGTGGCACGAATGGTGTGACTTACACAAATCTTTGTTATCTGTGTTTATATAACTGGTAAGTGTCTTTATAACATTCGTGAATCATTTTAGTGAAGCGCCACATTATGAACTAAGTCAGTGGCTCAAGTAAAAAAAAATCCATGTCTAAGACAAATAAAGGAATCATGAGGAGTTTTATATTTTTGGTGTGATTTATTCCAATATACAGGTGATCTTAGCCCCCCGTCGGAAGTTTACTACTTGTGTTGCATTGAGACATTGCTGGCCTGTGCTAAGGTCTTTAGTGGCTTTGCATCGATACCCAATTAGGTTTTTCCTCATATAAAAAAGTCTGTTGACGATTATTATCACAGTTCATACAGAAACAACAATTCACTGAGCAAACTACTGAGGAGCCACTATTTCCCACAAAATTATACAACATCAGCAAGAGCAAAGAAATCAAAAAGAATTTATTCTGGGAGAATTGAATGCATGCACCACTTCAAAATGTTAAGAACTGCATTTGGAAAACATCAATATGGAAATCACTCTTAAATCTGATGTAGAATTATAGAGCACAGGATTCCCTAAAGCCTATCGTGCTTGTATTGACTCATTTAAAGAGCTATCCCATTGGTTAGCATCCCTATTTTTTCCTCGTAACTCTACAAAAGTATTCTTGGTTTAAAGAATCCTGTATGACATCACTGTATCAATATTTATGACAATGCTGACAGACTTAGAGCACTGTCATGTTCTCCTACAAATGACGTACAACCGATAATGCAGCATGCTCAATTACCACCCCCACTCAAACACCAAGGACACATTGTTGCAATGATTGAATCACCAAAACCTGATCTTCTCCCTGACTCTGATGGAGTAATGAAAATCCTTGCTTCTTTTACTGCTCCTAAGAAATAACTTTTTAAAATCTCTTACAAGTTTAACACCTCTTACCTTTAATGGTTTCAACCTTCATTCTTCCCAAAATTAACTCCCACATTTCCCCCTTAGCCTTCTTGACCAGCAGGACCGTGTTGGTAAGTTGAGAGAAACAGGAGGTGGATTCTATTGTGGGCTGCAATCTGAGATTCAAAGACAATGAAAATGATGTTTGGCAAAGACAGCATCAGCCACAATCATTGTAATTTTCTCACAGCTAGCTCAACAATGTTCCTTTACTAAGGCCAAATTAACTAAAAAAGATATTTCATTACAGGTGCTATTACAGGAGAATTTTCAACTGGATTTAGAACTGTAAGGTGGAAGTAGGCATTTAAATAGTTCAGGAATTTGGATAGTAAAGCATAAACTCATTGGACATCTATGGATCATATGATGCAGGTCTTTATGATTACAAAATGGTTTTAAAAAGTAGCCATAATGCTCCTACTTAGTGGGGAGAACAAAACAAGCACACAAATTTATGATAGCTACTAATAAATCCAATCAAGAATTCAAGAGAAACCTCTTTCCTCAGAGGGTAGGAAGAACCTGGAACTCAGTAATTGAAGTTAATAGCATAATGAATTTAAAGGGAAATTTAATAAGTACATCAAGAAGAAAGGAATAAAAGGTTATGCTGAAACAATGAGATGAAGTGGGGATGAGGGAAGGCTTCAGTGGAGCATAAAAACTAGCAAAGATCACCTAGTCTGTTTCCATGCTATTCATCCTATGCAAATAAGCAAATATGCCACATTCTTTTGTAGGTTACGTAGAGTGCCTCTCTGAAGGTAAAAGACCATTTACCTCCAGAAGTCACCACCCTAATGTATTCTGTTACTAATAATACCTGAGATATGACAAGAGACTAGGTATCTGGGACCAAATGGATGGTCCAGCAGAAAATACACATTTAACCATCCTTGTGACTTACCTGCTGAGACCGATACAAGGTTGACTTTGGAAAGGCTGTCTAATTCCTGAGATGCAGTCATTGCTGGCTAGGCCAGCATTTATTGCCCATCCCTAACTGAACTTGGAAAAGGTGGTGTTTTGATGCCATCTTGAACTAGAACAGACCTTTTTGTATAGGAATACCCTCAGAGCTGTTAGGGAGGTAGTTGTAGGATTTCAACCCAATGACACTGAAGAAACTGCAACATTGTTCCAATCCAAGATGTTGCGTCACTTGGCAGGGGAATGCCATTCCCATGTATCGCCTGCACTTGTCCTTCTAGACATTAGTGGTTATGGATTTGGAAAGAGCTGTTGAAATAGTCTTGTTGAATTCCTGCAGTGCATCTTGTAGATGGTATACACTGCTGCTATTGAGCATCAGAATTCTAAAGGCAGTGAATGGGGTGCCAATTAAATGGGCTGCTTTGTCTTGGATGGTTGAGTTTCTTGAATGTAGTAGGAGCTGCACCCATCCAGGCATTTAGGGAGTATTCCAACATTCCAGACTTGTGCCTTGCAGATGGTGGACAGGCTTTGGAACATTAGAGGTGAATTAGTTTCTGCCTCATTCACAGCCCCTGACCTGCTCTTGCAAGCACAGTATTTATACAGCTGTTTCAGATCTGTTTCTGTTAAAGATAGATCCCAGGATATTGACAGTGTTGTTGATCAATAAAATTGCAAATTTGTTTTTTTTTGGGGGGGAGGGAGGGGAGTGAAATACTATTTCATGTTTATCCAACCTTGTAGTTGCATTGCAAATGTCACTATGTTCACGTATGTTCAACAGTAAGTATACAATGTAAAAGGTCTTTTCAGGATAGGAAGGAGCTAGCAGTGTCGGAATGGAAGCATAGATGGACCACTGATTGATTGAAATTTTCATTCTATTTCAGGGGAACTGGTTATAAGGTTAAAATTTTGCACGAAGGACAGTGTGGTACTGAAACTCAATCAAAGCAATCAAAATTAAACCGATCTAGAAAAATGTACAGAAGTATATTTTAAAGAGTTATGCAATTTGCTGAACACTAAATAAAGTTGAATTTCAGCTAAATAAAGTGTTGATGTTTTATTTATTACGAATAGACATTTTCTAATCAAACTGTTCAGAGATGTTACCACATACCTCTGGAGCAGGTGGGACTTGAACACACGTAAGTCACATGGCTGCTCAAACCCACCTTGCTCACATTAAGGCATTGCTTAAACTTCAACTTCAACTTCATTTGCCCATCCCACCTCTAGGGGTAGATAGTGGCCGAGTGTTATTGTCACTGGTCTAATAATCCAGAGGACCAGGCTAATTCTCTCAGAACATAAGTGGAATTTGAATTCAACAATAAATTTGAAGTATAACAAGCTAGTCTCAGTAATGGTGATTACTGATTATCATTGACTGTTGTAAAATCCTGTGTCATTAATGTGTAACTTTTGGGGAAGGAAACCCCTTGTCCTAACTTGTCTGGCCCACGTTACACCAGACCCACAGGAATGTGGTCAGCTCTCAAATGCCCTCTGAAATGGCTGAGTAATCTATTCAATTCAAGGACAATTTAGGGCTGTGCAACAAATGCTGGCATGGCTCTTGTGAGCAATACCCACATCCCGTTAAGGGGAGGTGATGGATTAATGGTATTATTACTGGACTGTTAATCAACAGACTCAGGTAATGTTCTAGGGACCTGGGTTCAAATCCCACATTCGCAGATGGTGTTTGGATTTTTAAAAAAATCTGGAATTAAGAGTCTAATGATGATGTTTGCTGGAAAAACCCATCTGGCTCACTAATGTCCTTCAGGGAAATAAACTGCCATCCTTACCTGATCTGGCCTACATGTGACTCCAGACCCACAGCAATGTAGTTAACTCAACTATCCTCCAGGGTGGACAATAAATACTGACCTAGCCAGTGATGCCCTCATGTGTTTTGAGGAAGGGTCACTTGACCCGAAACATTAACTCTGATTTCCCTCCACAGATGCTGCCAGACCTGCTGAGCTTTTCCAGCAATTTCTATTTTTATCTTTGATTTACAGCATCTGCAGTTCTTTTGGTTTTATCAGGTAAATCTTTTCCTTGGTAAGGAGGCCAAAACTGTACACAATACTCCTTGTGTGGTTTCACCAAATTCCTACACAACTGCACTAATGCTTCCTTATATTTCCACTTCAATCTCCTCATCATAAAAGGGCAACATAATATTTGCCTTTGTAATTACTTTCTGCACCAATATGTTACGTTTGTGTTTTGTGTACAAGGATATCCATCCAAATCTCTTTGCCAACATAGAATTAGGAGCATGGTTAGGCACATTTGGCCCGGCTACACCACTCTGACTGTGTCCTGAACTCCACATTTCTACTTACCTCCATAGCTCTTGATTCCCTTATCTATCAAAAAGCCATCTCACTCTAACCTAATAAATTTTTTGAGTCAACCTCTTCAAACTTCTGTGGAAAAGAATTCCACAGACTAACACTCAGAAAAAGAACTCTCCTCATCTCCACCTTAAAAGGGAGATCTCTTATTCTTAAACTGTGTCTCATAGCTTTGCATCTACCTAAAGGAAGAAACATCCTTCTAGAATCCAACCAATCAAGCCGCCTTATGATCTTTAGTTTCATTAAGATCGCCTCTCATTCTTCTAAAACCAAATACAGTGCTTCCAAACATTTCCCAAATGCAACCCCATTTTGAGGCTTCAAGATTTTTGTAAGGCCTCAATGAGATCTGTGGGAGCCACGGGGTGGGTGGAAATGTGGACAGGGATGCCTCAAAGTTGGGAATTGGGAAGGGACTGAGAAAGAACGGGGTGAGGCCAACTCAGGACCTGTTAGAGAGGGAGCACTGTTGTTATATCTTGGTTGGGGATTCGCAGCAGCCACTAATGCCACAGAACTGGTGATAAAATTTTAGTTCAGGATCCCACTTGTGGTTCCAACTCCTAGTTCCAGAAGGCCTGCTCTAATAGATATAAGCCCACTCTGTTCAAACTTCAACGTCAGAAAAACGTCTCACTCCAGAAATTTAATTGAACCGTCTCTGAAAGGGTTTTAACAGGGTTAAAACAGGATTAAAACAATGATATCCTTTTTTGAATAAGGGGACCAAAACTGTTCAAAGTACTCTATATGTGGTCTCACCAACACTCTTTACAGCTGCGGTAAAACTTCCCTACGTTTATATTACACTCTTCTTACAATAAACACCAGGCCCACTCTGTTCAATCTTTCCTCATCAGATAAACTTCTCCACCCTAGGAATTAGTCAAGTGAACCTTCTCTGAACTGACTTTAAAGTGGTGATTTCCTTTTTCGAATAAGGTGACCAAAAACCTGTCAAAGTACTCTAGATGTGGTTTACCAGTGTTCTGCACAGCTGCAGTAAAACTTCCCTACATTTATATTCCACTCCTCTTGCAATAAACACCAGCACTCCACTGGTCTTCCTCATCATTTGCTGCAGCTGCATACTAACCATTTACGATCCACGTATCAGCACTTGCAAAATCGAACAGTTTCTTGCTATTCAGGTTTCTGTTATGCAATCAATCCTCAACTAATCTATGACCTTTTCTTCCAATAAAGCTGCTCAACAAACTTTCACCCAGCATCTTATTGAATGCCTTTTGAAAAATCGAAATAGACTTCTAGGTCCATTGATTCCTTTTTATCTACATGGCAGTTAAACCATTAATAACCTTTTAGATCTGTTCAACATGATTTTTATTTCATAAAAATATGCTGAATTTGTCTAAATGTGCAGTTATGTTTTATATGTGCTGTTATCACTCCTTTTATAATGGATTTGAGCATTTTCATGACAACTAATGATAGCTTAGGAAACCTGTCATTCTATTTTCTCTCTGCCTCCTTTCCTGAATAATGGCGTTACATCTGCTATGTTTCAATCCACAGAATCTAGGGAATTTCGGAGGATCATAAACAGAGGATTGACTATATCTACAAGCACTTCTTTTAGGATACTAGGATGTAGGCCATCAGGTTCACAGAGAATTTGTCATATTTCAGGTCCAGTACTTTTTCCTTACAATATTAACTGATTTAAGTTACTGTTAGTAGATTCTTGAAACCCCATTATTTCTGGTGTGCTTTTTGCATCTTCTACATTGAAAAGAGACACAAGATATCTGTTTAATGTCTCCGCCATCTACCTGTTACTTACTATAATTTCTCAGCCTCTGACCAGGGGACTTTCATTACCTTTTTTTTGTATCCTTGTATAAGCTGTTACCATCTATTTTGTTATTACTTCCTTATTAAAAGGCATATTTTACTGTTCTCCCATACTGCTTTATTTTTGGTCAATCTTTGTTCATTTCTAAAATGCTCCTAAGCTGATTCCCTAGCATCAGCAAGTGGGAAGGGGTTGAAATCACAAGCACTCCTGCTTCTGTGCTAATAACATACAGGCAAATACTTTGTCTGTTCCCAACGCTCCTCAAAGGTTGTGCATCTGTCCTTAAGGTAGAATGTTATATTTCAAAAGGAACTCTTCCGTAGACTAATGTTCCCATTTTTCTGACACGCCATTCTCCATGACTCCACATCTTTGGATAGACCCTCTTCAAAAGAATAAGGTGCCTTAAAGGAGGTTCTCCTCCTCCTAGTGCCATCCACTTCACATTATGTTGGGAGTCATAACAATTCAAGATGTGGTATAGAAGTTAATGTGATGGGCCGCTGGTAAAATGGGATAGTGTTACACGATGGAGGGAGTATAGGGATACTTGTGCTATGCTGCGGAAAGCCAAGAAACTTTCAGGGCACATGCAAAAGATTATGCTGGACAGAATGTACTGAAGAGTTAACAATATCACCTTGCCCAGAAATGAGAAGTATCACTATTCAATTGCCTAACTTTCTCATTCCAAGGAGGGTAATGAAGTTGTGCCATCTGCATCCAGTCATGTTGCACACTTTAGCCACAGCTTTCCATTGCCACAATTCATATCCAGCTGTTTTGAAAACCTTTATAGACCAATACGCACATGTGTTGCCATCCATCTGCCCCCAGATCAAACACCTTTTTCCCTTCTTCTTGTCCTCGAGAAGCAGAAAACTGTCATTATATGGGATTACATAACTAACAAAGTGTACTTACATCTATGTGCCTGCACATATACTCAAAGTCTTCTCATTTTATTTGAATGAGGACCATCAATAAATACAGGTATTAGCAATCTGCCATAGCATAGCATATATCTACGCGTAGCATTCAATCAAAAGTACTCACAGAATGCAACAAAGGTACTTTCTGCATACGATCTTAAAAAGTTGTAAAATAGCTATCACTTTCTATAAACTTTCTGACAGTAGTAATGTAGATGGAGGGCACCTAAATAGCAAGATCAGAGAGGTAATTGCAAAGGTAAAGCAGTTATAGTGGAGGGTTTAAGTTTTCACACAAATTAGGAAACATAAATCAGTTCAAGTTGCAATGAACGTCTAATGTTTCCAGCACAATCTTTTAAAACAACAGCACTAATATTTATGGGGTGGCAGGATAGAATGGGGAAGCAAGGGGCTCTTTGTCATTGTTGCCTTTCATTTTCGGACAGCCAGCTAGGAAAACCGGTAACAAGTGGCTAAAAGTCCAGGAACTGAGGGGATAATCGCTGGCAATCTGAAGGGAGGTTGCCACAGATCGTAGCTTGGTTAGGGCACAGTTGAATGTTACAGCCATTGCTGTTTCTTAACTCTAACCATGGTTCCATAGCCTTCTCACTCTTTGCTAATAGCGAAAATTCAACAATATACATCAGACAGCAGAATACAACAAGTTTGACCAGTGATGGGCTAATGATGATGCCAAGATCACAATGTACCAGGGTGTTGTATGTCTGGAGTAACTGGATATTTTCAGGATCACAATGTACCATTCATGATTTATAATGAGCCAAAGAAGCCACAGTCAGAGACTGATGCTCTAGATTTAACTCACGAGGAACTGAGAGAATGATACATATTACATCAGATAGCCAGCAGAACCTACATTTGGGAAACACAATGAATTTCAAAAGGAGAAAATGAAGTAAACGTTTTTATTATTAATTATCACCTTCTGTTGAGACAACACACTCCGAATTTATAAACCTTAAGTTGGTATTTTCCCCAGTGCTCACATCCAAATGACATATCCACTCTGGGAAAAACAGTTCCTCTTTGTAATTTGTGCAGAGAAATCCAACCAAATTCTTGTTAGCACACTTATGATTTTACTATTGCATCGTCACCTCTGATTTTATTACCTTCTTTGCAGCCAGGAATCAGTTAACTAGATGATGACACTGTCCCTTGGCCAAACAACTAGAAACTGCACTTAAACTGGAAGATAGTCTTTAATTCCAAACTGAGAGCTTTGGTGAATCTTCTGCTTGAAGGCCTCTTCATTATTCAGTATGCATACTCTACAGTGAACAATTTTCTTACATTTGACTGCTCCAATTTCTATCTTACGTGCTTCTCTTGTGAGAGATTGTGATTTGACTGTAAATTGTGCTGTGGATCACATTCCTTGGGTTCACTATCTCCTTTCCCATGGGTCACTCAAATGCAGCTGCTTCAACTGCAAAACCATACAAGCTCTGTGCACAAGTGAAGGCCCTACCTGTCACTTTGAAGTGACACAACCCTATTTTTGCTCAGATCACCAAATTTAAACAACTTTCATTTCAATTGTATTCAAATCAAGGTTCCAGAGACAAAGGCCAGCATGCTGATGTGTTGGGATTTCACCCAATACCCATGTAATGATCTGCAAATCATCATTCCTTTAACAAGTTCTGAAGTGCAATATTTAGCCACTTATTTACTAGATAATTCAGGCAACTCTTCAAGAAACCAATAGATTTCAAAAACAGGACATGTGGCTGTATAAATACCGAGCTTTTAACTCGCATCTAGTGATTTCAGAATGAAGACCAGAATGTTCCTTACCACGATTGCTGCAAGTCTTATTTTTAATGGTAAGTGATGTTCAGAAATTTGCCGGATAATGACCTCGGGGAGGTGACGTTCTTTATGTTTCATTAAGGCAATTAAAGAACTTTGTAGTTTGCTTGCAGTAAACATTTTAAAGTTATACATGAACAATAATTTAAGTTATCTGAAGGTGTTGATGGTCAGTATTAAGGAAATTAGTTTTAATCAAAACCACAATGAAATATTTCTTTCATCGATACTAAAGGAATCATATGTATTTCAAAAGTGAAAACTAACTTTTAGGATTTTAACAAAAATGAAAAATGCTCAAGAAAATTTTGACAATGATCAATTTTCTGAAAGTTATTTGAGACAGGCTAGATGCTAACACTGATCTCTTTTTTATAATAATGACTTATTGAAGCATTTTATGCGATTTCAGTAAGGTCCCCTTTCAACGCAGTTAGAAGTAGCCCAGCTTACATCTATGCCTCCAGTAACAAACTGTATTTTTCTTTTTCAGACACTGGAAGAGCTTTTGATGATGATGTTAGTAGCTGATTTTAAATTTATTTCTGCCTTCTATATATTGTGTAGTGTTTAATTTTGATCTGTTAATATTAATTTGCTAATCTACCCTCTCAAAGCCACATTGTGAAAGATTTCCTCAACTCCCAAGTTGCCCAAAGCCATATCACTTTGTTTGTGACACAAATGGTATCACCTACGCACATCCTTGTGTACTCTGTCTTGCTGCCTTATAAGTATTGAAACAATTCTTCCCTGAATCTGTTTGTGAAATACTTTAGTAAACATCTATATAGTGAAGAAGAAAAAGTTTAATAAGAATATTAGCACTACAACAGTGGAATATTTTCATTATTCACCTGTTTAACTCAATTAACAAACCCAGTTGCAACATTACAAATGCAAAATACTTGTTTTCTACTGATTTACCACTAAGTACATGCACTTATTGTTATAAGCAGACAATTGTGAGCTCTTCCAGCCCAACCTAGGTTTTGCAGAGATAATTTAGGACATCTCCAGACTACTATGTCAAACTTTAGGATGAGATGTTTTAACCTGAGGTACCAGAACCATAACGCCACAAAGATGATTCCTGAGTTCATTATTAGGCCCCTAAATCAAAGGAAAACCAAAAGAACTGCAGATGCTGTAAATCAGAAACAAAAACAGAAGTTGCTGGAAAAGCTCAGCAGGTCTGGCAGCATCTGTGAAGGAAAAAAATCAGTTAACTTCTCAGGTCCAGTGACCCTTCCTCAGAACTGTTCTGCTGCCAAACTTGCTGAGCTTTTTCCAGCAATTTCTATTTTTGTCCCGAAATCAAAAAGGTTCTGTTTTCTTGGATCTTGGGTTTTCCTTTGTGAGAAACAACATGGAGAGACAGTGGTACTATTTTGAGAGGATGCAAGGGAACTGGAAGAGGCCATTTAACACTTTGAGCCTGTTCCATCGTTCAAATGGGATCATGGCTGATCTGTGACGCTTGTACAAGATTAGAACAGTTTATATAAAGTAAACAATGACAGACTGTTGCCATTAGCTGGTGGTACAAGGGCGAGGGAGCAGATATATTAAGCATTGTGTGAGAGATACAGAGTATATGATACAGAGCTTGTTTACATAGTGAGTAGTGATGGAAGTTAAAATGAATTCTTTCAGAAGGAAACTGGATGGCTACTTGAGCAAAATAAGCTTACAGACTATATCAGGAGAGTTGAACTGAACTGTCCTACAGAGAACTGGCATGGCCACAGTGTACTGAATGGCGTCCTTCTTTACTGTAATGATTCTATGACTAACTCGACCTACCCAGCTTTGCTGCATAATCTTTATTATCCTCGGAAAAGAAAATGTTTTCAATTTCAGTTTTAAAATTAACAACTGATCAAGCATCAATTGTTGCTTTTGGAAGAGACACCCAAGTTTCCATCATCTTTTGTGTGGTTGGTCCTGGACAAGCACAACTGCTCCATTCAGCAGAGATAGATGATGACAGGATTTCCCAACATATCATCTCCTAGGCTGTCCTTGCCACTGGAACTTGGAACATCAACTCCACTGTCTCTCTCACCAGGTGCAGGCTCTTCTAACTTACTGAGGTTGGAATCCACATCAGCACTTGGAAGAGGTGGAGAAGATAACAAGGCTTCCAAGGGTGGGCTGTACTCCTCCAACAATGTCCTCTCCAGGACAGAAGAGTGGGTCCAAGTATAGTATTTTAAATACAATCACAGAACCATACAGCATGGAAAAAGATCCTTCAGTCCGACCAGTCCATGCTGGGTATAATCCCAAATTAATCTAGACCCTTCTGCCTGCTCCTGGCCCATATCCCTCCAAACCTTTCCTGTTCATGTACTTATCTAAGTGTCTTTTAAATGTTGTTACAGTGCCCGGATCGACCAATTCCTCAAGAAGTTTATTCCACACACAAACCACTTAAATATGATCAATTATAAGATCATGAAAGCAGAGCTAGCTTAAAACAAACAGGTAAATTAGGTGATAGGACAATACAGGCACAGTGGCAGACATTTAAGGGCATATTCCAGAAGACATAGGACATAGAAGATATGAGAAAGAAAAATTTCAAGGGACCAAGTCACACCATGTAGTTAACTTAAAAAATTAAAAATACGATCAGACTAAAATTAACTTGCACAAGGATGAATGGCAGGTCAGAAGACTGTACTGAATATAAAAAAAGCAAGGAATGACTGAAAGATTAATTAAAAAGGCAAAATTAGAGTACAAGAGAAAGTTAACTACAAACATAAAGACTGATCCTAAGAGTTTTAACAGCTATTTTCAAGATAGAAGTGTTAACAAAGTGAGTCTGGGGAACTGATAAAGGAAAATAAGGAGATTAATGATGAATTGACACATTCTGCATCAGTCTGGACTATAGAGAACACAAATAACTTTTGAGAAATATCTGTAAATCAGGAAATGGAAGTGAAGGAAGAACTCAAGAATATTACAATCAGCAGGGAAGTAATACTGAGTAAATTCATAGAGCAGAGGTTTACAACATGATGTTATAGACCTCTATAAGGTCATTCCTGAGGCTCCTATGCTCCAGGGAAGAAAGTCCCAGCCTATCCAACCTCTCCTTATAACTCAAGCTTTCCAGTCCAGGTAGCATCCTAGTAAATCTTTTCTGCACTTTTTCTAGTTTAATAATATCTTTTCTATAGTATGACGACCAGAACTGTGCTCCAAATGTGGCTTTACCAACACCTTGTACAGCTGCAACAAGATGTCCCAACTCCTACACTCAATGTTCTGTCCGATGAAAGCGAGCATGTCGAAAGCCTTCTTCATCACTTTCAAAGAGCTATGAACTTGTACACCTAGATCTATTTGTTCTTTCACACACAGTAAATGAAAGGGGCTTGGGGGTTAAGTCCTGCCCTGGTTTGACCCACCAAAATGCAACACCTTGCATTTATCTAAATTAAATTCCATTTGCCATTCCTCAGTCCACTGGCCCAGTCGATCAAGATTTCACTGTTTTCCCATATAACCTCCTTCACTGTCTGTGATATCATCAATCTTGGTTTCATCTGAAAAAAATTGTTGGAGATGTGGGCTGACACGTGCCCAGGTTTTGATGAACTTCATTCTAGATTTTTAAAAGAAACGGCTAGTGACACAGTTGATGCATTGGTTTTAATTTTCTAAACTTCCCTAGATCCACTGGAAACTGCCATTAGATAAGGCTTGATTAAACCTTTTACATGGGGTCATGTTAAGTGTTTCAGTCACTTAGCGTAGGATGGGGGGGTGCAAATTTTATAAAAATGGCACAGTGGTAAACATAAATGCTGAAACAATCCAAAATAGTAAACTGATTTAATTAAAGGAATATTTTTTAAAAAATTATTATGTGTCCAGCAGCACAGCCATTTAACCAAACCTATTTTTGCCTTTTCAATTAACTGGAGCTAGAAAGAGATAGATAGTCCCGCAGCCCTTATCACTGGGGAAGGGGAGGAGACCAAGGCCAAGATAAGGAGCTGATTTAAGTAACATTGACCTTGCTTTAGCCTCTGGTGGCAAACGGATAGCTGCAGTAGAATTCATATGAAAGTGGGGATTAGAAGCAGGTTACCTTCCAGCCTGGGCTTTCCTCCTATACCAGCCTGCTTTCTGGATAGGGGAAGGGGAGGAGGAAGAAAAGGGAAAAAGTAGTGGCTTAATAAAGTCTCAGTGTTTACACACTCTCACTTGCCTTTCACTCCCTCCCTTTCCAGTCAATCTCTCACTGCCCCACAGGCAAATACATTTCCTTTCCCACATCCTGCCTTCTACTCACACTCCCCCACTCACTCTTTACCTCTCCCAAACACTCCCAGACACTTCCCTCTCACACCCTCCTTCCACACACTCTCATACTCTTCCTCACATATAAACTCTTACTCATTCCCTTCCTCTCTTCCACATATTCCCTCAACCTCTCACTCTCCTGTTTATAAATCTCTCTCTTGCTTTATTTCCCCTCATACTGCCATCATTCTATAGCTCAATCTCTCACTATTCCTCCCATTCACTGCATCATTCCCTTTTACCAATTCTTCCCTCTCCGTCAGGGAATCTCCCCTCACTCGTTTGTAGCCCTCATTCAATCCTCGTCATTCACCAACTCGCTCCTTTTCTCACACCCCCGACTCATTAATAACCCCTCACTCACTTATTCCCCAATTCATTCCCTGGCACCTCACTATCTCTGTCACTCACTACCTCATCCCTCACAAACCCAGCCCCTCACTCACTCTCTTCCACCTCACTAACTCTCTCTATCCCTCCATCACTCTCTCACACAGCGTGTGTAACCAAAAAGATTGACAAGGGCAGAGCAGTGGACATTGTTTACGTGGACTTTGACAAAGTCTTTGACAAGGTTCTACATGATAGACTGATTATTAAAGTCAGATCACATAAGATTCAGAGAGAACTTGTCAATTAGATACAAAATTGGCTTGACTGTAGAAGAGAGAGGGTGTTGGTGGAGGATTGGTTTCTGAACTGGAAGTCTGTGACCAGCAGTGCTCTGCAGGGATCGGTGCTAGGTCCACAATTGTTTGTCATTTATATAAATTATTTGGATGAGAATTTAGGAGGCATGGCTAGTAAATTTATGGATAGCACCGAAATTGATGGCATTATCAACAATGAAATGAGGTTTAGGGAGAGACTGGGACATTTTTTCCACTGGAGTGGAAGAGGTTGAGGGGTGACCTTATAGAGGTTTATAAAATCATGAGGGGCATAGATAAGGCGAATAGCAAAGGTCTTTTCCCTAGGGTAGGGGAATTCAAAACCAGGAGACATATTTTTAAAGGTGAGAGGAGAAAGATTTAAAAGGGAACTGAGGGGTAACTTTTTTTTTTAAAAAGACAGATGATGATTCTTATGTGGAATGAACTGCCAGAGAAAGTGGTACATGCAGGTACAGTTAAGACATTTAAAAGACATTTGGACAGGTACATGAATAGGAAAGGTTAAGAGGGATATGGGCCAAATACACGCAACTGAGACTAGTTTAGTGTGGGATACTTGGTCAGCATGAATGAGTTGGACTGAAGGATCTGTTTCCATGCTGTACGAGTCTTTGGAAGTTCTTTGAAGATGGCACAGTGTGGGTGAACAGGAACCGGTGGTTGTACCATACTTAGATTTCCAAAGGTAAAAGTTCATGGGGGAGCGGGGGGGTTGGGGTTTATATTTGCACAGACAGAAGATCAGCTATCTAAGAGGGTGGCAAGATGTGATGAGGGTGTGTCACAGGGACCAGTGATGGTTGCTCGATTCTTTATAATTTAATAAATGACTCAGATGAAGGACTGAAGGTATGGTTGCCAAACCTGCTGTGGCCATAAAGATTGGTAGGAAAGTCCGTTGTGAAGAGGAGTCTATAGGGGGATATGGATAGGTTGTGAGTGGGCAGAGATCTGGCAAGTGGAGTATAGTGTGTGAAATAGTCCATTTTGACAGGAAGAACAATAAAGCAGCAGATTATCTGAATGGAAAGACAGTAAGGAACTCAGAGATGCAGAGGGATTTGCATATCTCAAAAAGTTAATATGCAAGTACAGCAAGTTATCATTTATTTCTAGGAGAATTGAATACAAGATGAGGGAAGTTATGTTTCAGTTATATAGAGTACTGAATAGATCACATCTTAAGTTCAAGTTGGGGGGGGGCAACAAAAATGAATGTAGAGGTTGGGGGTAGTATAGTGATGGGGATTTTCACTGTTCTCAGTAGCAAACGGTAGGATTCCAAACAAAATGGTTGAAGCCAGGTTTTTGGACAATTGTTCAGGGCTTGAAAAGGACTTTCCATGGGAAGATGAAGGTCCAGTGGTTGTGACTCATGTGTGTACTAACAACTGAGGTAAAAGTAGAAAACAGGTTCTGTATAGATTATGAAGTATTAGGCATTAAATTTAAAAAGTAGAATCTAGTAGGTTATCATTTCTAACTTATTACCTGAGCTGTATGCAAATTAGCATAGGACATATAAAATTAGAGAGATGAATGTGTGCTACAAAGACTGGTGTTGGAGAAGTGCATTCTGGTACATAAGGCATTGGCACAAAAACTGTGGAAAATGGGTGGGATGTTCTACGCCCGAACTGTGCAGAGGCTAGTATTTTTGAAAATCATAAAACTAGGAATGTTGAGAGAGCTTTAATCTAAATAGCGGGGGCAAGGAGTCAAATATGAAAAAATGTGGTATATCAACAAGTAGAGACCAGAGGGGAAAGCAGTTCAACAGTAAATGAGGGCCAGAGCATGGCCGGAACGGACACAGAAAAACTTAAGAATGTACCAACAATCAGCAGTAGGTGCTCCAAAAATAACAAAGACAAAATTAAAGTCCCTGCATCTGAATGGGTGTAACATTCATCACAAAGTAAACAAATTGATAGTACACACTGAGATAAATATATGATGGCCATTTTGGCATTGTAGTGCAGGATGACAAAGATTATGTCATGAATATGAAGACATATATAACATTTATGAGGAATAGGATGCTAGGGAAAGGTGGAGAGTTAGCACTGTTAATCAACGATGTCATTTGTGCAATAGTTAAAGATTACCTTAATTCAGGGGATCAGGATGTACAGAGACAACAAGGTGCAGGGCTGGATGAACACAGCAGGCCAAGCAGCATCATAGGAGCAGAGAGGCTGACGTTTCGGGCCTAGACCCTTCATCAGAAAAAGG
>NC_063374.1:10981579-11019719 GCF_021869965.1 Rhincodon typus
CTTTTCTGATGAAGGGTCTAGGCCTGAAACGTCAGCCTCTCTGCTCCTATGATGCTGCTTGGCCTGCTGTGTTCATCCAGCCCTGCACCTTGTTGTCTCGGATTCTCCAGCATCTGCAGTTCCTACTATCTCTGATCAGGATGTACAATTGGTTTAGGTAGAGAGGAGGAATAGTAGGGAAGATTCACTAATGGAAATAGTTTAGAGACCCTCAGCAGTAATCACAATGCAAGACAAAGTGAACAAGAAGAAACATTAGATGCTTGTGATAAAAGGATTGCAATAACCATGAGCAACTTGAAATTACATATAAACTGCAGAAGTCATACTGACACAGGCAGCCTGGATGAGAAGCTCATAGAATGCTTTCAAGGTAGTTTCTTAGAGCAGCGTATTTTTGAACCAACTAGAGAAAAGATTACATTACATATGTTTACATTCAGTCCTTGGAACTCACTTCCTTAAGGCACAGTTAGACACATCCTTCGTAAGCAAGACGGTGAAAGTTTATGAGGTAGGCGAGAATGTAGAGTTGCGGTTGCAATCAGATCAGCTGCAATCTAATTGGATGGCAGTGCAAAACTGAAGGGATGAGTGATCTGCTCTTACTCCTAATTCATATGTTTGTATTTTCTTTCTGCTGAGAAGGACTTAGAGGAAAGATGGAGAAAGCTGAACAATCACATTAACAAAAGGCTTGGATTACAGTAATACTGGGATTCCGAAGTCATAGGGTGTGGGGTTTGGGAAGGGTGGGGACAGTTAAGCAGTGTCCTAACTTGAACAAAACAACTAACAATTTCCATTTTCTTTCAGGTAGAGAGGTTTACAAATCAAAATCAAATATCCAGGAAAATGCAAAAGAGACAGAAATGAATATAAGCCACGACTAATCGTATTTGTTTAAATATGGTTTAATTGTTTAGTTAATAAATAAAATCAGATGAATCACGTGTGATGATGTTTTCTTCATAAACAAGTTTGTGAGAGTGTGGAAAAAAGGCCAAAAAAACTTGACAGAATTGCCATATGGTTGACATTCATTGTTTAGAAATAAACCATTTGCTCCTTTCAGGCTAAGGCACAAAGGTCTCTACAGCTGGTATTTAATTTTCAAAAAGACATGCAAAAACATGTTCATTGATACTCACCCATTCAAGTAAACTCCTGAATTTTTATCCATTTCCACATTTTCACCATTGACTATCAAATATTCCAGCAGCACAAGAACCATTATTTCCCACAAGCTATTTGTTTAATCTCATCTGAACACATTCCTGTGGCACTATTTTCTGCAATTATTTTATTTAGATTGTCTTTGAGACAGTGAAGTAGCAGGTTCTGCTGTGCAAGACCATTACGTACAATATAAATTTATTCTGATTATATTTAAGGTTTTGATAGAGGTGTTCATTTTCAAACGCATTCCCTAATCGACTGTATAAATATATTAGCTATTGTAACTTCCAACCTGCAGTGATACGGACCAAATGCTGGAAATTAGGATCAGGTTAGGTGGTTTGCTTTTCAGCCAGCGCAGATATGGTGATGCAAATGGCCTCTCTGTTATTATTTCTATTTCACAACACACATTAATCTTTAATTAGCTCAATTAAAATTTATCAAGATTCTCAAATTTGTCTCACGATTTAGCCAACTGCAAGTAATAGATAAGCTGAATTTCTTCTGACTAAATATTGAGGACATCAATCATTGTCTTGAGTCCTTTAGTTCCCTAGGCATACTTTTGTTGCCTCAAGAGATGACTATACCAGGCTGGCTTCCCACAATCTACCCTTCACAAACAAAGTATCATCAAAATTTCTGCCATCCATACCCAACTTATACCAAGTCCCAGATACTCCTGTATTCTCTGACCTACATCTGCTCCTGGTTAAGAAACACTCTTTATTTTAAACTTCTTGCTCTGTTTTCAAATCCCTTCATGGCCTCTCATTTATCTCCTCCTGTCCTACAATCCATTTTATTTTGTCCAGCATGTGCGTCTCTGTCTTCGGTTGCCAAGCTCTGAACCTTTGGCATTCTCTCTTTAAACTATCAGACCTTTGAATTTCTCTCTCTTTTCCTCCAGGATGCTCCTTAAAATCTAAATTAGAATGGAATATCCTTTATTGTCACGTGAACTCAAGTACAAGAGTGTGGTGAAAAGTTTTACAATGTCGCCCCTAAGGTACAAATCTTAGATACAAAAGAGGAATACAGAAAAATAGTTGCATTACTTTACAGCATTTAAAGAATAAGTTAGAAATAAGACATAGTTAAAGGATTACCATTACAGTCAGACTAAAAAAATTCAAATAAACATTACATTGCAGTAGCTGAGCACAAGGGCTTCCACACGTGATCTGACCACCCACACCAGGCCTCAGTCCAACAACTGTCTCTGCTCCAAACCTGCAGTCCGCTCAGCATCGGCTCTCAGCTGCTCCAAGGTAAGTTTTCTCTGGACTGCTTCCCCTCGCTGGTGTCTACCTGGGACTTGGTCCGCACACTTGCATCCACCCAGGACTGCTTCCCTGTGCCAGCCGCTGCTCCAGAACTGCTTCTCCCTCACAAGCTGTTGCAGCAGGACTGTTTCCACGTGGCAGCCACCTCTTTGACTATGTTTTAACTATTGGCCCTCAGGAGTGGTTCAGTTTAAATTCTGGTTTATAATGGCCCTATAAACACAATGGGACATTCTATTACATTAAAGGTGCTGTATAAATTCAAGTTGTAAATTTAGTGATGTCTAATATGGGGTTATACAAGACTGAAATAATAAATCTACCTCAGATTTGGAGTTAAGTTTTTACATGTGCCTTACCATCAATGTGGACAGCTTCAGAGTGTGCTGCCAAACACATTAAACATCCGCTGCTTACAGATTCAAGGACTGAAACCTTGGCTTCAAGGCAGAGGTTTCCTTGAGCAGGTCAGTATATTACTTGGTCCCAATGGTGGGTGTGTCCAGAACCAGGGGTCACAGTATGAGGATTCGGAGTTGATGATTTAGGATGGAGATGAGGAGACATTTCTTCATCCAAAGAGTGGTGAGCCTGTGGAATTCATTACCAAAACATTGAATGTATTCAAGGAGGCGACTAGATATAGTACTTGGGGCAAATGGGATCAAAGGTTATGGGGAGAAAGTGGGATTAGGATATTGAGTTGGATGATCAACCATGATTGTGAAGAAAGCCAGAGCAGGCTTGAAGGGCCAAATGGCCCCCGCCTGCTTCTATGTTTCAGTTTAATTTGTGATGATCAAAAGGCTATGTTATAGTAAACACTGTGGAAAAGTTAATGTTTCAAGCCCATACTTTTGGAGATCAGATGGCAGGGCAAAACATCAGATACCTGAGGTGCTCTTCCAAGCCAGCTTGCCAAGTCAGTCACAACTGAGTCGGTCCGGTTGTATAACCAGAATTCCTGACACTTGCTCACTAAAGCAAATCTTCCATGGACAGCTTCAGTGGAGGATGTATTTTCATGGCACTCCAATGAAATGCCTCAACAAGACTCTGAACATTTTACTTAGAAGGTTGCATATCTGCTTCTGCATTCTGGGATAAGCTTGCCCATGATCTCCGCACTTGGCACAACCAAATAAAAAACGATGCAGCCTCCTTCAAAACCAAGCAAATATCAGAGGCAGAGAGAATTGCAGGGAGAGGAAATATCAATCTATCAACTTGTCCAAAACCCAACAATTGCAGTCCTATCCTTTTTGCAGAATCCTGCAAGTGCAAATTGTTTTCTGCAGTCACTTACATAACTTTTGAAGCCCTACTATACACTCTAGATGATAAATACTGGCAAATTTGTCTTGAAGGAGGAACAAGAAGAAGAAGATATTGTTGAAGGTTTAACTATGAAAGGATCCTACATTCTTCACAGTCAGAAACTTATCTTGTTACTTAACTTCTCGCTCCACAATAGCACAACAATGAGATTCCCTTACTAACTGAGTTTGATATTACAATCTTGCACGCAATATCACGTACATTTTCCAATCATCCAAAAGGTAGAAGTTCTCACTGTGAATAAGTGGAAGCCAGGGCATGAGGATCAGGTCAGTGATAAAACCTCCTGATGATAACATGTTTTCGTAGTCATTGAGAAGCTAGTACAGGAATGTTGAGGATGAATGGGAATAAAATTACTCCAAAAAGGTCACAGGCAGATGCAGTCAAACTTTCAGCAATCACCCAGCTGTCACATTTCCACAAATTTCAATCAATTCTGGTAACAGCCACAGATTATGTGCCTCTAGCACATGGAGTCTGCAGTACCAGGAAAATGAGGAATGCAGCGTCATTGGCATTCATTATGGTATCTAATATTTAAGTGGTTGGGGACTCAGCAGACAGTGGAAAGAACTAAAATATATGTGAAAATTCAATTTTAGACTGGAAATTACTGCTGCCCCAATTTGCTGGGCTTAAAAGTATTTATCTTGTTTCTAAAGAAAGAACAATGATACAGAATTTCAGGAACACTACCTTCTTTTACTGATAATGTGTTACTGACACTGCAGGAAGAACAGGTGCATGGCATACAGTGGTCACGCATCGTGAAGACTGAATTAAGAGAATGACGAACCAATTTAACTTCTTGGAGCATCAGCCAAGGACACGATGTACCTGTTTAGGCTATGGATGATTGTGCCTGTAGCACAAACTACTAGTCTGGCCAGATCATCTAAAACAACAAGACCTAATATAAAACATGGCTTACTAGCTTTGGCAGATGGTCAACAGAACTCTGCTGGGAAAAAAAGCAAACACTGGAGAATGAGAAACTGCACTTGACCTTTGATTCAGGCAAGTGTGAAATACTGCATGTAGGATGGGAGAGCAGACATGTACTTCATGAAAGTGTTGAAATGGTTAAGAATGAATTTAATGAAGTTCTCAAGGGATGGCAAATTTGATACTTAATATGGCCAGCCCACACATAACAGGAATTAACAGAATGTAGAACTCATGGCCAAAAAAAAGGATACATGTATAAATCACACAGTTCTGTGGTCATATAAACCCTGATCGATGCATCTAAATCCAGTCTCCAAGAAACACAAGACACATGAGTGCTGATGGCAATGCTCAGAATGATAAGACTGTTTATTTCTGTTATGGGTCTGTGTTACAAGAGGACATAGGTAGACTGGTGAAATGGGCAGACGTCTTGTAGGTGGACCTGTTAATAGCAGCCTGGCCAGCCTAGGAGCAGACACACAAGGAGGTCCTCTGATCTGCCCACACCCCTCTGCAGTGGATGCCCAAAGATCAGGTGTATAGAGCTGACGTGCAACCAAAAACACAACAAATGTTTATTCAATGAACTAAAAAGGGGGTGCAATTGCCCACGACCAATATATACATAGTCCATAGACTCCAAAACACTGCAAAATAAACATTTGGGCTAGGAGTCTGTGAGCGCTGCAATCTGCAACACTCTCCACCTCAGATCCCTGTTAGAAAATGGGATGACTCCCACACAGGGAGCCCTCTGTTGGGATCCCTGCCACCTAGATAAGAAGTACACCAAGACAGGTCTGGGCAGCAGGCAAATGAGTCAAGATAGATATAATACAGCGTGGATCTGGAGGAACACAGTAGGTCAGGCAGCATCAGAGGAGCAGGAACGCTGACGTTTCAGGTCAGGACTCTTCTTCAGAAATGACTCCACTGTGAAGCCACTGCTCCTCTGATGCTGCCTTTCCTGCTGTGTTCCTCCAGCTCCACACTGGGTTATCTCTGACTCCACCCCCGACAGTTCTTACTATCTGAGTCAAGGTAGGTGGTATTTACCATCAGCCTGTCCCAAAAAAAATGCTTTATTGCTAGACAAAAAAAAACACACTACACAAACACAAAAGGTGGCTCAAGTTGTGGGGCACGTACTCCTTTCCCACAACCAAATCACTGTGACTTCTGATTTATTTTTAGCTATTAACCATTATCTGTATCACACATGCAGCCAATTAGAAGCTTACATGCAAAGCCCATTACAGACAATGCAAGCCATCAAAAGTAGGCAAGGGGGGTGGTGTCAGGGAATAGCAGGAAGGTTCTAAATGAATTTAGAGAGATAGTAGGAACTGCCGATGCTGCAGAATCTGAGATAACACGGTGTAGAGCTGGATGTAGTTTCCAAGAATTTTTTAAAATTTGTTCAGGGGATTTTGGCCTTGCTGGGTGGGCCAGCATTTATTGCCCAGCCCAAGGTGATGAGTTGACTTCCTAAACCACTTGGTCCATTTGGTGTAGAGGCACACACAGCCCCGTCAGATAGGGAGTTCCAGGAATTTGACCCAGTGACACTGAAGGAACGGGAATATATTTCCAAGTCACGATGGTGAGTGGCTTGGAGGGAAACTTGCTGGTGGTGGCACTTCCTTGCTGCCTCTGTCCTTCGAGATGGTAAAGGTCGTGGGTTTGGAAGGCACTATTCAAAGAGGCTTGGTGAATTTCTGCAATGCGTATTATAGATGGAGTCATCAATAGCGCTGTTAGCGGTGACCGACCAGGCTTCAACGTGCGACAGATTTGTCAATGATACTTGTGGGTGGTTACCCGAGTCGTTCCATAGGGCATTGGATGGTTATTTGGACAGTAATGGTGTTTAGGGATATGGGAAAAAGACAGGAGATCGACATTAAATATTAGAGTCGGTGCAGGCAGGATGGGCCAAATGAGCTCTTTCTGCTCAGCAATAATTATGCCATTCTGCGATTACTGAACACATATGCTGTACTCGCTAAACTCAATTATTTTGACCGTTGGATAATCTTGCCGATTGACAACACTCCAGTTTCCGTTGGCTTTTCGTCATTGTGCACGTGTAAGATGTTCGCACAAAATCAAAATTGTCAATAACAAACAGGGGCAGTAAGATCAGAAGGAAGCTTTAAGGGACACATGAAAGCAAAAGACAGACAGCTGCTAACAGAAATATTTATCAATTGACAACAACCTACCTACGCGGCAAATGGCGGCCAGCCACGAACCTCACCACGTTTAGCTCATCTCCGCATGCGCCGAGCTCTCGGTGCTCTCTGATTGGTCCAAATGTCCCTCCTTATACGATTGGTCCGCACCCCGCCGCGGTCCACGCGCTTCCCGTCGTCTGATTGGTCGCAGCCCCATTCCCCCTTCACCTCCTGATTGGTCTATGCCATGGAGCGCGCTCATCAGCTTTGGCGGGTGGAAGAGGGCGCGAGCTTCGGGCGTCTGTTTAAACATTACCTCAGGAGGAAAGTGTTAATGTCACCACAGGCAAAACACCCCGAGAGAGTTAAAACACAACAGTAATGAAGTGATTGAAAATACCCCTGAGCGAGTTTTCTCCCTGTACCCATTAGGTAAATTCAGCGGCGAGGCCGGAGTGAAAGTGAGTTGCCAACTCAGGTATTCCGGGAGGTTCCATACCCTGACTTTTACCAACCCGCTTCTTCGCTGGCAAGTGTCCTTTCTTTAATTGTTTCAAGGGATAGATGTGCGTGTATGTTACTAGCGAGGCCCAGCATTTGTTCCCCTTCCCTAAATGCCCAAGAAAAGTTCATTGCCACGGGGCTGGAGTCACTTGTAGGCTGGACGGGAGTAAAACGGCAGATTTCTTTCTCGAAGCGGAATTTGTGAATCAGTTTTTATTTCAAAAAAAAATGACAATCAGCAGTGATTACACATTGGCTACCAAGGATCTTTATTCCAGATTTTATTGAATTCAAATTTCGCTATCTGCCATGGTGGGATTCAAACCCTTATCCCCAAAGCATTGGCCAGGGGTTCTGGATTACTTCGTCCTGTGACGTTGCCACTGTGCCACCACCTCCCCTACAGTTACACCTAGAGAAGAGGTGAGGTCTGACACAATTTAATATCTCCATACCTCACTTACCTGCCAGCAAGCCTGTCGTCCGAGAATTTCGCGGAGCTGGCGGCAGGTGGAGGAGGCGAGGTTGAGGACTGGGAAATTTGAGCGGCAAGCCTCTGTGTGTTGGGAAGGCATGTTCTGCCACAGACAAGCTGGAATCTCCTCAGCTGGTGGCATTGTAGAGATGGGGGGGCGGGGGGAGCAATGATACCCGTGCAGGGCTAACCGTGCAATGTGGGTCGATTGCCCTGTTATGGCCAATAAAAGCAGATTTGCTCCCCGTATGCAATAAATAGAATCAGAGAATCCTACAGTGTGAAAGCAGGCCACTTGGCCCATCAAGTCAACACATGCTCTCTGAAGGACATCCCACCCATCCTATGCCTGTAACCCTGCATTTGCAAATGGGTAACACACCTAACCTACACATCCCTGGATACTATGGGCAATTTAGCATGGCCAATCGACCTAATCTGCACATCTTTGGGAGGAAATCCATGCAGATATGGGGAGAATGTGCAAACTCCATATACACAGTCGCTGAGGCTAGAATCAAAACTAGGTCCTTGTGCTGTAAGGCAGCATTGTTAAACACTGAGCCACCATGCCAGCCCTATGCTTTGTAAGTTGCTTGTACATTTCTTGCCAAACAGGTGAAAAGTAGGTGGGTATTCTTGGAGAGATTTTTGGAGACTTATGAGAGTCTCATAAGAGATAAGACAATGGGTTGCTGAGGATCATTGTGTGCACTATATGGATTAGATGATTTTAGCTCTTCTACCAAGCTCTTGTGTTCATCTGGGTCAACTGCTTCAGAAGAAGGTTTGCTTCTTACCCATTCTCCTGAAGATAGCATTTTTTATTTGTTCATGGGATTTGGGCATTGTTGACTGGGCCAACATTTATGGGCCATCTCTAATTTCCCTTGAGAAGTTGGTGGTGATTCTCCAATTTGAGGCTCAGGATTCTTTAAATAAAACTGGTGACGGTTGACTACTTTAATCAGTTGGCCTGATGCATCTTCCCAAATTTAGCTGGCATGATATCAGCATCTGACTCTTATTTGCAAGTGCCACACATTCTAACCCAATGTACCTCTACCCAGAAGGAATCATATAAGCACACGCAAGAACATCTTCTCCCAATGGCTTTGTTCTTTAATCAGGGCAATTGGACCATCACAGAATTGTGACAGCACAGAAGGCCACATTGGCCTGTCATGTCTGCACTGGCTCTCCAAATTAGCATGACTTAGTATCATTCTCCTTACTTTTCCCCATAATCTTGTACATTGTTCCTATGTAAATGATTATCTACTGCCTTTTTGAATGCCTCAGATGAACCTGCCTCCACCATACTTCCAGGCAGTGCATTTCAGATCTGCACTAAAGGTTTTAGAACATAAAACAATCCAGCACAGTACAGGCCCTTCGGCCCACGATGTTGTGCCGAACTTTTACCCTAAACCTAAGGTCTATCTAACCTCCACCCCTACCTTATACTATCATCCATATGCCTATCTAATAGCCGCTTAAATGTCCCTAATGAGGCCGACTCCACTACCCTCTCTGGCAATGCATTCCACGCCCCCATCACTCTCTGAGTAAAGAACCTCTTTGTGATAAAATTCTTTTAGCCTTGTACTGTTATTTTTGATTTCTGTCTGTCTGGATTTTTCCAACTAAGGTACATCATCTCACACTCACCCACGTTGAAATTCATATGCCACATATTTGCCAACTCCTGCAACTTGTTTATGTTTTTTAGAAGTTCTGCACAGTACTCCTCAGAGTTTACAATGTTTCCAAGTTTTAAAACTCTCAAGCTTTCAAATTCTCTCTTCTAAGTCAAGATCTAGATCTTGAACATGTTTCCTAATACTGACCCTTGGGAACACAACTGCAAACAACTTTCAGCCTGAAAAATATCCATTGAACATTTTCTCCATTTCCTGTCACTCAGCAAATTTTCTATCCATTTTGCTATTGGTCTTATATTCCATGCCCTATAACTTTCCTTACATGTCTGTTGTTTAGCCCTCAAACAGACACCTTTTGGCAATCCACATAAACCACACTAACATCATTACTGACATTGACCCTTTTTGTTAGCACTTCAAAAAAAACTCCAGCAAATTAATTCAAAAAGATTTTTCCTTGAGAAATTCATGAGGTAATTCAACTTTTTCCATGTAACTACTAACTTGATCCAAACTCATTGTTTCACCAGTGAAAGTAAACTGACTGGTCTGTAACTTACTTTTTCCTTTATTCATTCATGGGATGTGGGCGTCGTTGGCCAGGCAGCATTTATTGCCCAGAGGACAGTCAAGAGTCAACCACATTGCTGTGGGTCTGAAGTCACATGTAGGCCAGACCCGGTAAAGATGGCAATTTCCTTCCCTAATGGACATTAGTGAACCAGATGGGTTTTTCCCAACAATCGACAATGGATTCATGGTCATCATTAGATTCTTAATTCCAGATATTTATTGAATTCAAATTCCACCATCTGCCATGGCAGGATTCGAACCCGGGTCCCCAGAACATTATCTGGGTGTCTGGATTAAGAGTCCAGTGATAATCCTTATCCTTATAACCATTCTTTTGAAATATAATGCGTGCAATTCTCCGGTCTTCCATCAACTTCCTTGAGTCTAGGGAAGATTCAAATAATACGGCAAGTGCCTCTGCAATTCACACTCTCACTTTCTTCAATATCCTTGGATGCATCTCATCCATGCCTAGAGTCTTGTCAATTTTAATTACCAACAGTGTATCCAACACATCGTCCAATTTTGAACCTGTCTCATGACAGAGTTTCCTCCTCTGTCACCATGATCTGTGTATCATCTGCTTGGTAAAGGCAGATGTGCACTATTTATTTAGTACCTCGACCAAGCCCCCGATTGTGTAAATTCACGTTTTCATCCCTAATCAGCCCTACTTCTCCACTTACTATTAAATGTTTAAGGAAGACAAAGGGATTCCCATTATTATGGTTGCCATTCTTTTCTCATAATTCATTTTTGCATCTGTAATATGTTTTTTCTCTTCCACTTTGAATCTTCTGTATTTCTCTTGATTTTTTTATTGCATTTTCTATGTGACGGATGTTTTTACCGAGGTTGTAGACATGCTCGCTGAGCCGGTGGGTTTGATTGCAAACGTTTCGTCACCTTACTAGATAACATCGTCAGTGCGCCACCGGTGAAGCATCCATGTTTTGTCCTGCTTGTTATTTATATGCCTCAGTTTGCTGGGGTGGTTGGTATTACTTCCGGTTTTGTTTCTCAGTGGTTTGTACACAGGGTCTAATTCAATGTGTTTGTTGATGGAGTTCCAGTTGGAATACCAGGCCTCCAGGAATTCCCAGCGTGTCTCTGTTCTGCTTGTGTGATTATGGATGTGTTGTTCCAGTTGAATTTGTGTCCCTCATTGTCTGTGTTTAGTGAGACAAGTGAGAATTGGTTGTGTCTCTTGGTGGCTAGTTAGTGTTCATGTATCCATATGGTCAATTTTCTTCCTGTTTGGCCTATGTAGTGTTTTTCACGGTTCTTGCATGGTATTTTGTATATTACCCCAGTTTGTTGGTTTTGGGTATGGGATCCTTTACATTTGTCAGTAGCTGTTGTAGAGTGGCTGTTGGTTTGTGGGCTACCTAGGGGTCTGAGTAGAATTGTGGTCATCTCTGACATGTCCTTCATGTATGGTAGGGTGATTAGTGAGTCTGGTCGTGTTGTGTCTTCCTGTTGTGGTCTGTCTCGGAGGTAACAGCGGATCATGCTTTTTGGGTATCCGTTTCTTTTGAAGACTCTGTATAGGTGCTCCTGTTTTGCTTTGTGTAGTTCCAGATTGCTGCAATGTGTTGTGGCTCGTTTAAATAGTGTCCTGATGCAGCTCCGTTTGTGGGCGTTGGGGTGGTTGCTAGTGTAATTGAGTATTTGGTCTCTATGTACGGTCTTTTTATATACACTAGTCTGGAGTTCCCTGGTGTTTTTGCGTTCTACCATTATGTCCAGAAAAGGTAGTCGGTTGTTGTTCTCCTCTTCTTTCATGAATTTTATCCTGGTGAGGATGTTGTTTATGCGTCGGTGGCTTTCTTCTAGTTTTGTGCGTTTAATAGTCCCGAAGATGTCATCTACATATCGGACCCAAAGTTTGGGTTGTATAGTGGGGAGCGCTGTCCGTTCTAACCTTTGCATTACTGCTTCTGCAATCAGTCCTGATATTGGGAATCCCGTTGAGTTGTTTGTATATGCTGTCGTTGAAGGTGAAGTGGGTTGTGAGGCACAGGTCTAGTAGTTTCATGGAGGTGTCCTTATTGATGTTGCTGGTGTGCTGGGTTACCTGCTTACTTGATTTGTCCAGGAATGTGGCAATTGTTTCTTTGGTTAGGTCGATGTTTATGGATGTAAATAGTGCTGTTACGTTGAAGGATATTATCATCTCATCTTCTTCTATCCTGGTGTCCTTGATGATGTTGAGAAATTCTTGGGATGAGTGGATGGAGTAGGTACTGTTGTCCACCAAGTATTTCAATTTCTGTTGTAGTTCTTTGGCAAGTCTATATGTTGGTGTACCTGGTAGTGAGACAATGGGTCTGAGGGGGACCCCCGGGTTGTGTGCCTTGGGGTCTTCTTAGAATCAAGGTGTGTTGGATCCCTCTGGCTTCATTTCTTAGTAGTCTGTCTTGCTGATGTCTCCTAAGTTGTGTAATTTCTTCAGGGTCGTTGTAATCAGGTTCCTAACTGTGGTGCCGGGTCTATCGCCATCTGTTGGTAGGTGTCGATATCTGCTAGTAGTGTGTTTTTATTCTTTAATTTCTATCTCCTTTGTCATCGATGAAGCTCTGGATTTGTTACCCTACCTCTCACTTTTGAGACAATACACCTTGTCTGTAGCTGAACCATCTCTTGTTTGATGGTGGCTCATTGTTCAGCTAATGTTTTTCCCACCAACCTCTCACTGTACCTATCCAGTCCAACTCCATTCTTGCCCCATTGACATCAGCTCTCCGCCAATTGATTACTCTTGTTCTGGATTGACCACTGTCATTCTTCACCATTGTTCCAAACTTACGAGATAATGATCAATATCTTGGATGCTTTTGGTCCACTTGGCCCACCTCATTTTCAAAAACCAAGTCCAACAGTGCATTTGAAATAACAAGGTGTAGAGCTGGATGAACACAGCAGACCAAGCAGCATCAGAGGAGCAGGAAAGCTGATGTTTCGGGCCTAGACCCTTCTTCAGAAAATGCTTGGCCTGCTGTGTTCATCCAGCTCTACACCTTGTTATCTCAGATTCTCCAGTTCCTACTATCTCTCCAACAGTGCATTCTTTGTTTTTCGACTTGACACATACTATTGTAGGAAATTCTCCTAACAATCGAGATTCAACTGCCTGTTGTTGTCCCTTACACTATTAGTATCCTAGTCTACATTTGAGTAATTAAAGCCTCTCAAAATGAGGACTATATTAGAAATTAAAAGCCAAGCTATGCAAAAACTTGGAAAAGCCTTTCCTTTATTCACAATTGTACTAATTTCACAACATGTAAAATAACTTCTATTCCCAACGTGTATAATGTTAATTAAGTTTGTGGTGAAACTCTTCTACTTTGAAATCTCAAGATTCAGTCTGTAGTTCAACATTTTCCATGATTCTTTATACTAATATTTCGACCAGACTTCCTGCAAGTGAAGACAGGTGGTTAGTACTGCTTAATTTCTTCCTATATTGTTTTTCTAATGATTTCTCGCCGATCTCATGATTGCAAGATGTTTGCTGACAGATACTTTCTATTGAAAGTCACAGTCAAAATCAAGATCAAGAGCAATGGCTTTTTTTTCATCCTTAGCCAGGGATGCTGACTCTGGTGGTCATGACCCACCTGCCACCGTGGCATGTTCAATTAATCCTTTATTTGTTTCCTTAATTTAGTTCTAATTCTCCATCCATGGCCACTGGTTGTGCACAGAACAGACATCTTTGAATTTTGATCTACAAGGAATTCTGACTCCTGTGGGCACTCTTTCTCTACCCATTGGCTGGCTTGACCATGGTTTCTCTTGCCAAATAACTCTCCCATAAATGACATATTTAGCACTCAAGCAATGCCAAAACCATATAAGGTCCTGAGGGGCCTTATCAGAGTGCTTGTGGGTCGGATGTTTCCTTTTGTCGGAGAATCGAGAGCTGGGGTCACTTTAAAATAAGGGGTTGCCCATTTAAGACATGAGAAATTTTTTCCTCACAGAGGGTTGAGAATTTTTGGAACTCTCTTCCTCAAAAGGTGGTCAAAACAGATTCAGTCTGTGCTAAAAGATTTTTCATGATTCTTTATGCTAATATTCTGACAAAACTTCACTGCAAGTGAAAAAGGTTAGCACTGCTTAATTTTTACTTTTATTGTTTGTCACAGACTCACACTTTCCAGTCAAAGTCAAGAACAATGACTGATTTTCTTTTCCTTTGAATATTTTTAAGGCAAATGTAGATGGATTCATGGCAGCAAGGGGTAAGCAGGAATATGGAGAAATTATATCAGCCATGATCTTATCGAATGGTGAAGAGCCTTGCGGGGCCACGTGGCATATGTTTGTATCTCTATCCAGTTATTATCTCAGTGCCTTTTGAAGGATATCACTGAATGCAATTTGGACGTTTAAATTGAGAAATTGTAAACGATATCATGGAAATACTAGTTTTTGTATTTTTTTAAATTTTATGTTTGTGTGATGTTGCTGCTGGCAAAGTTAGATAAAACACCAACTTAAGTAATAATATTGACTGCATTTCAAAAATAACCCATTGGTTGTGAAGCAATGTGGGACATTCTGACGTCATGAGAGAAGCTTACAGAAATACAAATTCTGAAGACGTTGAGGTTGCAATCTGTATAGCCTGGGGTCTAGTTTGAGACTTTGGCGGTTCGCTAGAGGTCTGGTGCGTGGCAGCAACTCGGCACCTGGATCAGGACTTTGACGGTCAGAGATTGAGCCCAATGCAGGAAGAGCGAGCCCAACACGGTGATGAGGGAGGATCTCCAGCAACGACAGCAACAGCATGCAGCTCGAGGTTTCCCAGAGAGCAGGCCAAAGCAGAGGCGATCGAGCCTTGTAGGAGTACAAGTCCAGAATGGCCAAGCACTTAAGACTGTTGAACTTTTAACTTTATTTCTTTATACTGAGGACTATAATGTTTAACATTTAACTTTGTTTCTTTATTTTTCTACTTTGTACCTAAGATTTTGTACCTAATGTGGTGCCAGGAATGGCGACATTGTATGCTTTTCACTGTACTCGTGCACTTCTGTACTTGAGTAAATGTGACAAAAAGTTCTAATTCTAAATAGCAACGTGATAACACCTAGATAATCTGATGTATTGGTTGAGGGACCAACATTATCCACTGCATTGGGAGAACTCCTCTGCTCTTGATCTTTTATGTCAACCCGAAGAGAGCAGACAGGCCTCAGTTTAACATTTCATCTGAAAGATGGCAGTCCCTAAAACTTCAATCAAAATGAGTGAATGGTTCAATTATTTTCAGTCTGAATGATTTGCTGGAAAGTATGTATTGAGGTCTGCTGAAGGCTGCTTCTGGATTGCATGTGGTACATTTACACAGAAAAAAAACGTAATTGTGAAGGAATGTTTCTCAATCATCTTAACTTCCTTTGTGAAACTTAGATTCCTTATTAATCAGAATACAGATGGCCTTGAGATGGAAATAAACACACTCACATTATTTCTTTGCACAGGTCACACCGATTCTTGTATGTTCGACCGTCTGTGCCACAGACTGGGCGCAGTTCCCTCACACAGATTGTAGTGTAGTCACAGTCAGCCTGAAGAGATAAGATAAATAATATTAGAAATGTTTCTTATTAAATCCGTCTTCTGCAGCAGTCAGTTGGAATATTGAATTCAGTTACTCACCGGCCAAGAAAAGTTATGAATACTGGCTGTTTTTGAGCGTTCTGAAAAAGAACAACAGGTCATTATAAAAGGCACAGGTACACACACAGAACATCGCTATACAAATGTTTCATGAGCAGACATTTTTTAAGTGGCTCATTTAGTAACTAGGAGCAGTTGCACAGTTTGTTAGCCCTGCTTTTACTTTGAATTTGCCCGATTTGCATTTTGGAGGGGAATTCAGAGCACAAAGTACAACATTGAAACAAGTGGGATTGTGGTTTTTGATTTCTAGTTGTGATCGTCCTCTGATTGTATCAAGGTTTTTATTTAACATAAAGTAATATATGAATCAATTTTCCATATTGAAAGGACACGCTTAGAGTTCAGATCAGCTGCAGTTAAAACAAAATGTTGAATTGCAGCATACCTGTCCCAGCGGTAGAGTTCAATTTTGTTGCAATTGAGAATGACACGTGAACTGGAAGTACCGCAGAGCCTGTCTCAACCTGTGTAGCCTGCAAATGTGGTCTTTTAAGACCCTGATGTTCCTGTTGATGAATACTCTTGTAAAAAGACATGTGCCTCATTAAGGAAGTCATTATTCATGACAGTGGGAATAAACCTTGCCCACGTACTGGTCAGTTGTTAACATGAAGAGGTCAGACTGGTGGGCTGCTTTCCAATTTTGAATGTATTGTAACACTTTCCAGCATATCTTGCATTGGCTGGCAGCGTCCTTTGCAATCTTGCCCCTTGGGTATTGAGGGGAGGATTGGAGTGAAAATTCAGTGGCTCACAATTGCCATCTGGTGACTCCCACCAGAAGGTGTGTGCAGATCTCATTTAGATTTGATCCTGGGGTTTCTGAATGGCATGACACATTCTACTAACTGGGATAGTAATGCATTAGAAAATCAAAGAAATTAAGGAATGGCAAGAAGAATTTTACTTGCCCACTGAAAGGAGAAGCAATAGGAAGACGATGAGAAACAACGCAAGGATCTTCATTGTGAAGGTGGAGGATGTGAGCTGGCTGGTTTGGTTTCTGAACACTATGAAGTCACAAACCCATTATCCTTCTGTTTGTGACCTCGGTAGCCACATGCAGACATTTTTGCTTCCTTCACGTACACTTTTTTTAATATTTCTCTTTTTCAAACAGTCCATCTACTTTGAATTAAAAGAATTGATAGGATGTTTCAATGCTACTTTGTGGTAGAGAATTATTTTCATTTTAACTAGCTCTGCGTAAAGATTCCATTTGATATGTTTTGTGGATCCCTCTGAATCTAGGAGATTTTCTTTGGGTCAAATGTCCCATCTCCAGCGAGATGGGGGAAGAAAATGAAGAATGTGTTACAGTCAGCATTTTGCAAAGATCTTCAATTTCAGGAATTGGGCTTCAGAATTGGATATTTGCAAGTATCACTATTATTTAAAAAGGGAGAGAAACTAGATGACTGTAGGCTGCCAATCTAACATCAGTTGTAGACAAATTCACTGAAATCTTATCAGAGCAATAACGACAAGTAGGAGCTGATCAAAGATGGATTTTTGAAGGCCGAGATGGGTCAATTTTTTTTTCCCTTGTAAGGGTATCAGAGGATATGGAGAAAAAATGAGCAAATTAACTGGAGGTTCAGATCAGCCACCATCAAGTAGAAAGGAGAAAGAGCTTCAAGAGCATGAAACACTCCTCTTATTCTAATGGTGAACAATGCTGATGTCTACACTCAGCTGAAGATGCTGAATAAATAAAAAATACATTTCTGTGGGCTGACAATGTGTTGTCACTTTCATTACACTCATAAAAGAACTTCCATAATTTACTATCATTCTAGATATTGTATTCCATGCTTACCATGGATGGAATTCAGATTCACCAGATTAATCCTGGGATGGTAGGATTGACCTGCGAGGAGACCACCTGTGTTCTCTGGAGTTTAGACAATTTAGAAACTCTATAAATATCTCCAACCTCAATGATAGGAGAGTCCAGCACATCAGTGAAAAAGATACCACTGAAACATTTGCAACAATCTTCAACAGAAGTGCCAAGTGGATGATTCATCTGGACTTCCTCCAGGGGGTCCCAGGATCACAGTTGCCAGTCTTCAGCCAATTCGATTCACTCTATTTAGAACCGAGATAAGGCCGAACTTCACTTAGAGGACAGTGAACCTTTGGAATCTCTACCACTGGATGCTGTCAGAACTTGGTGATTAAGTAACTTCAAGACAAATCAGTAGATTTCTAGATAATAGTGACAAGAAGGATGTGGAGTTAGCAGAGGAGAATGGCTTTGAGGTGGACTATCAGCCAAGATTTAGAATGACGAAGCAGGCTTGAGGATCTGAATTGCACACTTCTGCTTCTGTGTTCCTATGCTTGGATTCATCTTCCAACACTTGGTGTGAAAAACACCAGTAGCAAAGAATTACAGCTCATTTTGCTGGAAAGTCTAGTGGAAAAGTCACGCTTATGTTCTGGGCACTGGACAGATAAAGCACTTCACAACTCTGGAATTGTCTTGAAGTCTAATTACTGTTATGCAGGCCAGCATTTAATTTCCATACAGCCAAGTTCCCAGAAAAGGAATCTAGGATGTGTGACTGGCATCCTTCCATCTACAAAAGATGATAATGGAAATTCAACATTCACAACCCTTTGAATGAAGAAATTTATCCTCACTTTAGACCTATATAATTGACCCCTTCTCTCTTTGCATGGTCATTCTAGACTGAGAAGCTACAATGTACAGATGTAAATAAAGGAATGTTACAGTGCATAAGGAATTGAAGAATCTTCCTTTGTGATAACAAGAGCAACCTCAGGGACAGTATGTACAGACACCCACAGCCTGAGACAAGCCAGACTGGTATCTCAATGTGTGTGTAGCAGAGTTGGCTTAACACACAAGATAAAGCATAACTTATTCAGCCTTTCATCGTAGGACAACTCTCACTTCCCAGGGACTAATCTGGTGAAGACTGACTCTATTTGTTGTACCGCCTCCAATACAACCCTTTCTTTCCTTAAATTCAGAAATCAAAATTTCACTGTATTCAATGTGTAGTCTCATAAAAGCCCTGTGCAATTGTAGTAAGACTCCAATTCTCGTACTTGAATCCCTTTACAAGAAAGGCCAACTGTTTGTTTTTCATTTACTATTTTCTCTTTTAATTGCTTGCTATACAACATACTAACATTATGTTCTACAATGAATGCACCAAAGTCTTTCTAAACAATAACATTCTCAAGTTTCACACTTTTTAAAAAATATTCTGAGTTTCTATTTTTATGACTAAAGTAAATCACCTCATTGTACTCCTGCCATTTTGTTGCCCACTCAATCTGTTTATATCTCTTTGGAGTCTTTTCCATCCACCTAGCTTGTATTTCCACCTAGCTTTGTATCCAGTAAATGTATTATACATTACTCTATGTCTCTGTATCCAAGTTATGAATATACATTGTATATAGCTGAGTCCACAGCACTGATCCTTGCCACATTCCACTAAATGCAGCCTGCTGACTTGAAAACACCCTATTTTTCTGTAATTGTTGCTTCCTGTCCACTAACCAATTCTTATCCATGCTAATACCCTTGTGTTGATGGTTAACATGTATGGCACCTTATTGAATGCCTTTTGGAAATTGTAAGCATACTACATTGGCTGAATTTTCATGAATCCCCTCTGGGGAAGGAAATCTGCCATACCTGGTGTCATGATAACAGAGGGTTCCTGAAGTACTTATGAACATATTCATTTTTAATTACATTTTTTAATGTATGAAGGACTGCCAAAAGTTGTCAGCAGGTGTAAGTTCACTGGCTATTTGGAAAAGGACTGTAGAATATCACACTTGCTAACGTCCCAAGGCATCTTCAAAGAGGTGGAGTTAAAGGGAGATATGCACTACAAATTAAACTGTAATCTCCAGGAAGTTATCTCAAACTGTGAATAATGATGGGAGAATAGACAGTCGTAGTGAGAGACATTTTTTTTTTACTTTACTTCATAAGAACAGGGATAAAAAGCCAGGTCAGTCCTGATGTTGTGCCAGTGAACTAAGGTTCTTGTGTGTATTTGCCTGGGTTCAAGTACTAGTGTACTCTGAAGGTCGTGCTTGAAGACCACCCGTTCGTCACCCCTACATTGTAGGTAAAGAACATTCTGCATAAATTGCTAGAAATCAGCTATCAAGTCAGTCAGAAGGAAAGAGAATAGAAGTTTCTGTTATTATCTCTAAATCAACTACTTAATTATCAGAATTCCACACCTCCCAAATAAACCACTGAGTCACATCTGTATATCTTTTAACATTAATTTTTTTTGGACTCACTTCTTATTTCTAATCTATGTATTACATTACTTTATTATTCTCACATTTATTCACTAATAAACATACTTGTTTTGTTAATTCAAGAAAACTTCATTAAATTGCCTCCTTTTTAAAACAAATTTATTTGGTATGAGAGAAATGTATCCACAAGGATGGGCAGAGGAAGGGAAAATGCACAGTAAATTGAATTGTTGCTACCAACTGATGATGCGGATGAATAAAGAAGGCTTCATCTCCCCTCATCCAGGAACCTGACAATGTGGTCTGGAACCTTAAAAACGTGAACAGTGCTCAGGATCTAGTTGTTACAAATTGAGGGTTCATCTGTGATCTTATTGTAACAGCTGGTATAGTCTACATGGGACTTCAGACCACAACAAGTGTGGTTGACTCTTGACTGCAAGCCACTCAGTTGTGTCAAAGTGGCTATACAACCTAAAGAAAGGATCATAAGTGGATGGATCACCTTGTATCAACATAGGCATTGGAAACGAGCACGACAAACCAAGCCCAAGTGACCCTGTAAAATAGTACTTACCAATATCTGAGGCTTGTGCCAAAATTAATGGATATGTTTCATAGACTAGACAAGCAATAGGCTGATACAGTCAGTCATTCTCCTGGAATCATTAAATACAATGTCTCAGGCACCATCGTCACCATACATGAATATATGCTTTTCCATCAGCACAGCAGACCCACCAGAGTTGAAGGTACTGTGGTATATATTCAGGAGGTAGTTGCCTAGAAAGTCTTAATGTTGATTTTGAACCCCATGAAGTGTTATAGCTTCAGACCAAACACTGGCAAGATAACTTCCTGCTGATCACCACATACAACCTCACCCTGCCCCTTGCTAATGAATTAGTACCCTTCCATGTTGAACACTGCTTGGAGGAAAGACTGAGGATGGCAAAGGCACTGAACGTACTCTGAGTGGAGGATTTCAATGTCTATCATGAAAAGTGGTGCGGTAGACCACTACCAACTGAACTGGCAAAGTCTTAAAGAACATATAGACTGGCTCTGCAGGAACCCACAAGAGGTCAAAAATTTACTTGCCCTCATCCCACCAACCAAATCCACCAATTTGCTGCAAATGCATCTGTTCATAACAATATTAGTAAGAGTGACCACTGTGCAGTCCTTGTTAAGTCCTGTCTGCACATTGAGGGTAACTTCCATGTTATGTGACACTAGCACTCTACTAAGTGGGAAAAACTTCAGAAAGATCTAGCAACTCAAAACTAGACCTCCAATCTATGAAGTTTAGTGGCCATCAGCAACAGAATTGTATTCAGTCACAATTTGTAAACTCGTTGCTTGGCATTTCCCCATCCAATCATTACCAACAAGCTGGGAGATCAACACTGGTTCTCCAAACAGGTTATACCAAGAGCAGCACCAGGCATACCGTTAAAAAAAGAGGTGTCAACCTGGTGACTACTTGAATGCCAAACAGTGACAAGGTCACATTGTCACAAATGATAACAGATAACTAAACAACTCACTAGAGATGGAGGTGCTATAAATATCCTCATTCTCATCAAGTGCATAAGGCTGATGAATTTGTATCTATCTTCAGCCAGAACTGCCACATTGATGATCCATCGCAGTCTCCTTTTGAGGTCCATGGCATCACAGATGTAAGTCTTCAGAATTCATTCCACAAGACTATAAGATATAGAAATATAATTAGGCCGTTTAGCCCGAGTCTGCTTTGCCACAGCTGATATGTTTCTCAACTCCACTCTCCTGTCTTCTCCTTGTAACCCTGTATCTCTTTTCTAATCAAGAATCTATCTATCTTTGTTTTAAGTACACTCAACTCCACATAGTATCAGGAAATGTCTAAAGGCACTGGATACTACAAAAGCCATGGAGCCTGACACCATTCTGGCAATGTTTTCCCCAGAACAAGATGCACTGATAATCAATCTGCTTCTAACAATGGGATATGCCAGAAAATATGGAAAATTGTCCAGGTATTCACAAAAAGAAGGGCAATTCCAACTCATCCAATTACTGCACTATTAGTTTATTCAGTGAAGTGACAGAACATAGAACATTACAGCGCAGTACAGGCCCTTCGGCCCTCGATGTTGCACCGACCTGTGAAACCAATCTGAAGCCCATCTAACCTAAACTATTCCATTATCATCCATATGTTTATCCAATGACCATTTAAATGCCCTTAAAGTTGGCGAGTCTACTATTTTTGCAGGCAGGGCATTCCACGCCCTTACTACTCTCTGAGTAAAGAAGGGACGGTTGACAGTGCAATTGCGTGGCATTTGCAAATGAATAACCTGCTCACTGATGCTCACTTTGGGCTACTCTGCTGCTGACCTCAATTACAGCCTTGGTTCACTCATGGACAAAAGAGCCAAATTCCAGAGGTGAGGGGAATTGACTACCTTTGACCTTAATGCAACATTTGACCAAGTATGGCATCATCGAGCCCTAGCAAAACTGGAGTCAATGGGAATCATGTGAGAAACTCCTCCATGGTTAGAGTCATATGTAGCACATACGAAAATAAGTATGGTTGTTGAAGGTTATCACCAGTCCCATAACATCACTAAGTTCTACAGTGGTGACCTAGGCCACCTATCTTCAACTGCAATGACCAACCCTCCACCATAAAGTCAGGAATGGGGATGTTTTTTGATGCTTGCATTTTCAGCACCAGAATTCTACAGATACTGAAACAGTCAATGTCCAAATACAGCAAGACCTGGACAATATCCAGACTGGAGCTAATAAGTGGCAAGTAACAGCCACACTCAAGAGCCATGCAACGACCATCTCCAACAAATTTAAACATTGCTCCTTGTCAACCTACTATATTGGAATAATTAAATCACTGTCAACATCCTGGAGGTTACCATTGACCAGAAACTGAACTGGACCAGTCATATAAATACTGTGGCTGCAACAGCCAGTCAGAGGCTACAAATCCTGCAGTGAGTGGCTCACCACCTGACTCTCCAAAGTGTGTGCATGATCTATAAAGCACAATACAGGACTTTGATGGAATACTCCCCACTTGCCTGGATGAATATACAGTCAAGAGGCTTGAAACTAACCTGGACAAAGCATCCACTTGGTTGGCACCCATCCAACCTTCAATATCATTAAACAAATAAGATAATCTATAAAGTTAGATATGATTCTATTATTGGAGAGTACCTCTTGAATGCGAGATGAATCACACCAACAATAAAGATTATCAATTGGGTTCACGTGGTTCATTCATGCTGGCTAGAAACTTCATATGCAGGAATTTGCCATCTGCATGAAAAATGAACATGTCCAGGCCGTGTGCCTTTTTTTGACTTAAATAGAAGTAGTACAACATAGTTCTCTGGTAAATTCTCATAGGAACATACTCTGGGTCTATACTCAATGGAGGTTAGAAGGATATGGGGGGAATCTAATTGAAACTTACAGAATACTGAACAGCCTGGACAGAGTGGATATTGGGAAGATGTTTCCATCAGCAGGAGAGACTAGGACCCAAGGGCACAGCCTTAGAGTAAAGGAAAGACCCTTTAGAACGGAGATGAGGAGAAACTTCTTCAGCCAGAGTGAGGTGAATCTATAGAATTTATTACCACAGAAGGCTGTGGAGACCAGGTCATTGAGTATATTTAAGACAGAGATAGACAGGTTCTTGATTGTCAAGAGGATCAAACTTCCAGGAAGAATGGGGATGAGAAACTTACCAGCCATGATTGAATGGCAGAGCAGACTCAATGGGCCAAATGGCCTAATTTCTGCTCCTATGTCTTATGGCCTTAACTTGCTTCAACCAGATGCATGGTGGTAGCAGTGTGTAATGTCTACAGGATGTACAACTACTCACCTAGTTTCCCTCGACAACACTTTCCAAACTGACAACCTCTTCCACTCAGAAGGATAAGAGCAATAGATACATGGGAACATCACTTTCAAGTTTCCCTCCAAACCACATACCATCCTGAAATCTATTGCTGTTTCCTCACTGTCAATAGATCCTAGAACGCCTTTCCTAACAGTAGTGAATGTTCTCACATCCCAAGAACTGTAGTTCAAAGATGCCACCTTCTCCAGGGCAATTAGCGATGGGCAATAAATGCTGACCAGTGATGTCCACATTTACAAAGAAGTTTTAAAAAACTGTCTTCATATGCTAGCCTGGATCACCTACTTAAATGCTGGAACGTGACTCACCAACAGTGAGCTGCTACTCACTGAACTATAGCTAACAAGTGTAGGCCAATTCACAAATGCTGAACTGTTCTTGTCAAAACATAATTTTATCTTTCTACTTAAATGTCCTACTTGTGCTCACTGTGTAGTAACAAAAACGGATGTGAACTAGCTACGTGTAGTTAGCCTCAAATGTCCACAATCTGAAATTGTCAGCCTTTTGATCTCAAGATGCTGACTGTGAATTACCATTCTCCACTTGACAAGGACATAGCAGAGCTCAACTGTGTCCCCTACTGGGTATAGGGAGCAAGAGCTGGTCACGGACTGTAGGTACAGGCCAATCACAATCTAACTTGCTTCCAAAAAAAAACTCCAGGGCTGAATGCCTCAAACCTCTGTTCCCAACATTCCTAAAACTGATGTCCTAGCTCAAAGAGCCCAGGCCAAATACTGGACCTGCCATTTTCTGGACTTCTGATGCTTCAACATAACATTTATTGCTGTGGGGTCAGTTTGTGTTGGGGTTGCTGTTTTTCACTTTGCAGGTGATAAAACTGCTACAAGTCAATTGTTACAGACACAAGGAAACTACCTGCTTCCTTTGTTAGAAATAAAAACGGAAACCGAGGGCAAGAAATAGTAGGGAACAAAACGAGAGAGAAAAGAACAGTAAAAAAAATTTATTCGATAATTATATTTTTAAAAGAAACAAGGCCCACAACCCCATGGTACAAATAATTTAAGTCTGGATGTGTCCTATTTCAAGGACCAACTCCTTATATGCAAAGTACAGTTAAACAGGATTCAAAAATGAAGAAATAATCAGTGGAAAGCTTGCAAAGTAAGGACAATTGTTGTTTGGATCTCAGTCTCTGGTTCTCTATGTCAAAGACACAAAAGCCCGACGATACTTTAAAAAGATATCCAGGTTCATGTGCACTGGCTGATTAAACAAATCTGGGAGATAGTCATTGGACCCATCTGCAGTACTCAAATCTTTTTGTTGGCCACACACAATCATTAGAGCCGCTGGTAATTTAATCTGTAATTTGGTGCCAGAAGTATTGAACCTGGATATAAAACTAGAAGGACACATTCATTTCTATTTGTGTCATAATCTAGGAATCGGATGATGGGGACCTATTGCAGACTTCAGGTGAAGAAGAGAGTGAGGGATAATTGGACCAACTGAAGATTAGACTCTATTTTAATGCAACATCTCTGCTCTTACTTCCAATACAAATTTCTACCTGGACATGTACAATGGCACTGCCAATGTAAGGTTGTCAGACACTAAGCACCTCCAGTGATAGCAGGGCGTTATTACCCTGTGACAGGTTTACATAGGTAGTTCCTACAAGTGTGTACAGGGAATTAAAAATGGAAAGTATTCAAAGAAAGCTGCTTTATTAAATATATTACAGACATAATGTACAGTATGTCCTCAAACTTGCTGAAATGTAATTTATTCAAAAACTGAACTTTAGAAAAGTCCACAATTCCATTATTTTTCTGTTCAATATTCTGCTCAGACTCAATTATTTTTGATCTTTTTTTATATACAAAAAAGGTTGTTTCTTAAAAAAAATTTGGAAACAGCCCTTTTACTATTCAAAAAGGAGGAGCTGTCATTTGGCCAGTAAATAGCAAGGTGATTTGGCTCCAAATGGCCAGCTATGGAGTTGTAGGGGCTGGCAATGAGAGTCTGGGTGTTATTCACAGTACGTGCGTTTGGAAAAAAAACCTTTCAAGCAAAGCTTTCTCCAACAACTCACATACTGTGATAGCTTATACACTGAACACTCACTCAGTTTCCATTTCGTACGGCATTATGAATCTGTTTGGAAGGGAAATTTTGGAGGGGTGGGGGCTCAATGTTGATCCTTCAATGACAGCATCCTCCGCAGTGTGGACTGCCATGTGGATGTGGGTGCTCCCCATATTTGGTTCTCCGGCTCAGTATCTCGTAGGAGCAGTCATCTCCACAGCACCCAGAGACACTGGGAGATGACTCATCAATATCGAACCTGTGGATCGAAAGGTCAGGAAAGTCAAACACAGCAGTAACAGTTTAATTTGTGATGTCTTGAGGCTAAAGGCTCCTTTGCTACTTTGCAATCCTACAATAAAAGGGAGGCAGTGGCCTCTGGTATTATTACTGGACTATTAATCCAGAGACCCCGATAATGTCCTGGGGACCCACGTTCGAATCCCACCATGGTGATGTAATTTGAATTCAGTGAATTAAAAACTGGAAATAAGAGTCTCATGATGACCATGAATTGATTGTCGATTGTTGCAAAAACCCATCTGGTTCACCAGTATCCTTGGGAAAGCAACTGCCATCCTTACCTGATCTGGCCTACATAGGACTCCAGACACCCAGCCAGGTGGTTGACTCTGAAAACTAGGGATGGGCAATAAATGCTGTCCCAGCCAGCGATGCTTTCATCCCATGAATGAATAAAGCAAAACAAACAATCAGGATCTCTGGATGGCTGCCCTACCAAAGTCAAACTGCATTAATGTTAAGTACGCAAGATTGTAGTCCTATCCAAGACAGTTTTGCCTAACATGTTGAATTTAATGCTGATTTTCAGATCTCAGAAAACTCAGATTTTCAACAATGTTGACAAAGACATATTTAGCTCCTCCTTTACCTGTCCTGAAAAATGAGGATACTGAGTTTCAACTATACAGCATGGGACTGGAATCAATGTCAGCCAGACCAGGTAAGGAAAAGACTTGTATTTCCATAGCATCTTTCAAACTTCAGGATATTCCAAAGTATTTCACAGCCAACTAAGCTCTTTTGAAGCATAGTTACTTGTGCAGTTCCTACACTGCAATAATCAATTTGCATATAGTGAGCTCCCAAAAATCAGCAGAAATTGTTGGAAAATCTCAGCAGGTCTGGCAGTATCTATGGAAAGATAGCAGAATTAACATTTCAGGTCCAGTGACCCTTATTCAAACCCTTCTGTTTTTGTTTCTGATTTCCAGCATCAGCATTTCTTTATCTTTTTTTCCCCAAAAAATTAGCAATTAGGTAACAACCAGACAATGTGTTTTTAGTTCTTAGTTGATAGGTAAATATTACCTACAGGACGCTGAGAACACTGGAGTGTGATAGATAGTGTTTGCATGCATGCAAGTGCATGTATTCTCATCGATGTGTCCTCAGACATCCCCTCTAATAATACAGACTCCAGATCACAACTTACTGCATTGCCTCTTTGAAGAACTGATATGCTCCATGGTTGTGCTTAAATACTGTTAACATCACTTTCTTCATCTGTGTACTGCAGAAAAAGCACAGAGCAAGAGTCAATCTCATCCCATTGCACAGACTGAACCTGCCCTTATTTTCTGAGCACTTTCTGACACACTGCTAACTGGGTGGCACAGGGTCTCCCCATGCAATCCTGCCAGGTTCTTTTCCAATCTTGCCTGCCAAATCCCTCTGCTCACAGGGGGAAACCTGTTGGGAGAGGTGATGGAGAGATTGTGACTGGAAATTGCAGGTTCTTGAATATACAGAGAAACAATGCCAGCTCAGAACAATTTGTTCCACAACTAAACACAATCTCCACCTTGGACAGGGGTAGAGAATGTGAGCAGAGGACGGGGGAAATGCTTTTTCTCCCCCAAGAACATTGTCTGACAATGGCTCATACACCAAGAATAGTCCACTGAGTACAGCACTGGAAGATAGCCAGCATTAGGGAGAGACCAAGAGAATGGGGAAGCAAATTTACTATCTCCATAATATCACCTCTTTACCTGTTTGCTAAAAGCTGTAGAATCTGCATTAAGAATTTGCCCAACCCTTTCCTCCTCACCCGACTCTCCAGCTGAACCTCATAACTGCAACACAAGACAAACCTGTCAGGTTATTGTACAGAGTTGACACTGACTTTACAACACATACATCCCATTTCCAGAGATTCCCCGTCTCAACTAGAAATGTTTGATGGGACAGTGTGCAGGGAGCTTTACTCTGTATCTAGCTGTGGGCCAGGATCAACAGTTGGCCATCATGCGCCCCTCTACTTATCAAATAAGGTTTCAAAACTCGCCATCAATGTCTGCACACGATGAATGTGGCACATGAATGAGTTAGGGAGGATGGCTCCCAAGGTTGGTGGAGGGTACAGAGAACAGAACACTCACTGTGATGGAAAGCTGAGTCACCTTAAATCACAGTCAGTCAGGTCATTTCCGTGCCACAGACTCCGTGGGCACCAATACTTTGCTTCCCGTCACCAGCAGTTTTACATCAGGAGGTCGCCATTGGCCTCGCCACCTATGTGCGGCCACCCTTCCCGCCAAGCCTTGTGCACGATCGGAGCTGCCACCCTCTGCGGGGAATCATTAAGTATAACGCAAGAATACCAGTACAGTACTTCCTCCCCACACTCCACATCAAATCGGAAATGTGAGAAAGCTGTGGGCACCGCACTGTCTCCTTCCCGTGCAACCAGATACCACGCTCGTTCATCTGTCATCTCCTCCTTCTTCTCTCGATCCTTCCAGCCCCACTCACTTTGCTCGTACCTGCCAGAAGAGAGTGAAAGGTTGAAGCAATCTGCAAAGCTTTTGGTGTATCTGCCTTGGGCAACAAACCCCATCCCCAGCTCAGCCACACCTGCCTTCCCACACCCAGGATCCTATCCTGTTACTGCTATTGGCTCCCCATGACATCATTGCCTATAACCCTCTTCACAAGAAACACTCAGAAGGAGCAGTGAATTAGGCGAGAAAGAATACAACTCCATTGCTAAAGGTAGCACAATCACCACAAGTTTGCACCTTTGAGTCTCATTCCAGTCACTTGTGCACGTATCGCAAGCCAACATTTCTGATGCCAGTATTGAGATATACTGCATTGTCAGAGGCACCATCTTTCAGACAAGACATTCAGATCTCGTTTCTTTTCGTAGGTGGGCATAAAGGATCCAACTGCCATTACTGGAAAAGTGAAGGGAGGAGTTCTTCTAAGTGTCTTAGGGCCAATATGAATTATTTAATGTCAGTACAGAGGATTTGAGATCCTGGTCTAAAAACAGTGTAACAGAGGGTGTGCCTTGACTCTCCAATCAATGTTAGTTTCAAATACAGATGCACAATAACTTTCTGTAATCATACATCACTAAACTCAACCATCAGGCACCCACCTAATCCTGCCAGTCAGTGCTTAATTACTGTGGGGTGGCATGGAAAGTATTACCTACAGTTCCTCTGATATATCCACTTTCTATTCCCTCATCCAGTGGAGCACCAATCCCCTATGGCTCACTCACATGGTCTGCATGTTGGTCTTGGTCAGTTCCACTGCCCAGTCCACAGTGCTGGGGTCCAAGTCTGTTACTCTTTTGCACTCTATCACTATGTTCATTCTAGGTAAAAAAAAGAGATTGAGATGTATAGTACAATCTAGTAGCCAAAACTGAGATGCACCTGCAGGATGACCTAGATTGGGACCTGAATATTGTAAAGTATGCAACATTAAGGAAGGACAGGAAAATAGGAGAGGATGGGGGAGTGGCTCTGGTAATTGCAGATGAAATTAGTACAATCGAGAGGGATGACCTAAATTCAGGAAAGCCGAATGTAGAAGCAGTAGAGATGAGGAATGAAAAAGGAAAGAGGTCACTTGTGGGAGTTGTATATAGGCCCCCTAACAGTAACCACATGGTAGGGCAGGGTATCAAGGAAGAAATATTGGGAGCTTGTCAATAAGGGTGAGCAATTATCATGGGAGATTTTAACATACATTCACACGGAAAAAATTAGATTGTTTAAAATTGTTTAGATGATGTTTTTGGAATAGTTTCTTAGACCAGCATGTTATGGTACCAAAAACAAAGTTGCTGGAAAAGCTCAGCAGGTCTGGCAGCATCTGTGAAGGAAAAAACAGAGTTAACGTTTCGGGTCTGGTGACCCTTCCTCAGAACTGATGGTGGCCGGGAAAATGTCAGTTTATATGCAGGAAAAAAGGGGAGGGGGGTGGGGTAAGGAGTTATCAACTTGTCTGTCCAACCGATCTTCTCTCTCTTTAGGCTCTATCCTATCATTTACTCCCTACCCCAACCCCTCCCCTTTATTCTTTTTTAGTTCCTGATTTACAGCATCCGCAGTTCTTTCGATTTTTATTATGTTATGGTACCAACCAGACAGCTTGCAATACTAGACTTGATTTTGACTGGAGATAGGATACTTACTGACCTCTGTGAAAGTGCATCTGGATAGCAGGGGGTAGGTGGGGGTTTTGGTGGGATGCTGTTCGGAGGGTCGGTGCAGACTCAATGGGCCTAATGGCCTCTTTCTGTGCTGTGGAGTTTCTATGAAAAATAGCTAATATAATTCCTTTATTCCAAAAGGGAGGGAGCAGGGGAAAAAATGTCATGAAACTATAGGCCAGTTAGCTTATTATCCATAAAAGGAAAATGTTAGAAACTATTATTAAAATGTTATAATTGGACACTTGGATGAGTTCAAGGCATTCAGACAGAGCCAAAATGGTTTGTCAAAGGGAGAACAATTTGGATAAAGGGACTAAAGGTCTGATACTAAAATTTGCAGGTGACACAAAGCTAGGTAGGAAAGTGAGTTGTGAAGAGGACACAAAGAGCTGACAAAGGGATAGAGACAAGTTAAGTGAGTGGGCAATGATCTGACAAATAGAATACAATGTGGGAAAGTGTGAAATTGTCCATTTTGGCACAAAGAATAAAAAAGAAATACTATCTAAATGGTGAGAGGTTGCAGAACTCAGATGCAGAAATCTGGGTGTCTTAGTGCATGAATCATGGAAGTTTAGTATGTAGATACAGCAAGTAATCAGGAAAGCTAATAAAATGTTATGGTCTATTGTGAGGGGAATTGAATGCAAGAGTAGCAGGGCATTGGTGAGATCACATCTGGAGTACTGGTCACAACACTTACAGAAGGATGTTAATGTACTGGAAGCAGTTCAAGGAAGGTTTAACAGACTAATACCTGCATTGAGCAGACTGCCTAATGAGAAAAGGCTAGACTTCTGGAGTTTAGAAACGTCATAGGTGACTTAATTGAAACATACAAGACCCTGAGGGCACTTCACTGAGTGGACATGGTAAGGATGTTTCCTCTTGTGGGAGTCATTTATTTAACACAAATCACATAATTTTACAGTACAAATGAGGAAACCTTTTTTCTGTTAGAGGATCTTTTGAATTCCTTTCCTCAAAAGGCATCGGAAACAGAATCTTTAAGGCAGAGGTAGATAGGTTCTTGATTAAGAAGGGAATGAAAGATTGTGCATATACAGAATTGTAGGGTTAGGTTAAAGTCAGATCAACCATGATCTTAATAATTGGCAGAACAGGCTCAAAGGGCTGAGTGGCCTACTCTTGTTCCTTGTTCAGACGTGTGCTGAAAGGATGTTTTGTTTTGTGCAAGAAACTAGAACCACGTGAAAGTCTCCTAAGAGGTCTCTGTTTCAAGACAGAGTTCAGATGTTTTTTTCTGAGAGTCGACAGGAATTCTCTTCCACAGGAGGAAATGGAAGCTGTAACTGAATTTATTCAAGGCTGAGTGGAGTAGATTTTTGAGTGATAAGGGAGTCAAGGGTTGGTGAGGAGCAGGTTTGGGGCAGACAGAGAGGTGGAATGACCATGACCAGGTGAGTCAATATTTTATTTGATGGCAGAGCAGCTTGAAGGGCTGAATCTTTTCCTGCTGCCAAGTCCAATGTTCCGAGTCCTAGGGTAGGAGGAGAGATGATGCATGATGTAACACGTTAACAAACCAAGGTGAGGGAAGTTCCAAAAAATGACACTTACCCATTTCGGTCATATTTTTTGAAGGCAGGAAAAGATGCTAATGGATCATCAAGCTTAAAATGCAAAAGACAGAAAGAAAAATTGCATTTAATTTAAATTTCTTTAAACAACACAAGACCAAAATAGTTTGAATGCCGAATGTGAAGTAAAATCAGAAAATACCAGAAATATTTAGCAGGTGTGGCAGCTAGAGAGAGAAACAGTTAATGTTTCAGGCCTGCAACCAACATTCTGATGAAAGTTCATGACCCAAACTTCAGCCACACCATATCTCAAGTAAACACTCACAAGCATGTTCAGTAGCAACACTGATTGAATTGTAATCAGGTAGCCTCGTGGCTTTCCCCTCCCAGTCCTAGAACCAAAACATGTATTTCTGTTTTGAAGTACATTTAAAGAAGCTTGCAATCTGGCCTCTTCTTTGCTTCCTGTATGCATGGGAGTTGGGTAAATCTTGGACAAATTACTCCAGGAATTCATTTCTGGCAGCACTTGGCAATGGAGGGGCATGCATGCTGCTGGAGGTTTAGTCAACTGAAGCAATAACTTGTTTGTTCATTCCTCAGATGCTGACTGACCTGCATAGCCACCATCGACCTGAGGGATTTGTGTCGACATGTTGAGATTTGAAATAACCATGGTCGCTCCAGCAGCTCTACTTGTGACTGGATCTGCACTGTGAATGAGTGAGTGAGAACAAGTGCTAAGAAGCCTCAGGGTCAACCAGGATAGATTCCATAGTTGAACAGCCAAATAAGCACCCACATGAAGAACAAGGATTTTGGGTGAAGGACCAGGGAGCAAGTGATCATTTCCCAGGACGTCAACTGCTGCCCTCAGGAGACAAGGTAACATGAAAAATGAAATAATCTGGGGCACAGTAAAGCAGATTATGACTCACCAGGCCATCTAGTACCCAGTAACCTCAGCTACAGAATATAGGAAAGGAATGCAACCGGGATCAGTGCTGGGACTGCAATAATTTATAATTTGCATGGATGATTTAGAGTTAGGGACCATGTGTAGTGTGTAAAGTTTGCAGATGACGCTAAGGCGAGTGGTAGAGCAAAGTGTACAAAGGTCTCTGAAACAAGGAAGCAAATTGTTTAAGTGAGTGGGCGAAGGTCTGACAGATGGAATTCAATGTTGATAAATGTGAAATCATCCATTTTGGTAGGAATAACAGTAGAAGAGACTATTACTTGAACGGTAAAAAATTGCAGCATGCTGCTGTGCAAAGGAACCCATGTATCCTTGTGCATAAATTGCAGAAGGTTGGTTTGCAGCTACCACAGGTAATTAAGAAGGCAAATGGAATTTTGTCCTTCATTGCTAGAGGGATCAAGTTTAAAAACAGGGACATTACACTGCAGCTGTACAGGGTGCTGGTGAGGCCACATCTGGAGTGCTATGTACAGTTTAGATCTCCTTACTTGAGAAAGGATGTATTGGCACTGAAGGGGGTGCAGAGGAGATTCAGTAGGTTGATTCTGGATCGACAAGGTTAGTTTATGTGGAGAGGTTGAGCAGACTGGGATTATATTGATTGGAATTTAGAAGAATGAGGGGGGATCTTACAGAAACATAAAATTATGAAGGGAATAGATAAGATAAAAGCAGGGAGAGTGAAAGTAGAACAAGAGAGCATAGCCTCAAAATTAGGGGGACCAGATTTAGGACTGAATTGAGGTGGAACTTCCTCACTCAAAGGATTGTGAATCTGTGGAATTCCCTGCCCAGTGAAGTAGTTCAGGCTTTGTTGTTGATTGTTTTTAAAGCTAAGGTAGATAATTTTTTGAATAGTAAAGGAATTAAGGGTTATGGTGAGAGGGTGGGTAAGTGGAACTGAGACAATGAAAAGATCAGCCATGATCTTATTGAATGGCGGAGCAGGCTCGAAGGGCCAGATGGCCTACTCCTCCTGGTTCTTATGTTCTTAATGGAGTTCACACCTATGGAGCTGACATGTGGTTCTGGGGTCCCAATCCCAACACCACCCCCTCCCCAAATCTGGCCTCCTCTTCTCCAATGAAGCAGATCCCAAGTCCTAAACCTCTTCCCCAACAACTTCCAACTGATCTCCACGTCCCCCCCACCCTACTCAACTTGCAGCCCCTCCCCCAAACCTTAACATCGTCTAAGTTTGTAAATCTACTCCCAAGTCCCACACTCCCTCTCAAATCTTAACCCGGTCGACCCTAAACAACAGCTTCCAATCATCTGCTCACCCCTTAGCCTGTCCCCCTGAATACCAAGTGTTTCCCTTGGACAGCAACCTCTCAGACACCTTTCCTGGAAACTCGACCTCCCCCGAACCCAGACCCCCACACTCATTCCCAGCCTGCTCAACCCCTTGCCAACTCTCACTCCGGCTTCTCCTCCACCAAACGTCTGTGGGCACCCCCTCCTTCTGCCTGCTGATTGTCTCATTTGCTCCCTATCACATCCCTAGACTATTTTACCTTGTTTGCCGTTTCAACTTTTGCACAGACAGCATCCATTGCTGCTCTCTCCTCTAGTCTTCTTTGCTTCTTCTCCTTGGCTTTGGATGACTTTCTCTAGAGAATAAATATCTAGATCACAGATCATTTCTCAGGAAAACAGATAATAATCAGTCAGGACCAACCACCGCATCAGCAGTAAATGCCCGAGACATGTACATAAATCGACATCATGTGTCCTGTCTCTGCAAATAACCCTTCAGCAAACTCCCAGCACAGCTTCTCTCTCCCCATTACACCCCCTTTTCCCTCGCTGCCACGACCTCAATCTTTCCATCTCCAACCAAAGCCACCTCCCCACCCCCAAATCTTTCCTTCTCCGCCAAAGCCACCCCCCGAATCTTTCCCTGTCCTTGACTACTCTTATTCTCCTCTTCCCTCACACCCTTTCTTTCTCAATCTCCCTCACCCCCATGTTCCTCCTGATGCCGCTGTTCAGAATCAGACGGAAAACCAGGTTTGTCTCCTTCCGGTCCGTCCCTTTACACCTTCCGCCCGGTCCCGGGAGCGGCTAGGGGTTGAGGAGTCGTTAATTCGGACGTTGGCAGGTAACTGTGTATATTGGAGCATTTGGTCACCACTTGGCAGCTTCAGAAGGTTCCGGAGTCAGTTATTCACTGAGTTCGAGCATTCTTCATCCTGAATAATCCACCACTTCCCACTGGTTAGCTTTGCTCACTTGCTCTCCTCGAATTTTCAGCGCAGAAATAGACCAATCCGCCGACCAGGTCTGGGTCATTAGTTCTGCCCCATTGCTCCCCAACACCCTTCATTTGTTCAACCAGATTTTCCTTGCAAGAGAACAACACGATTCACTTCGACCCCTTCCTATGCGAGCGAGTTCCACATTCTCTCCGCTCTTTAGGCGAAGACGTTTCTCCTCAATCCCGTATTTGACTTTTCGTGACTGCTTCCCCCCGCTTTCTCTGTGTATAAAAACCTTTCATAACTTTAAAGATCTGTTTGTGATCATTCTGCACCTGAGAAAGGAGAGACAGGTTCTCATGCAACCTCCCCCCACACCCCACAAAGGATGCACTTTACGCATAATGTTTGTAAAAATACATTACAAATCATTTTGGCTGGAAAAGTAGAGTGCAGTGAGACTCAACCAGTCTCTATACAGCATGTTCCATTTCTTGGGTGCCTCAACACAATTGTAATAATCTTGAATGAAACAAAGAACTGGGGATAAAACACCGAACAAAAATAAAGTTGCTGGAAAAGCTCAGCAGGTCTGGCAGCATCTGTGAAGGAAAAAACACAGTTAACGTTTCGGGTCCGGTGACCCTTCCTCAGATCTGCATCCGCAGTTCTTTCGCATTTTTTTTTAAAGAATTGGGGATGCTAGAGATCTGAAACAAAAACAGAAAATATTGGTGAAAGTCATCAGAAAGGTCTGGCAGCATCTGTGTGAAGAACGAAAGCAGAGTTAACATTTCAAACCTGGAGACTGTTTATCACAACTGTTAACAGCTAAGGTCTTTTCTTTCGGATATGGGAGTTCAAAACTAGAAGGCATATTTTTAAAGTGAGAGGAGAAAGATTTAAAATGGACCCGAGGGGTAACTTTTTCCACACAAAGGATGGTTTGTATGTGGAATGAAATGCCAGAGGAAGTGGTAAATGCAGGTACAGTTACATTTAAAAGACATTTGGATAAGTACCCATGAATAGGGAAGGTTTGGATATGGGTCAAACGCAGTCAAATGGGACTAGTTTAGTCTGGGAAACTTGGTCAGCATGGACGAGTTGGACTATTTCCTACCGCAGTATGACTGAGAGATAGGTGGAGATGGAGCCCAGAGACAGAGAGATATATGAAAGTGGTCGTCAGATAAGGGGGATTATTGATTGACATTAGACATCAAGAGGAGAAGCTGAATAAGTGATAATGAGAGCTGAAAGTGAGGAAAGAATTGGTAGGCTGTGATGAAAGCAACCATGATATGTGATAATAAGACTAAAAGTGGGTGATAATGAATTGGTTTTGCTGAAAGCAACCCTTGTAATGAAAGGAACAAGGTGTGGAGATGGCTAAAAAACACGTAAGGACAGAATTAGGCTCTAAAGTTCTTGAACTTGATGTTGAGTCCTAGAGGCTGCAGTGTTCCAACCAGAAAATGAGATCCTGTTTTTTGAACTTGTACTGAGGATTGCTGGAACACTGCAGCAGGCTTGCATCAGAGATGTTGGCTTGGGAACAGGGTGGTGTGTTGAAGTGGCAGGTAACTGGAAGATTGGGGCCATTTTTGCAGACAGAATGTAGGTGTTCTTCAAAGTGGTCACCCCATCTTTGATCCCTCTTCCCCGGTGTAGAGGAGACCACACTGTGAACAGCAAATACAGTAGACTAGATTGAATGAAATGCTGGTAAATCGCTGCTTCACCTGAAGGTAGGTCTGGGATAATGAAGAGGGAAGAGGCAAATAGGCAAGTGTTACACCTTCTGCAATTGCACAGGAAGGCCCTCTGGGGGTGTGGGCAAGTGATAGGAACAGAAGAGGAGTGGACCTGGATGGAATGGTCCCTGCGGAATGCCGACATAGGAGAAGGGATTTTGTGTCCAGTTGTGAAATTCTGCTGTAGGTGATGGAAATGGCAGCTTATGATCCTTTAAATGTGGAGACTGGTGGGGTGATAAGTGAAGACAATGGGGACTCTGTTGTTGTTGTTGTTGTGGAAGGGAAGAGAAGGGATGAGAGTGGAAATGCGGGAGATGGTTGACGCAGATCCGTCACAGCCAATCCTTCTCTCCTACTCTCAGCTCTCATTATCATTTATTTAGATTCTGTCTGTCCTGACCTACTATCAATAATTCATTTGTCTGCCTATCCCGTTTGTATCTCCCTTCAGAATAAATACACCATTTTCCTCACTGCTATCAGTTCTGACGGAGAGACACTGGACTCGAAATGTTAACTCTGCTTTCTTCCCACAAATGCTGCCAGACCAGCTGAGTGTCACCACAGTTTCTGTTTTTGTTTGTAATACTCTTGGTATTTATAATAGACATTCCATAAGCATGCTTATCTTCTTTAAGATTTCACCTTTCATTCCCAGTACCATCCTTGTAAATATTTTTAATCTTCCCCTGTACTTCTATAACACTTGCATTAAAGGATGACCAGAACTGTATACAGAATAGCGTTCCAACTGTGCGTATCTCATCTACTTTTCAATTCTATCCATCCAGAAATTAGCCACAGTGCTTGTTTTTTTTTCCTTTAATGGACTCAAATTCTCACATCATCCTCAAATTTAGAAACTATGTTTTTGATTCAGAAGTCTAAATCGATCATATTTATTACAAACAATAATGGTCTTGTGGGAGATAGTAGGAACTGCAGATGCTGGAGAATCCGAGACAACAAGGTGCAGAGCTGGACGAACACAGCAGGCCGAGCAGCACCACAGGAGCAGAAAGGCCGACGTTTCGGGCCTAGACCCTTCATCAGAAA
>NC_063374.1:11020119-11035408 GCF_021869965.1 Rhincodon typus
GGGAGTCCAGTTGTCATTCTGAATAGCTACCTTTTTTCTACTTGCCACAACTTCACATGCTTGGACCATGTTCATTTGTCTTAATTGTGTGGTAATCAGGAACAGGTGGAGGCTATTCAGTTCCTTAAGTGTGTATCACCATTTAATGAGTCCACTGTGATCAGCAATCTCATCCCGTATCCCCACCATTGCCTCATATCCTTAATATTTTTGGTAAACAAAATATCTGTCAATTTGCATTTTCAGTTTAGATGGCAATTGGTAATATAGATTACCTTTGTTGCATTACCACTATCTCCCTTTTGTTATCTCTTCAAAGAATTCAGTAAGGTTGAATGAAAGAGTCCTGGCTTTTTGAAATCTTGTTTTAGATACTTTATGGCATTTTTCTTTAGCAGGGATTCCATTATTTTTCCTATCGTCAATGTTTAAGTTGACTGCTTAATCGTTCCTATATTCCTTCTTAAATATGATGTCAGAAGTCACATGACACCAGGTTATAGTCCAACAGGTTCATTTGAAATCACAAGCTTTCAGAGCGCTGCTACATTTCTTCTCCAGATACTTCTAAAATTCATATTTGCTATCTATTGAGACCAGGGGTCTTATCATCTTTGATTACCTTAATATTTTTCCTATTTTAAGTAGCCTAATCTCATTTTCTGATGTCATGTCTTCCTGAACCATCTTTTAAAAATTTATAAAAAATTCTTCTATAGTTAGCAAGTATTGCATGCCTGGAAGTTACTGTTGAAAGCAGCCTTTGTGATTTACTGCAGTACATCTTGTAGATTGTTCTCACTGATGCCACTGTGCTTTGAGGGTGAAGGAAGTGCATGTTAAAGGTGGTGAATGGGTTGCCAGTCAAGTGGGCTGCCTTGTCCTGCATGATGCTGAGCTTTTTGAGAGGTGTAGAAGTTAACATTCATGCTGGCAAGTGGAGAGTATTCCTTTGTGTTCCTGATTTCTGAGCTGAGGATGGTGGACAGAATGGGATGTGTTCAGTGATAAGCCGTTGAATGTTGGTGCTAGGGGATGTATGAATTGTAATGTAGGTAAAATATTAAGGGAAAATGGTAAGAATCTCTGTTATTGAAATGGTCATTGCTTGACACTTGTGTGTCATGAATGTTACTATCCAGTTCAAAGTTTTGGCAAAGTTCTGCAGCTCGGGTTGTGGGTAAAGTTGCTGACTTGCTTGCCGAGCTGTCTTGTTCTCGTTCAGACGTTTCGTCACCATGCTAGGTGACATCATCAGTGGAGCCCCCGATGAAGCAGTATTATTCTACTCCGCTTGGAATTTATGCTGTTTGGTCCATTATGGTGAGTAGTGTCATTTCCGGTTTTGATTCTGTATGGGTTGTATATGAGGTCCAGTTTTTTTGTGTTTGTTGATTTCATTACGGGTGGAGAACCATGCTTCTAAGAATTCCCGTGTGTGTCTGTGTTTGGCTTGGGCTACTATGGTTACCTTGTCCCAGTTAAACTGATGGCCTTCATTACTTTCCAGTTGATAGCTCAATTCTGGATACTGTCTGAACTTTGGTGCATTTGAACACAGACTGCTTCAGTATCTGAGAAGTTGCCAGTAGTGCTGAATGTTGTGCAATCATCAGTGAACATCCCACTTCTGACGTTATGATGGAGGCAATGTCATTGATGAAGCAGCTGAAGATGCCTGGGCCTAGGGCAATGACCTAGGGGAATTCCTGCAGTGATGCCCAGGAACTTAAATGATTGACTTCTAAAAGAGAGATGGTGGCATAATAGTAATATAATTGGACTGGTAATCCAGAAAACTGTCTGATTCATAAATGTCCTTCAGTGAAGAAAAACTGCCATCCTTACCTGGTCTAGCCTACATGTGACTTCAGACCCAGAACATTGTGGTTGACTCTTAGCTGCCCTATGGATGGTTAGAGATGGGCAATAAATGCTGGCCTAGCCAATGACGCCCACATCCATGAATGAATTAAAAAAAGTCACAGCCATCTTCCTTTGTGCTAGGTATGACCCAAACCAATGTAGAATCCCTCTCAACGGCTGTACCAGATAAGGGTGTCCTTACCTAAATTTCCTTGCCTAAAGGGCGTTAGTGAACCAGATGGATTTTCCTGACAATCACAGCAGTTTCATGTATGCCATGGACTTTTCATTCCAGATTTTTAGTGAATTCAAATACCACAATCTGCCACAATTTGAACCTGGATCCCCAGAACATTACCTGGATCTCTGATTAATACAAAAACAGGAATTGCTGGAGAACCTTTTATGTACTGAAGAAGGATCACTGAACCTGAAAGGTTGGGTCTGCTTTCTCTCCACAGATGCTACCAGACTGCTGAGAGGTTCTCCAGCAATTTGTTTTTTGGTTCAGATTTTCAGCATCCGCAGTTCTTTATTTTTCGTTCTCTGGATTAATAATAGTGCCATTAGGGAATGAAAGTTGTGATGAGGCTGCAAAGAGACTTCAAGGGGTTTTGGACAGGATCAGTGAATGGACAAGAATATGGCAAATGGGATATAATGTGGAAAAAGGTGAAGTTATCAACTTTGGTAGAAAAAACACAAATGCATTGTGTTTTTAAAATGAGTATTTAGGAAGTATTGATGTCTAAAGTGATGTGGATGTCGTCTTTAATGAGTCACAAAAGTTAACCTGCAGGTGCAGGAAACATTAAGGAAGACAAAAGGGTATATTGGACTGCATCACAAGGTTATTTGAGTATCGGAGTAAAGGTAACTAACTGCAATTGCATAGAGCCTTGGTGAGACCGCACCTGATTATTATGTACTGTTCTAGTCTCCTTGGCTAAGGAAGGATATTCTTGCCATAGCATGAATGCAACCTGAGTTTCCCTGGGATGCTGGTACTCTACTATTAAGGACCTTGGACCTGTATACTATGGTGTTTTGCAAAAAGAAGCAATGCCATAGAAACTTACAAAATTCTTTAGACATTGAAAGAGTAAATGGAGAAAGGATGTTTTCCCTGGCTGGATGTATAGACCGGGCGATAGTGCCAAATAAGGGGCAGGCCATTTAAGAATGAGATGAGGAGGAACAATGTCACTCAAAGAGTGATGACTGTTTTTGGAATCCTTTAACTCAGAGGGCTGTGGAAGCACCAACATTCAGTAATTTCAAGACTGCTATCGATAGATTTGTAATTACTAATGACTTCAAGGGATATAGGAATCCCTTGGGAATATGGCAACAAGGTAGATAATCAGCCATGATTTAGAATGGCTCAGCAAGCTTGAGGGGCTGAGCAGCTTACTCCTGTTCCTGTGTCGCTGAAAGCTTTGGTGGGTATAGCACAGCAGGAAGCAGTTTCACACAGGAACCTAATTGGCATGTCACCTGTTTCTCATTAAGGTATTTTGTTTAGGATGGTTTCAGAAATGGCAGAATTTTCTTAAATGCATAAATAAATTCTATGGTGCAGTCATGATCTTGATGCTAGATTCATGGAATCAAAGAATATTAGTGTACAGAAGGAGGCCATTCTACCCAACATGTACCCAACTGGCTCCTGAAAGAGCTACCGAGCTAGTCCCATTCTCCATCTCTGTCTCCCTACCACCGTCCAAACCCATCACCTCCCCGACACCATCCAGACCATTCCTTCCCCATCACCATCCAAATTTATCATCTCCCCAACACCATCTAAATCCATCACCATCCAAACTGGTTGTTCCCTGGCGTCATCCAGACCCTTCGCCTCCCCGGCCCCGTCCAAACCCGTTACGTTTCCATCCCCATCCAAACCCACTGCCTCCCCTGCACCATCCAAACCCACTACGTTTCCATCACTATCCAAATCCGTCACCTCCCCCCCCACCATCCAAACCTGCTACGTCTCCACCACCATCCAAACCCATTGCATCCCCACCACCATCCAAACCCGTCTCAATCAAAAACACAAAGGATAACAGGTATAGGGATAACCAAGGGACTAAGAGATTCAGGAACTTTAAATCATTGACATTAGAAATATTAGAAAAATGTAAGGGATTAAAAGGTGACTAGTTCCCATGCCAGGATGGCTTACAGCCTAAGGTTTGAAAAGAGGGAGGTGCAGAGAGATACTGCTTCTCATTTTCCAAAATTTCTCAGATTCCTGAGCAGTCCCAAGACTAGAATTTAGCAAATGTAACATAACTATTCAGAAAGGAAGGAAGAAAGAAAACAGGGACAGACAGGGCAGTTAACCTGATAGCATGTCATCAGGAAACTAATTCTGGACATTTAAGGTGCCATTTCAAAGGTTAATGTAAAAATTAAAGTACGTGGTGCGGGGATAACAAAAAAAATTTGATATGGTGCCACATGCCAGGTTGGTTAGCAAATTAGACATGTTCATGATTGACGGTCCCTTGGCAGCATGCATTAGAAATTGGCTAAAAGAGAGGAAACAGATAGCTACAGATGGGCGTTCCTCAGATTGGAGATGAGTTGAAAGTGGTGTTTTATATAAACAATTTGGAGATGGGTGTTGAGAGTAAAATCTCTAAATTTGCGGATGATATTAGGCTAGGGAAAATAGTGAATTGTTAGAATGATGCTGAGCGAATTCAGAGGGATATTGACAAGTTGGTCAAATAGGCAAACACCTGGCAGGTGAATCTCATTGCAGAGAAATGTGAAGTTATGCATTTTGGTAGAAGAAACACAGAGACACAGTACAGGCTCAATGATCCAACTTTGAGGGGAGTACAGAAGCAGAGAGACCTCGGGTTTCACGTGCATGATTCTCTGAAGGTAGCCAGGCAAGTTGAAGCTGTTGTTATGAAGGCAATAGGATTCCTGGGTTTATAAATATCTGCATAGAGTATAAAAGCGAGGAAGTGATGCTACACCTCTACAAATCATTGGTCAGACCACATTTGAAGTATTGTGTTTAGTTTTGGGCACCTTATTCAAGTAAGGATATTAAAGCCTTGGAGAGAGTTTAAAGGAGATTTATTAGAATGATACCAGGAGTGAAGGATTTTTGATACATGATTGGAGAGGTTGGACTTATTCTCCTTGGAGCAGACAAGATTAAGAAGTGACTTTACTGAAGTGTTCAAAATTATGAACAATTTTGACAGGATAAAGAAGATATTCTGTTAACGCTAGTTAGTATTTCAGTAACTAGGGGTCACAATTTTAAGATTGTCAACAAGGGAGCTAGAGTGAGATGAGGAGAAACTTCCTTAATCAGAGAGTTGTTAGGATTTGGAATGTGCTGCCTGGTCGAGTGATGGAGACGGATTCCATAGGCGGTTTCAAAAGACAGCTGCATATATATTTGAAAGTGATGAAGTTAGACGGATAGGGCCGGAGCGTAGGTATAGCTGGGTAGCTCTTTCAGGAACCAATACAGACAAAACGGATCAAATGGCCTCCTTATGCAGTGTAAAATTCGATGATTTGATGTTGGCATGAATAAAAGACTGATTAGCTAATAGGAAACAGAGTAATTATAAATAGTCATTTTCTGGTTGGCAAGAAGTAATGAGCAGTGCATCACAGAGATCAGTGCTAAGAACGCAACTGTTTAGAATTCATATAAATGATTTGGATGAAGGGTTGGAAGCGATGATTGCTACGTTCGCTGATTACACAAGATAGGTTGCGAAGATGACACGAGGGTGTACGAGGGAGTATTGATTGGTTAAGTGACTCTGGCAAATGGAGTACATAGTGTGGAACAATGTGAAAATGTCCGTTTTGACAGGAAGAATGAAAATAAGTACATTAACTAAATGACGAGAGATTGCAGAGCTCTGAGATGTAGAGGGATCTGTGTGGCCTATTGCATGAATCACAAAAGGCTAGTTTGCAGATACAGCAAGTAATCAGGAAAACTAATCAGATGTTATCTCTTTTTGCGAGGGGAATTGAATACAAAGCCAGGGAGGTTATGCTTTAGTTATACAGGGTGAGACCACATCTGGAGTAGAGTGTACAGTATTGGACTCTTTATTTAAGGGAGGATGTAAATGTGTTGAAGGCAGTTGAGAGAAGGCTTACCAAACTGATAACGGGAATGGGTAGGTTGTCTTATGAGGAAAGGTTGGACAGACTGGGTTTGTATCCACTGGAGTTTAGGAGAGAACGGGGCAACTACTTGAGACTTGAGATCTGGAGTGATCTTAACAGGGTGGATGTGGAGATGATGTTTCCTATTATAGAGTCATACAGCATAGAAACAGACCCTTCGGTCCAACCAGTCATGCCGAACATAATCCCAAACTAAATTAGTCCCATCTGCCTGCTCCTGGCCCATGTCCCTCCAAACCATTCCTATTCATGTACCTATCCAAATGTCTTTTAAACGTTGTAACTGTACCCACATCCACCACTTCCTCAGGAAGTTCATTCCACACATGAACCACACTCTGTGTAAACAGTTTGCCTCTTCATGTCCTTTTTTAAATTTCTCTACTTTTAAAAATTCATCCCCTAGTCTTGAAATCCCTCATTTTGGGGAAAAGACACCTACCATTAACCCTATCTATACCCTTCATGAGTTAATCTAGAACGAGGAGTCACTTTTTAAAAACCAGTGGTCACCCACTTAAAACAAAGATGAGGAGAAAAAATTTCTGTCTTGTGTCTGTAGAACTCTCTTGCTCAAAAGGCATTGGAAGCAGAATGTTTGAATATTTTTAACGCAGAGGTGGATAGATTCTTGATCAGCAAGGTGGTGAGATGTTATCAGAGGTTGGTAGCCATGATTTTATTGAATGGGGTTCAGGCTCGAGGGTTCAGCAGCTTTCTCCTGCTCCTAGTTCATATTGATTGTATTTGGAGAATTAAAGTCTGATCAACAGAGTCAAAAAAAGGAAAATTGTGTTTAGCAAATTTATTAAGTGTTTATTGAGGATTTATGCAGATCCAGCACAGCTCCTTACCTCGAAGGACTGAAAATGTACTGTTGCAGAAAGTTCTCCCACACATATTGTAGGAGGTTCTCCCCTCCCTTGCCCCAGACTTCACCTTTTTTCCCAGTCTACCCTAGGGTAACTGAAATCACCAACTACTTTTGTTTGAGACCTCACTGAATAACATTTTGAAAAAAGTATACCACATCTATTAGGTGCTCTTTATCTATGCCACATGATCTGATCCTAGGAAACGAGGCAGGCCAAGTGGAGAATGTCAGAGTTGGACAGCATTTGTGAAATCATAATAAGGTTCAATATTAAATTGGAAAAGGATAAAAATCAGTCAAGGGTTAAGATCTCAGGCTGGAAAAGGGCAGATTTTAGGGTTCTAAAAGTTGAATTTGGAAATGCATTTTCATGAAAAGAACAATGGATGAAAACGGGAGTCTTTCAAAAGACAGATGAATAGGATACAAGCTAGGTATATATCCATGGGAATATTTTTGAATAACTTATCCCCCAATATTGGATCACTTTTATATACTGAACCAGGAGGAATTAATTCCTTTCATTTAACATTGGAGCTGAGTGTTCCATTAATTTGTTGTAAACCTAATATGATCAGAACCAGTAGCTAGTGTACTTTCTGTATTTCGTGTGAGTAGCTTGCACTTTGTAAGTGATATGAGAAAACCTGTTTGCCTTACCTCGTATGGTCTAGTGTTGTTTCAAGGACAACAAATGTACTGATTCTGTTTCAGAATCTGACAGAAAGTAAAGAGCATTTCTGGAAAATCATTGAATGATCCAGAACAGAAGGAAATCATCATGCCTAAGTCTTTGAAAGATCTACCAACTTACTTCCACCAATCCATTTTTCCCCTCAACATGAAAGTTGTCTCCTGGCCAAGGATAACAAGAGTTAGAAATAATTGGATAACAAGAGTTCAGAGTCATTCTGTTCCTGTTAGAGTAAAAGGTAAGGCTGGGAAGGATTAGAGAACAATGGCTGAATAAAGATATTGAGGTTCTAGTCAAGAATAAAATCATATATTAAATATAAACAACTGGGTTCAAATGAATCTCTTGAACAGTAAAAACAGTGTAGGGGCATTCTTAAAAGGGAGATCAGGAAGGCAAAGTGAGGGCATGAGATACCCTTGGCAAGTAAGGCTAAGGATAATCCAAAGAGATTCTATGAGTATATTAAGAGCAAGCAGAGAAAGAATAGGCCCCTTTAAGATCAAAAAAGTCATCTTTGTGTTGAAACTCAGGACATGGGAGAGTTATTGAATGAATGTTTCACATCAATTTTTATGGTGGAGAAAGAAATGGAGGCTAGAGAACTCAGGAATTAAATATTCATGTTTTGAAAATAGTTCACATTACAGAAGAGGAAGTGCTGGAGAAAATCTAAAGATAGATAAATCTCTGGGACCTGATCTAGTGTATCCCAGGATTATGTGGGAGTTAGGGAGGAAATTGCGGGAGCCCTTGCAAAAATATGGTATCATCTGTAAATACAGGTGAAGTGCAGAATTACTAGAGAGTGTCTAATATTGTGCCTTTATTTAAGAAGGGATGTGAGGAGAAGCCTGGGATAGACCTGAGTCTGACTTTGGTGGTGGGTAATTTGTTGGAAGTGATTCTGAAAAATAGGATTTCTATGGATTTGGAGAGGCAAGGAATGATTAGAGATAGTCAGCATGGTTTTGTGCAAGGGAAATCATGTCTCACACACTTGATTGAGTTTTTTGAGGAGGTAACCAAGGAGACTGACGAGGACACAGCAATATACATTGTTTACTTGGACTTTAGTAAAGCCTTTGACAACGTTCCGCAAGGTAGACTAATTAGTGAAGTGAAATCACACAGGATTCAGGGTGAGCTTGCCAATTGAATACAAAATTGGCTTAACGCCAGGAGACAGTGAGTGATGATGGAGGGTTGTTTCTCGAACTGGAGACCTGTGACAGGGATCGGTGCTGGGCCCGCTTTTGTTTGTCATTTATATAAATGATTCAGGTGAGAATATAGAAAGCAGGGTTAGTGGTTTGCAGATGACACCAAGATTGGTGATATAGCAAATAGTGAAGAAGGTTATCTAAGATTACAAAGAGATCTTGATCAATGGTCTGAAGAGTGGCAAATGGAGTTTGGATAAATGCGAGGTATTGCATTTTGGTAAAACAAATGCAAGACTTATACAGTTAAAAGTAGGGCCTTGGGCAGTGTTGTAGGACAGAAAGACCTAGTAATTCAGTTACATAATTCTTTGAAGTTTGCATCACATATAGATAGGGTGGTTAAAAAGATGTTTAGCATGCTTTCCTTCATTGCTCAGACCTTTGAGTGTAGGAGTTGAGACATTATGTTGAGGTTGTACAGGACATCGGTGCAGCCTCTTCTAAAGTATTGTGTTCAGTTCTGGTGTTCCTGTTATTAGGAAAGATATTACTGAGCTGGACAGGGTTCAGAAGAGATTTACCAGGATGTTGCCATGAATGGATGGTTTAAGTGATAAGGAGAGGCCGGATAGAACATAGAACAGTACAGGCCCTTCAGCCCACTATGTTGTGCCGACCTAGTATCCTACTCTAAGGTCAAACTACCCTGCATATCCTACATTTTGCTATCATCCATGTGCCTATCCAAGAGTCACTTAAATGTCCCTAATGTATCTGACTCCACTAACACCGCCAGCAGCATATTCCACACGCCCACCACTCTCTGTGTAAAGAACCTACCTCTGACATCTTCCCTATACCTTCCTCTAATCTCCCCATACCTTCCTCCAGTCACCTTAAAATTATGCCCCCTCGTAATAGTCATTTTCACCCTGGGGGAAAAAAAGTCTCCGGCTTTTCCAAATAATCATAAATACTATCTCTCAGAATCCTCTCCAATAATTTGCCCATCACAGAAGTAAGACTGACTGGTCTGTAATTCCCAGGATTATCCCTATTCCCTTTCTTGAACAGGGGAATAACATTTACCACCCTCCAATCATCTGGTACAACTCCAATGGACAGTGAGGACACAAAGATCATCGCCAAAGGCACAATAATCTCTTCCCTCGCTTCCCGTAGCAACCTTGGGTATATCCCGTCTGGCTCAGAGAACTTATCTATCTTCATGTTTTTCAAAATGTCTAGCACATCCTCCTTCCTAACATCCACCTGTTCGAGCATATCAGCCTGTTTCACAGTGCCCTCACCATTGTCAAGGTCCCTCTCGCTAGTGAATACTGAAGCAAAGTATTCATTAAGGACCTCCCCTACCTCCTCCAACTCCGTGCACAAGTTCCCTCCGCTATCCCTGATCGGCCCTAACCTCACTGGCCATTCTCTTGTTCCTCACATAAGTGTAGAACGCCTTCGGGTTTTCCTTAATCCTACTCGCCAAGGCTTTTTCATAGCCCCTTCTAGCTCTCCTAAGTCCATCCTCAGTTCCTTCCTGGCTACCTTAGCCCTGTCCGATCCTTGCTTCCTCAACCTTAAGTAAGATTCCTTCTTCCACTTGACTAGATGTTCCACGTGTCTTGTCAACCAAGGCTCCTTCACCTTACCATTCCTTACTTGCCTCAGTGGGACAAACCTATCCAGTACTCATAGCAAGTGTTCCCTAAACAACGTCCACATTTATGTCATGCATTTTCCTGAGAATATCTGTTCCCAATTTATGCCCCGCAGTTCTTGCCTAATAGCATTGTAATTCCCCCTCCCCCAATTAAATACTTTCCCATACTGTCTGCTCCTATCCGTCTCCATGACTGTAGTAGAGGTCAGGGAGTTGTGATCACCGTCACTGAAATGTTGTCCCACCGAGAGATCTGACACTTGGCCTGGTTTGTTGCCAAGCACTAGATGCAATATGGCCTCTCCACTAGTTGGCCTATCTACATATTGAATCAGAATTCCTTCCTGGACACACGTGACAAAATCTGCTCCATCCAAACTATTTGCACTTAGGAGGTTCCAGTCGATATTAGGGAAATTGAAGTCACCCATGACAACAACCCTATTACTTCTGCACCTTTCCAAAATCTGCCTCCCAATCTGTTCCTCAGTGTCCCTGTTGCTATTGGGGGTGTTCTATAGAAAACTCCTTATAAAGTGACTGCTCCCTTCCTGTTTCTGACTTCCACCCATGCTGACTCTGTAGACAAACCCTCCTCGACCACCTCCTTTTCTGCAACTGTGATACCGTCCCTGATTAGCAATGCCACTCCCCCACCTCTTTTATCTCACTCCCCATTTCTTTTGAAGCATCTAAACCCCGGAATATCCAACAACTATTCCTGCCCCTGTGTTATCCAAGTTTCTGTAATGGCCACAGCATCATAGCTCCAAGTACTGATCCTTGCTCTAAGTTCATCACCCTTATTCCTGACACTTCTTGAGTTAAAATAGACACACTTCAACCTGTCACACTGACTGTAACTTTACCCTATCAACTGTCTATCCTTCCTCACAGACTCTCTGCATACTGTACCTGCCTGTACACCAAATACCCCATCCTCTAATCTGTAGCTCTGGTTCCTATCCCTCTCCCAAACTAGTTTAAACCTTCTCGAAGGTATCCCAATGATCCACATATCTGAAGCCCTCCTTCCTGCACCAGCTCTGTAGCCACATGTTCAGCTGCACTTGCTCTCTATTCCTAGGCTGGGACTTTTTTCACCGGAGCGTAGGAGGTTGAGAGGTGATCTTATAGAGGTTTATAAAATATTGAGGGATATAGATAAGGTGAATGGCAGGTATCTTTTCCCTAGAGTGGAAGATTTCAAGACTAGGGGGCATATTTTTAATGTGAGAAGAGAAAGATTTAAAAAAGACATGAGGGGCAATTTTTTTTTTAAACAGAGTGATTCATGTGCGGAATGAATTTCCGGAGGAAGGGGTGGATGCAGGTACAGTTACAACGTTTAAAAGACATTTAGATAAGTATATGAATAAGAAATGTTTGGATGGATATAGGCCAAGCACAGGCAAGTGGGACTAGTTTAGTTTGGGATTATGGTCAGCATGGACTGGTTAGTCTGAAGGGTCTGTTTCCATGCTGTCTGACTCTATGAATCTATAACTTATCTAATTCCCTTTTGAAAGTTTCATTTTAATCTGTTTCTACCCCCCTAGCAGGCAGCATGTTTCAGATCACAACAAATCACATTTTTAAATGGATTATTCTCGCACTGGTGGAGAATTGCAAAGATCAGTAGTAGGACCCCAAATGCTGTCAATCTGTGTCAGTGTTTTGGATGTGGTGTCCAAATGTAATATTTCCAAGTTCATGGATGACTCAAAACTAGATTGAAATGTGTGCCTGTAAGGAGGATGCAAAGCAGCATCAAGAGGATTAGGACAGATTTAGTGCGTAAGAGCATGGCAGGTGGAATATAGTGTGCGAAAAAGTGAGGTTATCCATGTTGGCTGGAGAAGCTGATGTATAGAGTATTTCTTAAATGGTAACAGGTTGGAAAATGTAGAGTGTACAAGGGCCTAGGTGTCCTTGTTGATGAGTAACCTAAGGCTAACATGCAAGTGCAGCAAGTTATTAGGAAGGTTCATGGTATGTTAGTCTTTATCGCAAGAGGATAACGGAAGTCTTGCTTCAATTGTACAGGAGCTTAATTAGGCTACGCCTGGAATACTATGAGCAGTTTTGATCCCAGTTCCTTGGGATATTATTGCCATAGAGAGAGTGCACTGAAGGTTCATTAAGCAAAAAAAAAAAGAACTGTGGATGCTGGAAATCAAAAACAACACGGAAATTGCTAGAAAAACTCAGCAGGTCTGGCAGCATCTGTGGAGCAAAATCAGAGTCAATGTTTTATCCCAGTGACCCTTCTTCAGAACTGATGGTAGCTAGGAAAATGTTGGTATTTATGAAGAAGATGGGGAGGGGGGAGGAGTAAATGATAGATGGAGATAGATCCCAAAGAGAGAAAAAACAGTTTGACAGACAAAGAAGTGGGTAAAGGTCAGGGTTGGAGAATGGGACTATTAGGAGCTGACAGTTGTGTGTGGTAGCAGCCAATGTGATGACAAGACCTGGCGTGTGAGGTTTGGGATAAGCACATGCAAGAACGTGCTGAAGCCCTAAAGTTGTTGAACTTGATATTGAGTCCAGAAGCCTGCAGAGGTCCCAAATGGAAAATGAGGTTCTGTACTCCCAGCTTGTGCTTCACTGGAGCACTGCAGCAAGCCTGAGACAGTGATGTTAGCCAGGGAACATGGTGGTGTGTTGAAGTGGCAGGCAACTGGAAACTCGATCAGTTTTGTGGACCGTATGTAGGTGTTCTGCAACGTGGTCATCCCTGTCTGTGATTTGTTTCCCCAATGCAGAGGGTACCACATTGTGAGCAGCGAATACAGTCGACTAGGTTGTGTGAGGTGCAGATAAAGTGCTGCTTCAATTGGAAGGCCTCCGATACTTGGGGGAGTTGTTACACCTTCTGCGATTGCAGGGGAAGGTGCCATGGGCTGAGGGGAGTGTTGGGAGTGAAGGAGAGTAAACCAGATGTTCCAGAGGGAATGGCCCCTTTGGAAGGCTGACAGGGAGGGGAGGGGAATATGTGTCTGGTGGTGACATCCCTCTGGAAGGGGGGGGAAATTGCAACTGTTGATTTTATAGATGTGGATGCTGGTGGGATGGTAGCTGAGGACAAGGGGGAATCCTATTGCTGTTGTGGGAAGAGAAAGAGAGGGTGAGGGCCGAAGTGTAGGAGATGGGTCAGACCTGACTGAGGGCCCTGTCAACCACCTGTGTGTATGTGAGTTGAAGTTCACCTGACTTGTTCTTGGGGTGATGTGACTGTCCCATGAATAGAGGACCTGTATTCTTCAGACTTTTGAAGAATAAGAGGTGATCTCATTGCAAGTTAAAAATTACTTAAAGGATTAGATTGGGTAAATGAAGGTAAAATATTTGCACAGGTTGGGGAGTCCAGGGCAATTTTGAAAACACAGGAGCGGCCACTTAGGACTGAGATGCAGATTTTCTTTACTTAGAAGATGGTGAATATTTGAAATGCTGTAATTTTAAGGGCTGTGGAAGCTCTGTTTAAAGTAGAGACAGATTTATAAATACCATAAAGGAAAAAAATTATTGAAGTGGATGATCAGCTATGGTCATATCGAAAGACAGCACAGGATTGAAGAGCTAAAAGACTTACTCCTCTTCCTATGTCGTCCCTCTGGTTCTTTTGCTGATTCTTTTCAGCTTTGGTCCCTCTGGTTACTGACCTCTGCCCTTGGAAACAGTATCTTCCTATGTATCAGAACTCTTCCTGATTTTTGAATGCTTCAATTAAACCTACCCTTCACATAACTCTGCTCTAAGAAGCACAATCATAGCTTCTTCAGACTCATTGTCACATGCTAGTGTTGATTTTGTTGAAGTAATGTAATGTTTAGTTTTCTAATATTGAAAATGCAAACATGCATACATGGAGAGAGAGGGAGTGTAACATCCATCAACATTTAATCTATTTCTTTATATTGTGGGATAGACTCCAGATTTGAAACTGTCTCCTTCATAACAGCCAGGTGGCACTGTCCAGCTTTCTTTGGTTCCATCTTCTGTTTGAAGTTTTCATGCTGAAACTTCTGCCTGCTATTCTGTTCAGTAACACCTATCTCAGACCAGCCACTGATAGCATCCCTTATTTTGCCTCTCCTCCACCCACCTTCCGCACCCATCCCCCTATCCTGTCCCTTCTGTCCCTCCTGTCACACCTTGCCTCCCTTTACCCACTTCTGTGCCCTAACCCCTCCCCACCTATGCAGATCTGAAGCCACTAAAAGGACTTTAATCTGGTTTGCAGCAGCAGCTAGGATCACAAATGTTTTGTCGCTGCAAGGGACTGCGTCATCTGGTGTGAGGATTTCTTCAGTATTGGGGATTTCAGATATTCATCTGGTGCTTATTTCCCCAGGTCAATGCTAGGAATAGGCCATGAAAAACACCCTGTACTTCCCTTTCTGAGACTTACCATCCCTAAAATATTGAGTGCTTTGTTTTCTGAATTGAGATTCCTTTGAACATGTGGGTTTCCTCACATCAAATCCTGATGTGTGCTTACATAAAATATGTTTTTCCAAGTGTCTCATCCTGCTTGGTTTATGTCCTTCTGATTTTCTCTCTTTCTCTCCCAGCACAACATCACCCAATCTTATAAAGGACTGCTGTGAGTGTGAGAGGTGTTGTTTTGGTAATTGCAACAAGAAAGGTCCCTGGAGGATCTCTCGATCTCTATTCCAGACTTGGGCTTTTTCCCTCCCCTGAGTGAATAATTGAAAGCTGCCTTCACTACTAACATGGTGCAGGGCTGGATGAACACAGCAGGCCAAGCAGCATCATAGGAGCAGAGAGGCTGCTTGGCCTGCTGTGTTCATCCAGCCCTGCAC
>NC_063374.1:11050408-11065474 GCF_021869965.1 Rhincodon typus
AGGTGAGACCGCGGGGGAGGGGACATGGGGAGGGAGGTAGAGAGAGAGGGTAATACTGGGGGGAAGAGAGAGAGGGAGGGTGTGAGAGACTGGCATGCGGAGAGGTTGAGGGAAAGAAATGAGGAGAGGGTGGCAGGGATAAGGGTGGTAGCGCGGAGGGGACTGGGTTGGAATGAGCACGGGTGGGCATGTAGAGGGAGAGTTGGGGGGCAGGAAAGCAGGGGTAAGGAATGGAGAGAGAGTGGTGTGGCGAAAGCAGTGAATTTTGCAGAGATTTTAGGAATGGGGAAGAGAGAGGAGATGGGTCCGTGAGTTGATAGAGCGTGGGGGAATAGGTGATGAATGAGATGGGTGTTGGGAGTCTGGATTAAAAATGGAATAGGGAGGCAATGCAAGAATAATTAGAAATGGAGGGGAGAAAGGAGAACAAAGAAGACAAACAGAATGGGTGAAGGGATGGTTTTAAGCATTAAATGTAGGAAAATATTTTGTGTGGTTGTATAAGTGAGGGAAAGGGGTGACAGGAGAGAGGAAGAGGGATTCAGAGCTCTGGGCTAATAAAGTTGATTCTTGAACCCCATTGCTGTGAGTGCACACAGGATCATTCCCCCTGCAACAGCTTGGCACACTCCTTGGGTGATTTGATGTGGTTAGTCATTGGTGTCTGGTCCACAGTTAGCAGAAGAGTTGATCTCTATTCTCAGGCTCAGCTGAGTTGGGGTGATGCCAGGGATGAGGCAGGGTAGGGTCGGTATTCTTGTTCCCGCTTTCTGACCTCCCCACACAAGTGCATAAGTCCCCGCCTCGGGCAGAACTGAGCTTAGCTGTGCTGAATAGTCTTCTTCTCTGCTCTTAGGTATAAAGAATGGCTGCTAGGCTTCCCTAATCTCAGCCAAGGGAGGGAGAGGAATCACAGAGCTGTGAACTGACTGAGTGTGTTAAAGAGCAGACCTTTAGATACTGGCAATCTTTGGGCTATAGACAGTAACTTTCCACTGGGGTATGTCACTTATTTTACTTGATAAGCCGAGGAAATCTTGTTTGTGTGAGTGGCATGTTACTGACTTGTAGGGACATCTGGGAGAGAAGTGGAAAATTGATCAGCTCCCACAAGGGCGGGGCGGGGGGGTGGGTATTGCTTTGCGAGGTGAAACAAACCTAAGTTGGCTTCTCGGTGAAACTGTTTTTTATGAAGCTGTGCAAGTATTGAGACTCTTAGCAATTTTTAATAAATATATTTGGTTTGAGGTCTGCAATCAGACAAAATAAGGGGATGGCATGATCTAGGATCTGGCTGAAACAAATAGTTTTTGTCAATTTTTTTTTCTGTTGAGCATGTTTTCTGGAGTTGCTCTTATGTTTGTGTGTGAATGTGCAAATGAGCTGTCTGGATGGTTGCTGCAGCAAGGGGCTCCTTTCAATTCCCACAATTTTTTTGAATGGCAAGTTTTAAGGTAATTTACCTTTCTTTCCTGTCTCTTATGGTCCAGCTGAACCATTTCAGAGGAACAGGAGTAGCTATTTAGCCCCTTGAGTCAGGTGCACCGTTCGATTAGCTTACATCTGATCGGTACGTCAACTCCATCTATCCACTTTTGTTCCGTATCCCTTGATATCCTTTTCTACTAAAAATCAATAAATTTTAGTCTTGAAAGCTGCACTTCACCCTGAGCATCCACTAAGCCTTCAGAAAGAGACGTCTAGATTTTTACAACCCTTTGTGATTTCATTGTTGAACTGCCTGTGTGTAATTTTAAGGTCAATATCCCCATGATCTTGATATCCCCATCAAAGGAAATAGTTTCTCTCTGTCTGCTCTTTTAAATCTTTTTGAGCAGTTTAAACAACTTAATCAGATCACTCCTTAATCATCTGAATTCAAAGGAATGTAAGCCTAGTTTCTAAATCTGCTCTCATAATTTAACCTTCCCAGGTCCCGGTATCATTCTGGTCTATCTTCAGTGTACCTTCTCCAGGCCAGTATGGGTTCTGTTATAATGTGATAGTTGTGTTCCTGCGTAACATTGCGTTATAGCAAATCACGCTATAGAAATAACAGGGCCTATGGGGAAAGCAGGGTTAGGGGCAGGCCACCAGAAAAATCACTCAAAATCAAAAGCCTAACACAAAGGATAGCACAGTTTGAATAAATGTTTAATTCATATCTAATAATGAAATAAAATTAATTTTAACACCTTACCTTGAAAAAATATCAAGATGACTTGATGGGGGAGGAGGTTTTGAGGTTGCACTGTTGTTAAAGTAGGGGCTGAGGGTCGTCATCATCATCATCATCATCACCACCACCATCATCACCTTCAGGTGCAGTTGTGGTTGCAGGGTTAGGGTGAAAAATACTTAATCCAGAAGTGGATGATTGTGGCTCATTGTCTTCTGGCTGTTTCTTGGGGGTTGGGTTAAAGACATCCAGTTTTTGCTGATTTGTCCTTTTCCTTCTTTCATGAAGAAGCTGTTCATAAGGTGCCAAATAAGATCTTATTCCATGAACTGCTACTCTGCTGCGTTGTGCATTGTAATCGTTGTCCTCGAAGAGCTGCAACTACTTCTCAATTTCCCCCAGGATAGAAGACCAAACAGAAGTGGAAAGCTGTCGTGGTGTTGTATCCTGGACTACTACTACTTCATCTCCATCTCCAGCTTCCACTTCCCCCTCAGGAACAAGTTGTGTAGATCAGCTGTAGACGGATCTTCACAGTGGGACTCAAGCAGCTCTTCAACCTCTTCACTCTCCACTTCTTCAAATCCAACTTGCTTTACAAGATCAACACAATGTTCTTTGATTTCTGGGAACTCCTCTGACGGATCAAAGGTTTTAAAATCTTGAAAAAAAATCTGGGAGAAGCTTCTGCAAAACTGCATGCAAGCAGTCCTTACTGACGTCACCCCAGGTTTTCACGATAATATCATTCTTGATGTTAGAGCTCTTGTTGAGGAACACTGTCCTTATCGTCCATTAGTGGCTGCTATCTGCTCCTTAAATGTGCGCCCTAAATAGAAAGCTTTAAAGGCTGCTTTTGCATCCTGGTCCATGGGTGGAAGAAAAGAGGTTGTGTTTGTGGTTAGAAATAGCACTTTGATGTTTTCAGAAAGCTCACCAATGGTGGGAGGATGGCTTGGTGCATTATCCAGGATGAGGGGAATCTTGAAATCCAAATTTTTTTCCGGCAGTACTTTCTAAAAATATCTTCCAAAACATCAACAATAAGGTCATCGATGTAATTGTTTAAGCCAACACAAGTTTGCATTTTTGAAATAACGGTCCCCTATTCGTTTGTTGTGTTATAGCCAATTCACGTTGCTGGAACACATGTAATAGCAGAACCCCCTGTATATCTGTTCTAAGGTTTGGTGCTCTCAACTAAATGGCAGTTGTTCAGATGGGCGTCTAACTGAGGCTCCCATACAAAGGAAGAATAACTTGCACCTTGTTGTAATCCAGTAGCCTGGAGATCATTGGAGACAAGAGTAGCAACAGGCCATTCAGCCCATGGAGTCTACTCCACCATTCAATGAGATCATGGCTGATGTGGTAGTTTTCAACTCCAATTCCTATAATGCTTGATTCTGTTACTGATGAAAATTTGTCTGTCTCAGCCTTGAATATACTTATCTCTGAGAAGAAATTTACCCTCATCTTTGCCGTAAATGATCTGGTCCTAGACTGTCCCACACGGCGAAACAACCTTTCCACATATACTCTGTCATGGCCTCTAAGAATCTTGTATGTTTCAATAAGATTGCTTCTCATTCCTCTAAACTCCAATGAGCACAGGCCCAACCTATGCAATCTTTCCTTATAAGACAGTCCTTCCATACCCCGAATCAATCAAATTAGCATTCTTTGGACTGCCTCCAATGCCAGTATAACTTTCTTAATAAAGGGATCCAAATTGTTCGTAGAATTTCAGGTGTGGTCTCACAGGTGCCTTGTACAGTTTTAGCAAGACTTTCCCATTTTTATACTCCATTCCCATACTCCGTGAGGTGACATTGTAGTAAAGTGGTTAGCACTGCTGCCTCACAGCAGGTTCGATTCCAGCCTTGGGTGACTGTATGGAGTATGCATGTTCTCCCATGTCTGCTTGAGTTTCCACAGGGTGCTCAGGTTTCCTCCCACAGTCCAAAGATTTGTAGGTTAGGTGGATAGCCATGCTAAATTGCCCCGTAGTGTCCGGGGTGTGCAGGCTAGGTGGATTAGCCATGGTAAATGCAAGGTTACAGGGATAGAATGGGATACTGTACAGGAGGTTGGTGCAAATCTGACAGGCCAAATGGCCTTCATCTGCCCCGTAGGGATTCTATCAGTAGCAAGTATGACAGCGAACCGGCCTGTGAAGGGAAGACCAGCTCCCTTTAAAATAAGGGCCAACATTCCATTTGCCTTCCTTATTGCCTGCTGAACTTGGATGCTAACTTTTTGTGATTTTTTTTTCATGAGAATTTCTAAATCCCTTTGCACTATAGCTTTATGCACATTTTTCTCTATTTAAATAATATTCATCTCTTCTATTGTTTTTGCCAAAGTGTATAACCTAATATTTTCCCACTTAATATTCCATTTGCCAAGTTTTTGCCCATTCACTTAACCTGTCTGTATCCCTGCGCAGACTCTTCGTGTCATCCTCATGCAGATAAAGGCCGATGTATGAATTAGGAACAGAAGTCAGCCATTCAGCTCCTAAAGCGTGCTCCGCTGTTCAATAAATTCATGAATGATCTGTTGCGTTTTGAATTCCATGTTCTCACCTACACTGATGGCCTTTAATTCCCTTCCAAGAATTCACTTCTGCCCCTTGACATTCAGTGGCCACGATCAACATCTTAGATGTTACTAACCTATATAAGTACTGTGATTATAAGAGCAGATCAAAAACTCAGAGTCCTGCAGTAAGTAACTCACCTCTTGACTCCCCAGAGCCTATCCACAATCAATAATGGTAGGGAAAGTATTGAAGAAAATTCTGAAGGATGGAATTAATATTCATTTGGAAAAGAATAGGTTAATTAAGGATAGTCAGTATGGCTTTGTCAGAGCGAGGTCATGCCTAACAAATTTATGAGAATTTTTCAAAAATGCGATCAAGTGTGTGGATGAGGGATGTTCAGTTGATTTGGTTTATATGGATTTTAGCAAAGCTTTTCACAAGGTACAAAATGGGAGACTGGTTGAGAAGATTAAAGAACATGGAATTCAGGGAAACTTTGCAAGATGGATCAGAAACTGGTTTAATGATAGGACACAAAATGGTATTGATGAAAAATTTGGAGGGAATGTTAAGCAAGTCTGCAGACAACACCAAGATTGGTAGGGTGGTTAATAGTGAAGAAGATTTAGATGAGTTGTCAGATGGGCAGATGAGTGGTAGATGGTACTTAACTCTGTGAGTTGATGCATTTTGGAAGAAGAAACAAAATGAGGGAGTATTTAATGAATGGCAGGACATTGGGTCACTCAGGGGGATCTTGGGATAATCATTCACAGATTCCTGAAGTCAGCAGAGCACATGGATAGGATAGTTAAGAAGGCATATGGGACACTTGCTTTCATCAGTCGTGGCATAGAGTATAAGAGCAGGGAGGTAATGTTAGAGTTGTACAGTGGTGTTTAGGTCACAGCTGGAGTACTTACTCAGGAACGATGTGTTAGTATTAGAGGGGGTACAGAGGAGATTGAGCAGGATGTTATGTGGGATGGAGAAATTGAGCTATATGGAGAGATTAGATAGGCTTGGATTGTTTTCTTTAGAGCAGAGAAGGCTGAGGAGGGACATGACTGAGGAGTATGATATGAGGAGTATAGACAGGGTGAGTAAGGAACAGCTGTCCCTGTTGGTTGAGGGATCAGTCACGAAGGGGCATAGTTTTAGGGTAAGGGGCGGGAGATTCAGAAGGGATTTGAGAAAAAAACCTTTTCACTCGGAGGGTGGTGGGAACCGGGAATGCAATGCCTGAGAAGGTAGTGGAGGCTGGAAGCATTACAACCCTTAAAAAAAATTTAGATGAGCACTTCAAATATTGTAACAGGAGATTGGGATTAGCATGTCTTTCGTGGGAGTTATTGTTGGTGCAGACTCAATGAGCCGAAGGACATTTTCTGTACTGTATGACTCCATGACTCTATAACAAGGCACAAGTCAGGAGTGCGATGGAATACTCCTTTCTTGCCTGGATGAGTGCAGCTGAAACAATATGATACTATTCAGGACAAAGCAGCCCACTTGATTTGCACTATATCCACAACATCCATTCTTTCCACCACTGATGTTCCGTAGCAGCAACGTGTTCTGTCTACAAGATACATTGCAGCAATTCACCAATGCACCTTAGACAGCCCTTTCCAAACCCAGAACCTTGACCATTTAAAAGGACAAGGGCAGCTGATAACGTGGGAGCGCCATCATCCGCAAGTTCCCTTCCAAGTCACTCACCATCCTGACTTGGAAATATATTGCTGTTCCTTTAATGGCAGTGGGTCAAATTCTGGAAATCCCTCCCGAATAATGTTGTAGTTATATATAAACCAAATGGACTGCAGTGGTTCATGAAAGAAGCTCACATTCACCATCTTAAAGGCACCTTGGAATGAGTAATAAATGCTGGTGAAGCCCAGATCACATGAATGTATTAAAAGCATTGCAATAACCCTGCCTGTCTCACCTTCTGAGGCAGAGAGTTCCAAAGTTTCTCACTGTCAGATAGTAAATTGCTCCTCATCTCTGTCCAAAAGGGTGACCCCTAATTTTTAAACAGTGCCCTCTAGTTCTGGAGTCATCCATAAGAGGGAACATCTCCTTTCCACTTACACTTTGTCAAGACTGGTCAGGATCTTATACACTCAAATCACCTGTCACTCTTCTAAACCAATGTGGAAACAAGCACAGACTGTTCAGCATTTCCTCATAACACCAAATATCTTTGAACCATCCCCAATACGTTTACATTCTCCTTTTAAGTAAGGAGACCAAAAGTGTGTTCTCCTAATGCCCTGTACAAATGAAACATGACATCCTTCCTTTGTGTTCAGTTTCTCTTGTATTCAAAGAAAGCATTCCATGAGTATTCTTAATCACATTCTGTACCTACTTCTTTTGACTCGAAGAATTACTATTTATTACGAATAATTAGATTCTAGGTAGAGGATCTTTCGTCATTAAGATGGAGAGTGACACAGTTAAATCTGAGACTAGGGTCCTTAAATTAAAGAAAGTTAACTTTGATGGTATGAGGCATGCATTGGCTAGGATAAACTGGCCAAGGATACTTAAGGGGTTGACGACGGATAGGCGATAGCAGACATTTAAAGAACACATGGATCAGCTTCAACCATTGTACATCCCTGTCTGGCGTAAGAGTAAAACAGGGAAGGTCGCTCAACCATGGCTAACAAGGGAAATCAGGGATAGTGTTAAAGCCAAAGAGGAGGCATATAAATTGACCAGAAAAAGCAGCAAACTTGAGGACTGGGAAAAATTTAAAATTCAACAGAGGAGGACAAAAGGTTTAATTCAGAAGGAGAAAATAGAATATGAAAGTAGGTTTGCAGACTGCAAAACCTTCTCAAGATATGTGAAGAGAAAAAGACTGGTGAAGACAAATGTAAGTCCTTGCATTTAGAGTCAGGTGAATTCATAATGGACAACAAAGATGGCAGAACAATTGAACAAATATTTTGGATCTGTCTTCACTAAGGAGGACACAAATAACCTTCCAGAAATGCTGGGGGACAGAGGGCCAAGCATGAAGGAAGAACTGAAGAAAATCCTTATTAATCACGAAATGGTATTGGGTAAATTGATGAGATTAAAACCCGATAAGTCCCATAGTACTTAAGGAATTGGCCTTAGAAATAACGGAAGCATTGGTGATCATTTTCCACCGTTCTATAGACTCTGGAAAATTCCAATGGACTGGAGGATCGCTAATGTAACCCCACTTTTTAAAAAAAATGGAGGAAGAGAGAAAAACGGGAATTAAAGGGCGGTTACCCTGACATCGGTGGCAGGGAAAATGCTGGAGTCAATTATTAAGGATCTAATAACTGAGCAATTGGAAAGCGGTGACAGAATTGGTTCAAGTCAGCATGGATTCACTAAAGGGAAATCATGCTTGACAAATCTTCTGGAATTTTTTTGAAGATGTGACCAGTAGGGTGGACAAAGGTGAATCTATAGATGTTGTGTATCTGGTCTGTCAAAAATCTTTTGACAAGGTTTCATACAAGAGATTAGCAGGAAAATTTAAAGCTTATGGTATTAGAGGTAATGTATTGACGTGGATAGACAACTGGTTGGCAGACAGGAAGCAGAGAGTTGGAATAAATGGATCCTTTTCAGAGTGGCAGGCAGTGGCGAGTGGGGTACCGTGGGATTCAGTGCTCGGATCCCAGCTGTTCACAATATACAGTAACGATTTGGACAAAGGAATTGAATGTAATATCTCTAAATTTTCAGATGATACTAAGTTGGGTGGCATTGTGTACTGGGAGGAGGATGCTAAGAGGCTGCAGGGTAACTTGGACAGACTGGCTGAGTGGGCAAATACCTGGCAAATGCAATATAATGTGGATAAATGTGAGATTATCAATGTTGGTCACAAAAATAGGAAGGCAGATTATTATCTGAATGGTGGCAGTTTAGGAAAAGGTAAGGTTCAATAAGACCCATGGTGGAACTGTCGCTGAAGGTTGGCATGCAGGTGCAGCAGGCAGTTAGAAAAGCTAATGGCATCATGGCCTTCGAAGCAAGAGGATTTGAGTATAGGAGTAGGGAATGTCTTGTTGCAGTTATACAGGGTCTTGGTGAGGCCACACATTGAGTACTGTGTGCAGTTTTGGTTTCCTAGTCTGAGGAAGGACATTATTGCTATTGAGGGAGTCTAGAGAAGGTTCATCAGACTGATTCCCGGGATGGCAGGACAGACATATGAAGAAAGACTGGATCGACTATGTTTGTATTCGCTAGAACTTAGAAGAATGAGGGGGCATCTCGTAGAAACATGTAAAATCCTGAAGGGACTGGACAGGTTAGATGCGGGAAGAATGTTCCCGATGTTGGGAAAGTCCCGAACTAGGGATTACAGTCTTAAGAATAAGAATTAAGCCTTTCAGGACTGAGATGAAGAATAATTTCTTCATTCAGAGAGTTGTGAACCTGTGGAATTCTCTATTATAAAAAGCTGATGGGACGAGTTCGTTAGATGTATTTAAGAGGGAGCTGGATGTGGTCCTTGTGGCAAAAGGGATCAAGGGGTATGGAGAGAAAGTGGGAATGGGATACTGAGATTGCACATCAGCCATGATTATATTGATTGATGGCGTAGGCTCGATGGGCTGACTGGCTTACTCCACCTATTTTCTATGTTTCTATAACTCTACTAGTTAAAACTTTAAGCCCCTTATAAACTGCCCAACACAAAGACCCAAAGACCCAGATAGACAGACCCAAAAAAAATGGGTGTTATGGATGAAGGAAAAGACTGGGAATGGTCCCTGTCCATAGGGTTTGCTGAGATCTTTTCTTGGCTTGTCAGGATTTGCTGCTCCTTGATCTTTCTTCTTCAGGCATTTTCTCTTGCTTGCAAAGTGGTTGGTTCACACTGATTAAAGTCACCAACATAGTGGTTGAAAACCACAGCTTACGCTGACGAGGGGAAATAAACTGGCTTTCTTCAGGCTTCAGCTGTTTTTTGTTTCAGAGAAAAGCACCTTCCTTTGGTCCGATGGCTTCTAACCAAACATTTCACACCTACAAGTTGTTCATCTACCTGGGAGCCAAACATATAGTTATTGGCTGGCAGAGGGCCTTTGACATCAACAGTTGGTCACCATTCCACAAAGCAATCAGCTATTTTTGCGGGCTCAATCTTATTTCATACGCAGTCCTGGTCCTAGCTGGCCTGCAACTAAACGTTCTCCATTGCTTGAACAAACAGCAGTGTAAACAGAGTCATAAATTCATATAGCGTTTACCCCAACTAAACTAGCCCCATTTTCCTGGTTTTGGCAAATGTCCTTCTAAACCATTCCTATTCATGTACCTGTCCAAATGTCTTTTAAATGTTGTAACTCTACCTGTATCTACCACGTCCTCTGGCGGTGCCCTACTTTTTAAAAAGTACAGTAATCCTTTCCACAATCCTTGGTTTTTAAAACCATTTTTGTTTCCATTCCAGTCCTGAGTCAAAAATGCAGGAAAATGAAAAGAAACAGTCTTTATGGTTTCCAACTGCCAGATTTTCACCCACTCTGTCAGTCTGAAACCTCCTGATGTCTTCTTCGCCACATATGTTTCAATAATCTATGTCATCTATTTTTCCATGAACCATTCCATTAACCCTTTTCGTTCCTTTTGTATAAATCAACAACTTTTTAAACACGTATGTACTTAGACACTTAAGTTTTTGAATCATTTTCTCAACATTTAGAATATGCTCCAATTTACCTTTCTTGTCTGCTAAATTAAGGTGACTTGGAATACGCCTGGAATAGAGAATGGTAGTAATCAGCCATTGTCCCTGTGCTTGACAGGTAGTCAAGAAGCCTTGCTAAATATATTTTGTGTGTGTGGATAGCTGTTGAGATCAGAGATAAGCTAGTGAGATCTGTAACCTTCTCCCACTGTTCATTCTTTAAGACTTGGAAATTGAATGCCATTGAGCCATTCAACTGGCATCACAAAGAAGCTGAATCCAACAGTGTTAGCCATTAGGCGTTATTCAGCTGCAGGACGATCCCGTAGATATCTCCCACATCTTTAACTCAGAAAGAGGGGCGAAGTGAAGCTTTTATGCCATTTCAGCAGGTCAGCTTAACCCGGATCAGTCCACAGCATCAAGCCTGTCACCTTTCTCATCCATTGTGACGGAGTATCAAAGCGGACAGCTAAGTTATGTTTTGGGAGATTAGCTGACAATTTGGTCATGATAGGTGACATATGAGAGGGGCTAAATTGTCTGTTGAGGAAATACTGTCTAGTAAATAACACGGAATGGCCCTGCTGAAATATTTAGGGGTTTTAGGGATTAGTGCTTACACACAGAATTAGGATGTGTTTGGGTTGGTGATGTGGCTGTTGGGGGGTATGGGTTTTGCATTGCCTCGGTATTGACTCTGCAACAATGCTGTGTTTCTCAGTACTGACCCTCCGATAGTGTGACGTTCTCTTAGTACTGACAATCAGCAGCGCTGCATTCCCTCAGCACTACCCTCCAAGAGAGCAGTGTTCCCTCAGCATTGATCTTCTGACAGAGCAGCACTCCTCCATCAACCACTGCTTTTCCTTGGTGGATGAAAATAAGCAATGTCCAATAGCACATTTTAAAAATATTTTTCGTTGGCCACAGTTTTTGAAGGATATTTCTGAGATTAATTTGCCATGTGGCCAGGTAATGGCTGCCTTTGGGTGACTAGTAACACTCACCCTACACTTCTGCTCAACGCTGTAGTACTGTCCTCAGTATTGAATTGTTGCCCTTTGAACCTGTGTCCCCTTTCCTTCCTATCACAAAGCAGTGTGAAGATGTATTCAGGATATAACTTTCTTACATTTTTTCTGTCTATTTCCTTCCTCAGCTCCCACAGCGATGCCGGTAATGATGGAAAAGTCGGGTTCAGCAGGAATCCTGTCCCGTGGTACCAGGATGAAAAGTATTAACAATGGAAGCAACAATGGGAACCAGCACCCACGGCACTCTGAGGAGGAGAGCAGCGATGAGGAACGCTCACATGGAACTATGTCTGCTGTTTCCATTGAGTGGAAAAAACGGGATCAGCACAGCCTGCATGGTGAGGATTACATCTTCATAGACTTTACCAAAATAGAATGAGCCATTTCGTCCATTATGTTCACAGTCGTCCACAAAGATCTAACTACACTAACCCACTTTCCAGCTAATGGCCCATAGTCCTGGAGACTATTGCAACACAGTGAATGTCTAAATATTTCTCAAATATTGCAAGAGTTTCTAACTCAACCACACTTTCAGGCAGTGAATTCAAGACTCCCAACATCCTCTGAGTGAAAAACAATTCCTTCAACTCTCCTCTCACCTTCTAACTATTTAAATTAAATCTATGCCCCCCCTTTCCTGTTATTAAAATGTGTTATTACCCACCCTGTCTATGTTCATCATAATCTCCCACCATCGTGGCCCCTCAGTCTTCATTACTCCAAGGAAAACAACCTCAAGCTGTCAAATCTTTCCTATTCAAATTCTCCAGTGCAGGCAGCATCCTGGTAAATCTCCTCTGCACCCTCTCCTGTACAATCACATTCTTCCTATAATACAGTGACTAGAACTGCACACAGTACTCTAGTTGCATTTTATACAGTTCCAAGTTAGCCTCCTTAACCTTCTATTCTATGACTCTACTAATAAAGGCAAGTATTCCATATGCCTTCTTATAACCACCTGCTATCATCAGGTGTCTGTGGATATGCACAGGCCAGTACCTTTGATTTCTCCAGGTTATGCCATTCATACTGTAATCCCTTACCTTATCAGCACTCCCAAAACACATCACTTCACACTTTTCCAGGTTGACTTCCATTTGCCACTGCAATTTATGGCTATCCCTAACACTTTTTGTGTAATCTGCAATCTTCTTGATCATACTGCCTGCATTTCAGTCCACATCATTAATGTTTTTTTATTCACTTCCGGAACATGGGCATCATAGACTGGCAGGCATTTATTGTCCACCCCAGTTGCCGTTGAGAAGGAGGTGGTGAGCAGCCTTCTTGAGCTGCTGCAGTCTGTGTGCTGAAGGTGGACTCCCAAAGCTGTTAGAAAGGGAATTCCAGGCCAAGTGACAGTGGAGGAATGATGATACGTTTCGAGGTCAGGAAAGCAACTTGGAGGGAAACTTGCAGGGGTTGGTGTTCCCATGTATCTGTTGTTCTTGTCCTTCTGGATGGAAGTAGTCATGCCGTTGGAAGGTGCTGTCTAAAGAACCTTGGTGAACTGCAGTGCATATTGTAAATAGGACACACTGCTACTACTGAGTGTCAGTGATGGAGGGAGTGGATGCTTTTGGATATAGTGTCACTCAAGTGAGCTGCTTTGTGCTAGCTGGTGTCAAACTTCTTGAATATTGTTGAAGCTGCATTCATCAGACTCTTAACTCGTGCCTTGTAGATGGTGGCCAGATTTTGGAGAGTCGGGAAGTGAGTTACCTGCTGCAGTCTTCCTAATCTCTGAGCTGCTGTTGTAGCCACTGTATTTATATGGTGAGCCCAATTCTGGTCAATGGTAACCCCTAGGAGTTGATGTTGGGGGATTCAGTGATGGTAACACCATTGAATGTCAAGGTGCAATGGTTAGATTGTTTCTTTTTGGAGACGGTCATTTCCTGGCACTTGTGTTACTAGCCACTTGTCAGCCCAGTCTGGAATGTTGTCCCAGTTGTCTTGTTGCATTTGAACATGGACTGCTTCGGTTTCTGACGAGTCGCAATTGGTGCTGAACTTTGTGCAGTCATCAGCAAGCATCCCTGCTTCTGGCCTTATGATGGAGGGAAGGTCATTGACAAAACAGCTGATGAATGTACATCCAAAACATCAAGGGCACCAGCACGGAGCCCAGAGGAATGATGGTAGAGGGGTGTTTCTATGACTGGATCCCATTGATTCTTACTTCCTTGACCAGTCTGCCTTATCAAAAGACCTTCTAAGGTCCTCTGCTGTTATGGCCTTATTGTTCATACACAGCTCTGAAATTTGAATACATATTTGGTCCTAAATCTCTTTCTGACTATTTGGGAGCCTATAGTACACAACCAACAGCGTGTTTGTTCCTTTTATATTTCTTACTTTTCCCATATAGCTTCACTTGATGACCCTTCCAACATATAAACCCTCCTCACTGCCGTAATTGATTCATTGATGAATGTTCCTCTTCATACTCTATCTCTACCTTGTCTAAATACCCTGTAATCAGGAATGTTGAGCTGCCACTCCCACACACCCTTGTGCCAAGTCTTGGTCATAGCAATGATATCAATGCTCCGATGTGCCTCTCTGTGCCTTCAGCCCATCTGTCTTATTCCTCAGACTCCTTGCATTAAAAAAACTCCATCTAGCTTTGCCAAACTCACTTTTCTTATTTAGCTATGTTCTCTCCGCCTTTCACTTACCAGCATTTTAACTTTCAATTCCATTCTCAGTTTCTCTTCCATCCGAACAACTTTTCAGGATCCCATTAACCACCAATCTAGTAATTAATCTGCCCCCCGCAACAGCATTAACAAACCTCCCTGTGACGATGTAACCCATCCAAGCTGTATGGGTTCCACCTCCCCAGTGAATGGTCCCAATGCCTTGGGAATCTCCTACCACCATTGCCTTCCTTCTCTCATCTCTCTTTCTCTCCCACTGACTTGAGCACCTCACCCACTGTGGCTTTATCTCTTTTTTTTAATTCATTTATGGGATAAGCGCGTCACTGGCTAAGCCAGCATTTATTGCCCACCCCTAATTGCCCAGAGAGCAGTTCAGAGTCAGCCACATTGCTGTGGGTCTGGAGTCACATGTAGGCCAGACCAGTAAGAATGGCATTTTCCTTCCCTAAAGGACATAAGTGAACCAGATGGGTTTTTCCGACAATCGACAATGGTTTCATGGTCATCACTAAACTCTTAATTCCAGATTTATTTTATTGAATTCAAATTCCGCCATCTGCCATGGTGGTATTCAAACCCGGGTCCTCCAAACAATCCAACGATAATACTACTAGGCCATTGCCATCCCCTTTGGTGTCACTGATGCAGACTGGCTTTCACAGGGCCCTCACCTTGCCAGTTCTTCTCAGTGATGCTGACTGCCTACCACATGGTCCTCAACTCACCCTCTCCTAGTGACGCTGACTGCCTGTCACACAGTCTTCACCTCACCCTCTCTTCTCAGTGAAGTTGACTGCCTGTCACAGAGGCCTCAATGTGCCAGTTCCTGTCAATGATACTGACTGCCTGTCACAGGGCCCTCACCTCACCCACTCCCCTCCGTGATGCTGACTGCCTGTCACAGGGCCCTCAGTGATGCTGACTGCCTG
>NC_063374.1:11065484-11094474 GCF_021869965.1 Rhincodon typus
TGATGCTGACTGCCTGTCACAGGGCCCTCAGTGATGCTGACTGCCTGTCACAGGGCCCTCACCTCACCCGCTCCCCTCAGTGATGCTGACTGCATGTCTCCAAGTCTCACTTTGCTATCTCCTCTCCATATGTTTGATTGTCATTGGGTGAAATCCCACAGTTTTACCCCTTTTCATAGCTTCAACGCCACCCCCCACTCAAAATTGCCTATGCCCTATTTAACTTTGATTTTTTAACTTTGTGTCCTTTTTTTCTACTTTAGACAGTATGATCCGGGTTGGATCCGATTACCAGGCTGTTGTTCCAGAATGTCATCCAGGTACGATTTCCATCTGTAAACTGGCCATGCGTACATTGGTCTTGAGGTGTACATGACACTTGCTATAATGAGTAACTTGTATGAAACAAAAGCTGCAAAGAAGTGACAATATACAGATTAGGGAGACATTTCTGCCTTTCCCTGTTTACCTAGTTGTTGTACACCTGCAGTGCAGGTTTGTCGGGACAAGATGATTGTCATATATGTATGGGAAAATCCAACTCCAGACATTTTATCTGGTGGTTAGGAAAATCCATTAAAAAGGCTAATGTGAGGAGCATGTGGAGAACAAATGGGGAGAAAGTTTACTTAAAGTTCTAGTTAGATCACATCTGGACTACTGCATTCAGCGCTGTGCCACAGGAAAGATAAATTGCACAGGATGAATCCAGGACTAAAACACAGTCGGTTGATGGGGGCAACATGTTTGTGGCTTTAACACGGCTTTCTGTTGTTGAGTACCCACACAGTTTACAGCATTCACTGGGATAAATTCTAAGAACATGTGATTAGACGATTATGGGTAATCTGATTGAAAAGGTTTAAGATAATTAAAGGGTCAGTCAGGTAGTTAAAGAGAAACGTTGCTGTTTGGTGGGGGAATGCAGAACAAGGGGGCAGACGTTTAAAATTAGAGCTAGGCTGTTGAAAGTGGAAATCTACATCATTGTCCCAAAGTGCTGATGAGGCTGTGTGTAATCAGTTGAGGATTTGAAAACTGAGATTAGTAGGTTTTTTTTGGTGTTAACAATGTTGTGAGTTATAGAATAGGCAAGCAGATAAAATTAGGATACAGGTCACCGTGATTTCATTGATAAGTGGATCAGGACAGATCTCCACCGATTCCTAAGAGGAAATTATCCAGAGGAGGGAACTGCAGACACAAAGCAGTACATTATGTTCAATCAGAACACAGAGCTCCCCCTGTAACACCAAATGCTCAGAAGTTAACCTCTCACATATACTGAGGTGGCCTCCCCTCTCCTTCTGGAATCCACTAAAATAGCCTTTAAAAAGTTTCAGCTACATAGAGGGTAACAGTGTTAATGTTACAGAAATCTCATTAGTTAAATACGCAGACCCATAAATAAACTGATATGGAAAGCTTAAGAATAGAGAATTCTCAAGGCAAAAACATAGCTTAGGCAACCATGTGATAATTTTCCTTATTCTCCAGCAGCATGTGTAAATGAGTTCCCATTTTACTTATAGCTGAACTTCCATTTGTGTTTTTACAGACAGTGCTTCCCGTTTCAGTGAGAAGGATACAAAAGGCATGTTGGTATGGTCTCCCAACCACAACATTTCTGATGCAAAACGTAAGTGTTGTCGGTAAGATCTCGATTCCAATACCGAAAATTCAGCTTCCCTGAATCTGATCTAAGGTAGAAATGAAGAACCTCAGTTTCGTTATTGACATTCTTCGGAAGTGAAGAATGGCAAACAACTTTTTTCATTCATTCGTGGAATGTGGATTTCACTAGCTAGGCTAGTATTTTTTGCCCATTCCTAATTGCCCTAGAAAAGGTGATGGTGAGCTATTGCAGTTTTCAACTGTTGCAGTTTTTGAGGTGTCAGGGCACCCACAGTGCTATTATGGTTGGATATCCAAGATTTGAGCCAATGACCATGAAGGCACAGTGTTCGTTCCAAATCAGGATAGTGTGTGGCTTGGAGAGGATCTTGCAGCTGATTGTGGCCCCATGTATCTGCTGCTCATCTTTCTGGCTGGTAGAAGTCATGGGTTCAGAAAGTGCTGTTTGTTGAAGGAGCCTTGATGAGTTAATACAGATGATGCACGGTGAGACAGTGCTTCCACTGTGCATCGATGATGAAAGGCGTGAAAGTTATTGATGTTAGATGGTGTATCAATCAGCATTCCCTCTAACTTCCTTACTAGTTGTATGGGCCTCTGAAGATCGTATGTGGCAGCGACTTCCAAAAGTGAAAGTCAGTGCTGTGATTGACATACACAGAACACTGGAGCAGCTGCGTGCACTGCTTAGAGGGGACGTTGGTGCCAGTCAAAGAAGCAGTGAATAGGCCAGTCACAGAGAGAGAGAGAGAAAGAAGTGAAGGGTTGGCCAGTTGGGAGAGAGAGAGAGAGAGAGCACTGCAATTGGTATACTAATTGCTGAGAGAGAGGGGCAATGGGTAGGCCAGTTGCAGAGAGAGAGAGAGGAAAAGGAAGAGAGGTGATGGGAAGGCCAGTCACAGAGAGGGAGGGATGATGGGTAAGCCAGTCACAGAGAGAGAGGGAGACAGCCAAAGAGCTAATCAGAGAGAGATAGAAAGCCGATAGACCAGTTGCAGAGAAAGACAACTATTAAAGGGACCAGTTAAAGAAAGAGCTAGCAAATTGACTAATCTTGGTGAACCAAAATGGAGTAATTTTCAAGCCTGTCCCTAGTATGATACTGCTAAATATTAGAATGCTGTCCAAAGCCTGAATTTTTCTTTTAGGCAGTTCTCTTTTTCACTGATGGAACAATCCCAATTTTGTGTACTTTTCTAACCCTACATCTTTCTTTCAGTTGACGAATATATCGCCATGGCCAAGGAGAAGCATGGGTACAACATAGAACAGGTATGGTTAAGATTTCACTCATTTACTGGAGTGAGTCATAGCCTGGAATCTAATTAAGGGGTGAGGTTCTGGGTGAGGAGGTAGGGTTACATTAAAAAATTCATGCTCAGGGGTGTGTTGCAAATTGGAATCAAATTGAGGGGTTTGGGGGGGTGGGCTTATGTATAGAAGGAAGATATCTGGGATTGAGTTATGGACTGTAATCTAATCGAGGGATTTAGTTGTGGGAAGTTAGTGTAAGAGGACAGAAAGTTTTGACGATAGATTGCATGGATCGTAGTTTTGATGGACTGGAGTGTATCTGAAACAATTGGGGTGATGGGTAGAGAGCTTGGATGAAGTGAGGAGAGATGATCATAAACAAGCTGATGTGCAGCATGCTAATATATCTCTGTCTCCAACTTTCACTGTTGCCCATCTCATTCCCTCCTTCACTCTTTCCTGCTTTGTCCCTCCCTGTCTGCCCCCCTCCCCCACTCACAAAAGGGCTCCCTCTCTTTCCATCCCCGCCCACACCCTCTCTGTCCCTGCATGCGGCCTCTGTTGTCCCCCCACCCACACTCTGTCTGTCTGGCCAGTTCACACAGAGCCGTAAAGTATTACAGCATGAAAAGAGGCCTTTAAGCCCATGTCTGCATTGGTCATCAAGCACCTATCTACACTAATCGCCCTTCCCAGTACTTGGCCGATAAACTTGTATGCTGTGGCATTTTGAGTGTTCATCTAAATATTATTTAAATGTTGTGATGGTCCCTCATCTCCCACCTTTGAGGCAGAGAGTTCCAGATATTGGGTGAAAAAATTCTCCATAAATACCCTCTAAACCCAGTGCCCCTTATCTTGCATTTTTGGTCCCTGGTAATTGCCTCTTCTACTAAGGAGAAAAGGGTATTGCCATTACTTTATATTACTGTTGACCTCAATTAGCAGCCTCCTTAGCTTTCTCTGCTCCAAGGCAATCAACCCCTGCCTGTGTTGTTTATTTTCATACCTGAAAATGTCCAGCCCAGGCAGCATTCTGGTGAATCTACCCTGTACCCTCTCTAGTGCAATCATGTCCTTCCTGTAGTGTGGTGAACAGAACTGTGCACAATACTTTAGCTCTGGCCTAACTAATATTCTATACAGCTCCACCATAACCTCGTAGCTCTTGTATTCTGCCTTGTCTAATAAAGAAAAGTGTCCCATAGGCTGCCTTAACTACTTAATCTACATGTTCTGTTGCCTTCAAAAATCTGTGGACATGCGCATCAAGGTTCCTCTGTACTACCCAGGGCCCTGCCATTTACTATGTGCTCCATTGCCTTGATAATCCTCCCAAGATGCATCATTAAAAGCTTTCTGCTGATCTCATCCTTCTCTTTCTCCACCCAGGCACTGGGAATGCTCTTGTGGCATAAGCATGATGTCGATAAATCGCTCGCTGACTTGGCCAATTTCACTCCTTTCCCGGATGAATGGACTGTGGAAGATAAAGTGCTGTTTGAACAGGCCTTTAGTTTCCATGGGAAGAGCTTCCAGCGCATCCAGCAAATGGTGAGAATGTTCGTGATGGATCCTGGCTGCTGTTGTACCCAATCAGGGTGCGAATGTTGCATGACGAAAAATTCACATGTCCCCCCAGTGATGTGATATGGGTCAGGATTGTTTCACTGGGTATAGTGAGAATATGAACATGATAGGAGGGCATCTAGCCTCAGCTGCTCATTTCCCCAGCCACTCAGGAGTTGAACTGAGTGTTGCTTTATTCAGATAGACTTCTGATAGAGAGTGTGGTCACTGTGACAGTTGATACTGAGTTGTGATGACGTAGTGACATTGTCACTGGACTAGCAATCCAGAGACCCATGCTAAAAGTCCTGGGGCCATACTCCTCCACAGAAAGTATTTGAATTCAATTAATAAATTTGCAATGGAACATCTAATTTTGACAATATAACCACTGTTGGTTTGTTGTAAAATCCTACCTGATTCTTGAATGTCCTTTTGGGGAGGGATATCCTCATCTGGTCTTGCCTGCACATTACTGTAGACCCACAGCAATGTGGTTGACTCCTAAGTGTCAGCTGTAATGACTTAACAAGCCACTCAGTTGTATTTAACAATTTCAACGTCCGATAAAAGGAAGGAAACCAGATGAGCTACCCGTTATTGATCAGAGTACCAGATATGACAGTTTCACTGAAAGGCCCTGTTAGTCCTGGGAAATCTGTACAACAGACTAGTCAAACAATATCCTTCTCATAGAATAATATCTTAGAGACAATGTCCCAGACACCACCATCACCATTCCAAGGTATGTCCTGCCCACCAAAGATGGTAGAACGGTGGTATACAGTCAAGAGGGAGTTTTCCTGGGAGTCCTCATCATTGACTGTGGACCTCAATTCTCATGATGTCAGATGAAATATGGGCAAGGAAACTCATGCCAAGGTCGAATGTGAATACGGAAGCTGCCGTGTTGCCATCTACTGCCCTGTCTCAGCAAATGAAGAGCTGGTTCTTCCTTAAACATCACTTGGAGGGCACACTGAGAGTTACAAGGGCACAGAATGTAATCTGGGTGTGGGTTTCCATCTCCTCCACCAAGAATGTCTCAGTGGTACCACTACTGGCAGAGCCAGTAGAGTCCTAAAGGACGTAGCTGCTAGACTGACTTTGTGTCAGATGTTGAGGGAACCAACAAGAGTGGAAAATGTATGTCACCTCTTCCACAGCAATTTATTTGGAGCACATGTCCGTGACCGTATCAGTTGCATTGACCACGATGAGTGAAATACCATCTTCATATTGTCCAGCTTGTGCTATTGCAGTACCAACATGCTGAATGAGATTTCAAATAGATGTAACAACTCAAGACTGGGCATTTGTGTGGTGCTGTGGGCCACTGACAGAAGTAGAATTGTTCTCGCCCACAATCTGTGACCTCATGGCCTAGAATATCCCCTCACCCTGCCATTATCACCCAAGCAAGGGGTAAAGTCTGGTTCAGTGTAGAGTACAGGAAGGCATGCAGCACCAGGCATACCTAAAAATGAGATGTAAGCCTGATGAAGTTACAACACAGGTCCACTTGCATGCCAAACAGTGTAACCAGCATGGATTAGATAAAGCTATGTGACCCCACAAACAATGGATCAGCTCTGAAGTCCTTCCACTTTCAGTCTTGAATAATGATGGGTGTCTAAATGATTCACTGGAGAAGGAGGTTCCATAAATATCCCTATACTTGGTGATAGAGTCATAGAGGTGTACGGCAAGGAAGCGGGCCCTTCGGTCCAACTTGCCCAAGCTGCCCAGTTCTCACAATTTAAACTAGTCCCATTTGCCTGCATTTGGTCCATATCCCTCCACACCTATTTCATTCATGTATCTGTCCAAATGTTTCTTAAATAATGAAATTGTATTCAGTTCCGCCACTACCTCTGGCAGTCCGTTCCAGACATTTCACCACCCTCTGTGTGAAATAATTGCCCCTCTTTTTTATCTCTTCCCTCTCACCTTAAACCTATGCCCTCCAGTTTTAGACCCCCTCTTTCACACATCCACACACACCCACCCCCAGGGTTAAGCTGTCCGCTATCTACCTTATCTATGTCTCTCATGATTTTATATACCTCTATAAGGTCACCCCTCAGTCTCCTACGCTCCAAACGAAAAAGTTCCAGCCTATCCAACCTCTGTTTATAACTCAAACCTTCCAGTCCAGGTAGCATTCTAGTAAATCTTTTCTGTATTCTTTCTAGTTTATTAATATCCTTTCTAAAGTCGGGTGACCAAAACTGCAGCCAATTCTCCAAATGTGGCATCTTGTACAGCTGCAATAAGACGTCCCAACTCCTATACTTAATGCTGTGACTGATGAAAGCAAACGTGCCAAAAGCCTTCTTTGCCACCCTGACTACCTGTGACTCCATTTTCAAGGAATTATGAACCTGTACTCCTAGATCTCTTTGTCCTACAGCACTCCCCAGGGCCCTTCTATTTACTGTGTAAGTCCTGCCCTGGTTTGACCCACCAAAATGCAACACTTTGCATTTATCTAAATTAAACTTCATCTGCCATTCCTCAGCCAACTGACCTAGTTGATCAAGATCTCTCTGTACTCCCAGATCACCTTCTTCACTGTCCACTACACCACCATTCTTGGTGTCATCTGCAAACTTACTAACCATACCCAAAGTACATACCATAACCAAATTCTCATCTAAATCATTTATATAAATGACAATAACAGTGGACTCAGCACTGATCCCTGTGGCACACCGCTGGTCACAGGCTTCCAGTTTGAAAAACAACCTTCTACCACTACCCTCTGTTTTCAACCATCAAGCCAATTTTGTATGCAATTGGCTAGCTCTCTCTCTGGATCCCATGAGATTTAGCCTTACTCAACAACCTACCATGCAGTACTTTGTCAAAGGATGGGGAGCACATAAGTTCAAAAGATGGGGTTGAAGAATTTGCATCGAACTTCAGCCTGAAAAGCCAAATGAATTATGCATCTTGGCCTGTCCCTGAAGTCCTGAGAATCTCAGATGCATGTCTTCAGCCAATTCAGTTAACTCCACATAATATTAAGAAACAGCTGATTCCACTGCATACTGCAAAGGCTCTGAGTCCTGGCAAGTAGGAAGTAACATCTGCTCTATGCAAGTGCCAGGCAATGACCATCTCTAACGAGAGAGAATCTAACAGTTGTGTTGTATATTTATTACATTACCACTGCTGAACCCCCCAATGGAAATCTACCATTGTCTTGAAACTGAACTGGATCCACTGTATAAATACTGTGGCTACATTGTCAGAAGTGAGACGGATTACTCACCACTTGCCTGACTGGATGTGTAAAAACTTCACACCATCCAGGATAAAGCAGTCTACTTGAGTGGTAACCCATCCACCATCTTTCACATTCATTTTATTGACCAGCATTGTGAATCTACTTACATTACACAAGAATGCAGTGGTTTAAGATAACCGCTCATCACCAGCTTCTCTAGGGCAGTTAGGATGAGCAATAAATGCTGCCCTAGCTCGCTATACCCACATCTCACATGAGTAAAAAACATTATAATGGAGAGTGTGTGTGAGAAGAACATCCTTCATTGGATGTGAAGCAATTTGAGATGTCCTGAAGTAACAAAAGGCATTGGAGTAATGCATGTTTTTGTTTTATTTACAATCACTGGAGGCTTGGGACAGCAAGGCTGATTCTGGCAGAATTTGATGGTGGTTTTTGATGAATAATGCAGTGTGTCAGTGATACCCTCCTTTTCTTATAGTTACCAGACAAACTCATCTCCAGCCTGGTGAAATACTACTACTCCTGGAAGAAGACCCGAACTCGAACAAGTGTGATGGATCGACAAGCTCGCAAGCTGGTGCACAAGAAGGAGCGGGAAGACAGGTCTGTGAATTGTTCTTGCATGTCACCATTACCCACCCACCCCCTGCAAAAAAAAAATCCAAAGTACTATCTGGACAACTTTGAATATGATGGCAGTTTCTTGCTCAGTGTTGTCACGTAGCTATAACCCGCAGATAGCATGACATAGCAATCCAGCCTGAGCCTATCCTCCGATGGATATACTTTCCATCAGGAGGTTCTCTTGGCTGCTGACAGAGGAAAACAAACTGGGGACCTCTGTGATTCAGTTAAACCCATCCTTTCACCAGCTGGGCTCGAGAAATAAAAACACTTTTGGACAAGCAGGACATGTGGCTCCATTCATGAATCTCAGACGAAGAAAGTGAACCCCCGTTTCTGAAAATCAGCCAAGAACTGAAAGCTATTTCAGTCCCTGCTTTATCTCTAAAACTTTTCATTTTATGTGTTTTTCTTCTGTGTTGTAGTAATGATGAGGCAGAAGAAGTGACAGTGCAGATTGCAGACGACAGTGATTATGAGCCTGATGTCAAGAGGGAGGTAAGGTTTCTTTTTTCTTCTTCACACTCTGTACAGGGTAACCATCGACAATAAGTTGCACCCTTTGTGTTCAGATTGTCCAGTGTTCTCAACTGAATGGTTTAACTCATTGCTCAGTTTTTGGATTTGTCCTGAATTAGAGTGCTATCTAATGCTGAAATATCCATGGGATTCCTATCCTTACCCCTTGCTAAAGTTCATCGCCATTCAGTAATTTTCCGAAGTGGCTGTTCCACTTGATCTTGGGGTATGGTCTTGGCTTTGGAGCAGGAGGAGGCTATTCAGCCCTTTAAACTTTTACTGCCATTCCTGCTGATTGGTTTTGCTGTACATCCTTTCATCCCTTATCCAATCGAAACCTATCTGCTACTATTTTGAAAGTTTCGATTGACCCCCAGCAGCAACAGCTTTTCGGATGAAAGTGTTGCAGACGTTTGAAGTGCTTTCTGACATCACTAGCTGATTAACGTGGCTGGGATTTTAAGTTTCTGTTTACTTGTTATGGATCACAGGAAATACCTTCTGTCAGTGCCATCAAAAGCTTTAAGCATCCTAAACAGAGGGAAAGCATGTTAGAATGATATTGTCAGTGAATTCAGAGGCCTGGCTACTTATAAAGGCAGAGGGTCAAATCCCATCATGGCAGATGGTGAAATTGAAATTTAATTAATCTGGAATTGAAAACTAGACTTAGTAACTTAGAAACAAGTACTGGTGGAACTATATGGAATTGTTGTTAAAAGAAAAAAATGTCTGCTTCATTAATGTCCTTTAGGGAAGCAATTCTGTCCTTATCCAGTCTGGCCTACATGTGACTCCAGACCTGTAGCAATGTGTTTGACTCTTAACTGTCTGAAATGTCCCAACAAGGCACACAGTTCTAGGGGTAATTGGGGATGAGCAACCTTGCCAGTGACCCACACATCCCATGAAAGAACAAGTAACACAGAAACAACTCATTGAGATCACCCCTTAATCTCCTTTACATGGGGGAATACAAGGGTCAGTTTTTGTATCTAGTCCCCATAGCTTAACCTTCTAGTGAATCTGTGCTACACTCTTCCAAGGCCAACATTTCCCACCTGAGGGGTCAGAACTGAACTCAGTTACTCCAGATGGGAGTCAAAGCAGAGCTCTTTATAAACTGCACAAAAGCAGAATGCTCAGGATGCTACAAATCTTAGAAACAGAAAATGTAAGAGAACTCAGCAAGTCAAAAAGCATGTTTCAAGTCAGTTTTTCAGAACAAAGAACGCTGCTCCGACATGTGACCTGCGAAAAGTTAGAAATGTAGTAAATGAAAAATAGTGTTGTGGTTGGGAAACAGAAGGAAAGGTCTGCAATCATGTCAGTAGGCATGTATTGGGGGCAGGAAAGACGAAATGACAAAAGGTTATGTACACATTGTTTGGCTGAAGGAAGGGGGATTATAGACACAATGAAATTAAAAGATATGTCTATAGTATGTGTGAATGCCAGGTCCCTGAATAACTGCTGTCTGAAAAAAAATTGAAAAGTGAACAAGAGAGGGCAAGAAAAATAACAAATATAACTTGTAACTGGTCACCTGGTTGGACAGAATGTGAGTATTTCTGAAAAAAGACACACTTTGTCAAAGCTCTTGCATTCATTTGGACAATTCACAAAGAGTATGAAAGAAAAGGTAAAGCAACATTTATACTGTATCGGGGAGAGTGCAGACTGGTTTAACTTTGATAGAGACGTATCCATGGATCATGCATCAGGCAGATGTTGACTGGTAGTTAACATCCAAGCTTTGTTTAAAATTATACTAGGCAGGTTGACTCTGATTGCTCAAGGCACCGCCGTGAGAAATGCACCAGAGTACGGCTATCACCTATTTTGTTGAGTTTGACCAATTACAATAGGTTCTTTCCGTTTGCAACCGTTTGCAAAGAAACGGTAAATTAATGTATGTAGCTTGTATATAGAAGTGTGCCACAATGCAAGCCTGGCTGACAGTCCTGATTTGATTGTCAGTGTAATTCTTAGCACAATCTGGTTTATTTAGCAAATGTGGTCCAATTGTTTTTCAGCATCACTCAAATGTAACTTTGACAAGCCTTCAGGGTAAAGGCCTCCTCAAGATAAAGGTTCAATCCATCTTGCTTGTACCTGTCCACTATATCTCCAATATTTCTGCTTTTATTTCTAGTTTCTTGGCATTTAAGTATTTGGGTGAATGGGGGTAGGGGTTGCAACAACAGTAATGCAATTTGTACAGGTTTTGGTGACCGCTTTGCAGAACACCTACACTCGGTTCGCACTAAACAACTGCACCTCCCAGTCGCGAACCATTTCAACTCCCCCTCCTATTCCGCAGACGACATGTCCAACCTGGGCCTCCTGCAGTTTGCCACAACGATGCTACCCGAAGGTTGCAGGAACAGCAACTCATATTCCGCTTGGGAACCCTGCAGCCCAATGGTATCAACGTGGACTTCACAAGCTTCAAAATCTCCCCTCCCCCTACCGCATCCCAAAACCAGCCCAGCTCGTCCCCGCCTCCCTAAACTGTCCTTCCTCCCACCTATCCTCTCCTCCCACCTCAAGCCCCACCCCCATCTCCTACCTACTAACCTCATCCCGCCCCCTTGACCTGTCCGTCCTCCCTGGACTGACCTATCTCCTCCCCAGCTCCCCACCTACACTCACCTTTACTGGCTCCATCCCCGCCTCTTTGACCTGTCTGTCTCCTCTCCACCTATCTTCTCCTCTATCCATCTTCTATCCGCCTCCCCCTCTCTCCCTATTTATTTCAGAACCCCCTTCCCCTCCCCCATTTCTGAAGAAGGGTCTAGGCCCGTAACATCGGCTTTCCTGCTCCTCTGATGCTGCTTGGCCTGCTGTGTTCATCCAGCTCTACACCTTGTTATCTCAGATTCTCAAGTATCTGCAGTTCCTACTATCTTTGGAAATGTCTATCATGAATAGCATAGTGATTGCAACAGTTCAAGAAGGTGCTCATAATCATTTCGGGCCTGCAAAGCACGGTAGGATTACTATAGGTGAATTAAAAGAGAAAGTTATGGCAAGATATTTAAAAAACTGAGTGACTCAGAACAAAACTTATTTTAAATATTGCTTGTGATTCTCCCTCTTCCCCTCCCCATAGCGCTCCGGGGAACAGAAACCCACAAATGGCAAATCAGTGTCAGTGAAGAGAGAGTCGCAGAGCATCCAGTATCGCCATCATCCGCCACGCTCAAAGAGACGGCCACCTAAGGATATGTACCTCAGCCAAGATGAGGTTGCTGGAGTCTCTGCTAACCCCAATGCTGCCACCATCTCTCTTCGACAGTTGGACTCACAGCTCATCTCCATCAAGCGTCAGGTGATGTACAGGGGAAATGCGAGGTCTGGAATTTGGGGAGGGGGGTGGAGTAGAATGATGGCGCAGTATATTAACTGGACCAGCAGTGATTTAAATCCTGACCTTCCATCTCTGAAGTCAAAGACACACGAAAAGCGAAAGGATTTGATTTTTCTGCTGTTTAGAATCCAATGTTGCATTGAGTTGGAGAAAACTGTCTGGCTGCCGACACCCCATCCCGTGAACCCTCCAGCAAGAATGATTCATTATTTAGTAATTTAAGTTACAAGATGGCAGAGAGGCAAAATTTAAAAAATCATGCTGGTAACAGTAGAGAGTACCCTATTAAATGCCTGGTTGATCTGCCTTGGGTGTATTTGATGGGCCAAGTATACAGGGAATTTTAGTCTGTATCTCATCCTGTCCTGTGCCTGTCATAGAGTCATAGTCCTGGGAGTGTTTGATGGGTACATTGTAGAGGGAACTTTACTCTGTGTCAACCCTGTACTGTCCCTGTCATGGAAGTACTTGATGGGTAAAGGATGAAATTTAATGAATTTCTATGGAAGACGGGATTGGGAGGTACGGCAGAAACTAGATAACTGGGATCACTTAGGGAAAGAAGCAGTTAATGAATTATTGCCGAAGATGTAAATGTTTTTGTCTCCCTCCTGTGCCATAGGTTCAGACAATAAAACAGATAAACAGCTCATTAAAGCAAACACTGGATGGGGGGATCGATAAACTGCGACCACCAGAGGTATGAGTGTCATATGACTAACCCTCCCTTCTGTGGTGTATTGCCTTTACCCTCCAGTGCCTGCATTACTACAGTGATAATGTGTTGGTGTTATTCAGACATTTTAGAGATTGGTTCAGTCTGAGCTGAGTTGCACAGGTTTTGTGATACTGGTTTGATGAAGGAGTATTGGCTCTTGGAACACTAATTTCAACTGCTCCTCGAATAGTAAGAATATTTACTGATCAGATCTCATACAATCAAAAAAGTGCTGAAGCAGAAAACAGACCATTTGGCCCATCCTATTGTGCTGGATTTCTAATCTCCACTAGTGGCCTTCTAATCCAAGGTGACTTCCCAGTCGAGGAGAGTCAGCACTGGGGTGCGTCGCACTGTCGGAGGGTCAGGGATAAAGCAGTGCTGTATTATCAGAGAGTCAGTAGTGAGGGAGCACTGCACTGTTATCTGGCCTGCCCTTTCTGGTTCATGTTTTAAATATTTCCATGGCTGCTGTCTGAAAGAGCAGCGAAGTGCTCTCCCAAAGTCCTGGGACCAATTTTTCTTCCTCGACCAACATCACCAAAATAAAGTGCTGATTGTTTTGTCATTCATGTGTAGGATCTTGCTGCGTGCAAAACTGGTTTCCTCCAATACAACAGTGACTACATTTCACAAAGTCCTTCATCGACTGTAATGTGTTTTGGGATGTCCAGTATTTCTGATAGTCCACTGGAGAAATGGGACTTTGTTTATTTTTTTGAGCTGACATCATGACATGTACTAGTGTAGTTTGTTTTAAATATACTTTGTGTTATAATTCTCTCGTTCTCCGTCTCCACAGTCCAATTTGAAGCTCAACTCTCGCTGGACGACCGAGGAGCAGCTCCTGGCTGTTCAAGGTATCCACACATCTTTGTGAATACTGCAGGCTCCACCGCTGTGCTTCTCCACCCTCCTTTATTTTGGTTGATAGCATGTTATTTCCTGAGTAGCTCCATTCTGGCACAAGTGATCTCATTCAGTCCGAGGCTGTAGAGTCTCTCCTCAACTAGGCAGAGTCCGCTCATGCACTAGATGGTGCTTGACTTGACCTGTCAAATCAGAAAGACGCTGGTGTTTTAAACTCTGGCTCTCTGTCTCTCTTTCTCTGTCTCCCCTGCAGTCACTTCCCGATCCAAGCCTTGTTGAATGAAGCTATGTTGAGATGCTGTGGGGAGTGAGGGAGGTGGAATAAATTCAAACTTGTGTACTCTATATCAACTGGACGTGGGCACCAATCATCTCATTGTCTCAGTGACAAAGAATGGGGAGGGGGCTTGGAGTATGAGGAACGCTGTGTGTCTCTGTGTCTCTGTTTCGGATAGCATGTTGGAAGATGGAAATTCCCCAACTCCACACCAAAGGAAAAAAAATCCCAAAATGTTTCTGTGTTCAGGAATTCGTAAATATGGGCGGAATTTCCAGGCCATTGCAGAAGTGATCGGGAACAAGACACTGACCCAGGTGAAGACCTTCTTTATCAGTTACCGTCGCCGTTTCAACCTGGAGGAGATTCTGCAGGAATGGGAGGCAGAGCAGGAGGTGCAGGGCAATGCTGGCACTCTGTCGGGACTGGACGATGGTGGTGCCTGCAACCCATCACTAGCTAGCAGCGAAGAGGAGGCAGAAGAGGAGGCCGAGGTACATGAGTAACATGCTGCCCTGTTGTGAGGGATGGGATGGAAGTGTTTGTCTTTGAGTTGGAGAGGGCATTAGGCTACTGGTTACATTTGAATAAATCAGGAGTTGAGTTTGCAGGAGTGTGGGGTGGGATCAGCTGGCTGAGTTCTGTCGGTTTGTGTATTTGGATCAAGTTTTGTGTCCATTCACAATGATCATTAACCCCTGCCTCCCCCACCCCTTCTCCTTCTCTTTCCGTAGGTCCAAGTGACGCCCGTGCTTGCTGCCCCAGCTCCGCCCACTCCGACCCCTGCTGCCGCCCCAGTGACCCCAGCGACCCTCTCACAGCCTCCGCCGCTGCTCAGACCGAGCCTGCCTGCAGCCCCTGCCCTCCACAGGCAGCCACCTCCCCTACAGCAGGGCCGCTTCCTCCTGTCCCGGCCTCCACTCAACCAACCACCTCCTCCACTGATCCGGCCTGCAGTTGCACTGCCCCCAGGAGCTCGACAGAACCCACGGCCCATCCTGTCTTCGGTTAGCTCGCAGCACCTCCCCTCCCTCATCGGTATCCAGCTTGAATCACCATCATCCTCTGCACACTGAGTTCCACCCAAGACCACAAGCATCGTAACTACGATCGACCATGGCCCTGGGTGTCACAGCTGTGATCAACAAAGATGCAAGCATCTTAGCTACGATCAACAAAGACTGTAAGCATCGTACCTACAACCAGTGAAGTCATAAACATTGTAGATGAGATCAACTAACTTAAAGAGCATTGTAGCTGCAATCAGTGAAAACCAGGACTGCAAGCATCGTAGCTACAATCAACAACAAAACAGAGTTTTAAGGCTTTTTTTTGTTCATTAATTTCAAAGCTTTAGTTTTTAAAAAGAAAAGTAAGGTTTTAACTTTCTGGTGCTTTGTCAACATTTGGGAGATCTGACCTCCCGAATCTGTAACACTACAAAGCAGTGATCTGCTTACCTCTATTCACCCTGAGAAGGATTAAATCAAGATCACCTTGTATTTTGGGAATGTGTGTGTGGGGGTCAGTCCTGGTTCCCAGGAGGTGAGAAGGGGATCAGTTCTTGAACCCCAGGACGGGAAAGGGGAAATCAGTCTGAAGCCTGGGATGGGAGAAGAAAGTGAATCCTGGACCCAAGGATTGGAGATAGAGGTCAGTCCTGGATCCCAGCATCAGAGGTAGAGGGGTTCACTCATCACCTTAGTGGAAGAGAGGAGCAAGTGGATCTCAGGAGGAGACAGATATATTTGGGGGTGGGAAGAGAAGAATGTCTGTCCTGGACGAGACCCTGGAGATGAGAGAGAAGTCAGTCCTGGATCTTGGGATGGTTTGGGGGAAAGGGGGTCAGTCTAATTGGCCATTTTCAGTTCTATATTAACTGGAGCCGACCCAGAAGTGTTTATTGTCCAATTAAATAGGATTGTCTTTGAGACTCCCAGTGGACATTATCAAGTGGACATTATTCTGGTCCCTCCAGTCCCTTCTCTCCTGTTCCCACTCTGTTCACTTGCTGTTTTGAATCTTCCGTATCCTTCCGGTTCTTGGATGGCTAGAAGATTTCTAGAATGCTGTCCTTGTCTGCTTGAGGGAGAAGCTGTCTGTCCATCCTTTAGGACCAGGTGGCTGAAGATGATGGAATAACTAAAAGTGAAGACTAATATTTCCTTTGTGAAACCTGAAAAGGGACCTTATGTTGATTGACTGAGTCTTGGGTGGTGAGGAAGAGTGTTGGTGAGTTAATAAGCAGATAGCTGAAGGATGGGTGGGTAAGGGGAGACACAGTCTGTATTCCACATGACTGCAGTACTTGAACAATGTTGGAGTGTTCTTCATTCGTATACATGATAGCCAAAAGCAAGATGTAAGAGTGTGTTGCTGTCCTTAAGTGGCACTCCTATTGCTGCAGCATCATCTAACTGCAGCCTTGAGACTGAGCCCTGCTCCATTGGTTCAGAATGACCTAAGAAGAGTTGAGGTCCTGATCACCGTTTATTTTACTTGATTTCTTTTAAAATATGAATTAGTGTTAAAAACATAAACTGAGCTTTTCTCTTGTATGGACAAAATCTCAGTGTGAGAACATTAGTCAATGGGGAGGAAGGTTGGTGAATGTGACAGATATTGATTGGAGAGGTGTGATGAGATCAGAGATCTTAGAGAGTCCATGGGATGAAGGTTTACTTGAGCAATGTTGAGTTTTCCTACAATTCTGACTCTCAGAAGAATCCATTCCAGCCCATCATGTCAAAAGCTCTTTTAAAAAATGTATCTCAATTTTTCCACTTTCCCTTCAGTTTCCCCACAGCCTTGCAAGCATTTCCCTTCCACCTTTTTATTGCATTTAGGTGGCACGGTGGCACAGTCCAAATACGTACAGGTTAAGTGGATTGGCCATGCTAAATTGTCCATCGTGTCCAGGGATGTGCAGACTGGGTGGATTAGCCATAGGACATGCAGGGTTACAGGGACAGGGTTTGGGGAGGGGTGTTCTGGGTGGATGCTGTTCGGAGGGTTGGTGTGGACTCGATGGGTCGAATGGCCTGCTTCCACACTGTAGGTATTCCATCAAATCTATGAATTTATTTTGACATTTCTTGTTGAATCTGCCTCCACTGCCCTTGCAGGATGCACATTGTAGATCGTAACAACTTGCTGTGTCACAAAATTCCTCATCGCCTCTCTAGTTCTTTTCAAATCTGTGTACCTCTGGCTTCTGACTGTTCCTGTCACTGGGAATCATTTCTTTTTATTCTTGTTGAAGTTGTTTAATTTTGTATTGCACCAAAGAAGTGAAGGCTGAGAGATTCTCTCCTCCTCCATCTCTTTGTCTCATGTCATTGCAAGAATTGCTTTATTTTCCTGATCTCAGCTACTCTGAATAACTTTAAGATGAGAAAACTGTTCTCCAGAAGTATTACCTATCCAGCTACCACCTTGCTAGCTTGAGCTAAGAGTGGTGACTGCTCCCTGAGCTACTCATCCTCAGCTACACTCAAGGCACTTATCAGGGAAGAGGGCATAATGGTCACATCACTTTCTTCCTCTCTGATGGTCACCAATCTTCTCGCCTTATTCCCTCCTGCATCCCTGTCTCCCTCCTCAGCCACTCCACAGCCATAGCACCCAGCTACAACTCGGAGTAACCATTTCCAGTGTGGGTCCTATACTTTCCATTAATTTAGAAGGAGCTTTGATTGCTGTAGCAATTGTCATCACCTCGGAAACTCCCATCACAAGTGCTTTCCAGCCAATGAAGTGTAGTTACTGCTGTAATGTAAACAGGGGGCGTTTTACACATGGTGGTGAGATAAATGAGCAGATATGGTTTTTCAATTAAGAGAGGGGTCAGTGTTCACTGACCTCAGGAAGGGTTTACACTCACAGCTGTTCTGACCTTGCTTCAGTGCAGTGTATCCTCTCAAAAGCCTTGCAGATGCTTTTCGATTTTGCTGGGATGCTAACCTGACCCCTGAAGAGCTGCCCCTCCCAGCACCACACCGCCACCACCACCACTACCACGAATCCAAAACTAGGAGTCAACTAGAACTATTGGATAATGTGTTTAATATCAACTTGGAGCTGATGTGCAGGTTTTAAGATCTGGTTTATGGTGTTAGCAAATCCCAATGACACAGTGGCAGCAGCACCTGGTTGTGTCAGCTCACTTTGAGCTCCCTATCTCCAGAGTACTGATATGTATGAGGGTAATTTCATTAATTGTTTCAAATATGTTAGCTTTTATTACAGATGACCAGCCAGAGTCACTAGGCAGTAGGCCAAGGGTCTGTCTGTTCGTTTGCAGGAACCCAAATGCTGCTTGTCTCAGATCACCTGTACATAAACAGGTTACAGCATCTGAGGCCTGGAGCTGTGACTTTACCTATTGGTGGCCTACGGCAATCGACTGTGCTCATTTTGCTGTGTCAGGGTCACTCCACAGCACTTGTTTCATGTCTCTGCTCCGAGTGAACGGATTTGCAGGAAAGGGAGTAGGGACAAGCACCATGTATTATTTCCTGCAAAACTATGTCGTATATGAGACAAAATGTCCAGCATGCACCAAGACTGAATGGAAACCATTGAGTTCCTTGAAGGAATCTCTTGTGAAGGTTAAATGTATAATGATTTGGTTCTGGAGCTTTTGGAAATTTAGTGAGGTTGTGGATAGACACTTTCTCTTGCTGTTATTCATCCAGAATTCCGTTGCGACCTTGTGTGTTCTGGGGTTAGGATGGTGGTGCTACTGAAACTTTCTTCTTCCTCCACAAATGTGAGTGTTCTACAGACTGATGCTGGTTCCCTCATGGTGACTTCCCATTGTGATTTGGCTATTTTGAAATTAGAGCATCCTTTACCATTACAGCCACAAATCTTCTTTGGATTCACAGGTTTACAAATCTGATTCTGACGTAAGGTGTTCCTGTGTTAGTCAATTCTGTAAGCAATCGGATTGCCTTTTTTAAATGTTGTCTTTATTATCAGATTGGGGTGTATAATAATGACATCACTTTTATGCAGATTGGTGTCTGTCTTTTACACATACCCTTTTGTCTATTACCACAATAAGTTCACACAGAGTTAATAAGACTTCTTGGAGTCACTTATCTTCTTTATTTAATAGGTGAATGTAGGAGGTAATGCCGATTATCAGATTTGCTTGGTTCAGTCAATACAACTTGGCTGTGTATGATTATAAAGAAAGCATGCCAGCCCACTTTGATGCCTTAGTGAAATAGAGCAACTACACTTCATTTGACAGTCCAAAGTAGGATCCTGTCTTGTGGGTTCCTATCTCTGTTATTTACCTGACTCCCTATTTCCCCCACACTTCTTGTCTCTCATCTCGAAAGCCAGTCTTTTTCCAACCGTTCTGCCACCCTGTAGATGGTAAAGAGCAGCAATTTGGGTTTTTCTGCACTTACTGAAAGATGTTCTCTGATTTTCTGAATAAGCTAATGAATTACCTGCTGAGTTAGATTAATGCTTAGCATTTTAACCAGATTCTTTGTGGGGAAAACTGGTCAAAAAATTGTGATAAATATGCCATGTGAATGAGAGATGGACTGGAGTTAAAACATTTGCTGTTACCTTTTTCCTCGGCCCCATTTTGAGCCTTGCAGAACTTGGCAGTGTAGCAATATTGTCGCTAATACAAATACCTCAATGGCCAGTACTCCAGGGAACCAGCATGAGGGAAATCAACATTTTAATGTTGCATTCGTATAGATTTCAAAATTGAATGTGTGTGAAATAGCTGAACTGCAAAACCATTAATGGACAGCTCTCACACTTTGTACCCTAGACTAGCAGGATTCTGTCAATTAAATACCTACTAGAACTTTTTTAGGTATATGTTTTTCTGGGATGGCCGCTCTCAGACCTCAGTCAGTGCTCGTGTCTGCTGTGGACAACTGTTTCAGTATTAGCTACCTGTATGTTCTGTTGTGTTTTTATGAAGAGTATTTGTTTTTGTGTGTGTGCGCGCGCGCGCGCGCGTGTGTATGTGTGTATGTGTGTGTGCGCGTACCCGCGCATGCATATTTTTAAAATATCATTTGACAATTTCTTAACTTATTTTTGGTGTTTTACAAAAAAGTTTTTTTTTTTTTAGTGAGTTTGGTATACTTCTTCCCTGCGGAGTCAGTTCAGAATTTCCAAGTGTTCAGCAATGGAAATTATGAATTATGGGATTTCAATAAAATATTTTACTAGTCACTGACTTAGACTTGTGTTGTTTATTTGGTTTGTGGTTAGCTTGACCCTACACTCTTGTACCTCAGGACATCTAATGAAGTACTTTTTGGAACTGTAGTCACTGTTGTAGTGTCCTAAACGCAGCAGCTGGTTTGCACAGAGCAAGATCCCATAAACATTGTGATAATAACCACAATGTATTTCAGGAATATTGAAATTTTTTTTTTTGAGAACTGTGGGATCCAGCCAAGTGAGACCAATTTTTCCTGATAATGTACATGAAAGTACTCAGCCATCAATTATGGGTTTGACCCATGGACTCATTGCATTTTTCACACCCTTCCAATGGTAAATGTCAAATTTCAATGTGTATTTACGTTTTCTTGATTTAATGCTCTGCTAACAGTGCTTTTCGTGATGCAGAGAATCCTGTGGTCGGAACACCGAGCGCAAGGATTTTGCTGCTTCAAAGAGCCTGTCACTAGCCTATGGTTCTGGGAATGATGCCAAGGCTGATCTCAATTCATTCTCAAAAGGGCATGACCCCACATTCTGTTGTCCCATATATGGAAGTGGCAGAGCATGACCTGAACTGGATTCAACTGGTGGAGTGAATGAAGTAGAAAAAGCTTTTCTTATTCAAATGTTTTTAGATGCCAGCTGCAGAAGTTGACCCATTTCCAGTTGGGCATCCATGAAATTAACAGTCCCCAAGGCAGCCACTAATGTCCTAGCAGGTAAGACATGGACAACTTCTGCTCAACTGGCATTGGGTAACTACCACTTAGATCAGGAGCTTTAGTTGGTAAAAGGGAAACTTCAACTGCTGGTAACACAGAAGCAGGAAGTCATTCCATCTTCGGAGTTATTTATCCATTCACTTCAATAATATATGATTTCAAATCCACTCTCCATTTGTAATTTAGAGATATCACTTGTTGAAGCAGCCTTATCTGGCCTTTGCATTGCTCACATCTGAACAATTTGTCTCACTGACCCTCTTATGAACAGATAAATCAAACGTTGAAGCCAGATTCCTGTTCCCTGTAATAACAACAAGCAGACCAATGTTATGTTAAACTATAGAAGGAGAAACTTTATTATAATCATAAATGTGAACTTTTCCCAGTCCATATTTAATACATTATTTTCCTCCCTCTGGTGCCAGGTTCCAATTAAACAATTCTCAAATGAAAGGGCATCAATCATTCAAAGAAATTAACACAAAAACAGCTACACAAACCAACTTCCCAGTTTGGGTCATGCAAAAAAAAAGTGTCCCAAAACTCATGATTTAAAAAAATTAAATAAAATTCCTCTCTATACCACCCACCCCACCCCTTCCCTCCATACACACATCAGATCTATTAGGTTTTAAGTGGTTCTTAAACCCTTGACAATTCAATTCCATAGCAGTTCCCAAAGTGCCCAGCATTACAGATGTTGAAATTCAATCCAGCAGACCCCTCTTCAGCCAAATTGGAGTGTAAATAGGATTCCCCATTGTTTGACCAGGGCATACAGCATCCTGAATCTCTTATTTTAAAAAGTCACACGAAATGTTCAAATGGAAACTGTAGAGTTTGTTTAGGGCGAGAATTAATGTGCTACTAATATAGGCAAATAGTTTTAATAACTGCTTTTAAGAGCCAATTCTGACTATTTGGGCAAGGGAACAGTTGTGGTGGTGGGGGAGGGCAGAGGGAATGCTGGGTGGTGATTTGACCGATACTGCCTCAGGTTCCTTACTCCAGCCCCTCACCATTGGCAAGTTGTGGTTGTCCCCAGATGAAAGCCACCCTCAACAGCCACAAAAGGTTTTTGTGGTTTCCACAAAAGCCACTGCCTTGACAACGGAAGAGCCAAGGTTTAACACTATATTATAGTAATATCATTCTAGAGAAGGGGTCTGTTTAGTAACAGCAGCAAAGTATACATCAAAATCCAGGAAAGTGGGTTTGGAAATTGAGGTTACTACCCCATTTTTACTTAAATTATTTTGTACAAGTATCAAGTCTGAATGGACCACAGATTTTCATCTCCATAGAGATGATTTCCAAAACTTTCCATCAACAGGGGCACTTTTCTTCAACAGCCAATCTCCATAATTAGCAATGCAGCAATAAAAAGGAAAGAGGTGAGTATATTACAGAATGGCAATTGTCAAAGGGATCACAGAGCTAGAATTCTGGTCCTGGGGACAAAGTGAACAGGGATGTTGGGACATCTCGGGCAAAAGCCAGGGATTTAAAAACAAATCCCTGCAGCCAAATTTATATTTTGATTTAAAGTAAACGTGATTAAGAATCTTGCACTGAAGAAAAGATGGTGGTTGGGATGGGCGGAGGGGTGCATGAGAGCAAATTAAATATCAGGTGAGAAATTGCTACAGGTTAATAATACATTCTGATACACAAAGCCAGACATCTTTCTATAGGAGACATAAATTAGAAGCAAAAGGATTCGATTGTTTTGAGTCATTTACAGCAGTGGGAAAATGGCATGTCATCTGTACATGTTTCCAGTACAGGTGATCTATTATACACATCTTTTAACTAAGCAGGTGACCAGCAGATAATCAGTAAACTGGTACTCAGCTTGCTCATAGGACCATTAGGAAATTATCAAGTCCCATTGCAGTCTCCCATCAGTCAAGTTACCAATTTCTACCTCAAAAAAGCTCTATAAGATGGTCATTTGAGGCAAGACAATGGAGATCTGAATAGAGAGCAGGAGCCTCATTTTTACCTGACAGTACAAGAAAAGCAAGTCCTTTTTTACAACAGCAAATACAACGCGACAACTGAAAAACTAAAAGATTAGCTTTCTCTATGTTACAGTGTATGCCAAGACCCGAGTTGAATTAAAACAAGAAATCAATTTCTCTGAAACTGAATGAAGAGGTGTTGCACGAATTGGGAGAAGATGTCTAAGCTTGTGAAGAGATATGAACTGAAGGTATCCAACCTTGTTTTGCTAGTTCCCAGCTGGATCAAAGCCTTAGTCAGGAGGACAAGTGTTTACAAATCAGGTGGCTTTGCAGATATATTAAACACGTCTCGTGTTACTTGACTAAGTACCACATGGCAACCAAATGTGGTTACACAGCAGCTGAGGACCAACCGATTACTGAATGGGGCTTATGTCTCTGGGCTTTCATCCCTTCTGTCTGCACTGGACTCGGGGACAAAGTCCTGGAGATGAACAGGCGAACTTGAATCACCCAATCCCTACCAATTTATCTGTGTTTGAAGTCAGGCCCCAGATGGTAGAGATTTGGGCTTATGAATATGCCTAATCAATGCACACTGTGCAGGGCCACAGAGTCTTAACTCAACTGGAATCCAAGTCAGGCATAGCAAGTTTCTCTATGTCCACTGACATTCAGGAGTGTCCAGTATCAAACTTGAAATCTGCTTGTTAAGGTATAAATGCACATATATAACCTCCTAAAACTGAAAACACCTAAATAAAGATTCACCTGAAAATCAAAATGGTGGTTCAAGCCTTTGTTGAGATGTTTGTATTAGTTGGAATAGTAGAGTGATTGTTCAGATATCCCCTCTGTGTCCTCATTGAGTTTAAGCATTGGAGATAGGAAAAGCATCTTCCCTGGAACCTCAGAAACCCTAGAGTTCAATGTCAGACCCAGTCATTGCTGTAACATGATGACTGGCCCCAAACATGCTCATTAGTTAGTTTCTATCACTAGCATTCACTTAGACAGGGACTGGAGATGGGGCCAAGGGTTGTTGGAAACTAAACCAAATACTGGGTGCATCTAGTACTGTCTCTTCACCTGTTCAGTCTCATCCTGACTCCCTCAATCCACTCATCTTTACTCAACTCTAATCAGCAGTATACACACACACTCAAAAAAAGGGTAGACAGCTGGAGGAGAGACCCAACTCTACTCCTACCCAAACATGGCTGTCCTTAAAACACATTTCACATACCAGCAACGTGTCCTTCATCCCCAACCCTTGGATGGGGAGAATTCCTCCAGCTTGATAACTGCTTCTCCATTCTTCCCCTAACCAGTATATATGCCAGGTCCCTTCTCTATGCACCATTCAGTACCCTACCTCTCCTGTCACTCTCCCCTTCTTGGGCACCAACACTGATTACTGCATCCTAGCTCACAAACTGGCATCAGAATCTCAGACAGCAGCAGGTCCAAGTAGGCTAATGCCCATTGTACTCCAAACCCCATCCACAAAGATCTAGATGGGAATATTTACAATCTAGAAACTGGATGGCAGCTCCTGGTGTTACTTGGGATAAGGATCACGGACACCAGGCTTTCAACTGGAGTGATCCGGATGTGAGCTCATGGTTCCTACAGCGAAGGAGCATCCTTGGTGGTGACCAACAAACAGTGCAGCTACTGAACCGTGTCCAACTTACCACTGACACCATCTGAGCATCAGGGAGATCCAGGAACAGCAACTGGGCAGGAGGAGCAAAGGAACCAGGGAGAAGTATAATCTTTTCACTTTGGATGGGTGAAAACAGGCAATTTGAGGAGACTATAGGTAAAGTTTATAAATACGCTGCTTTGTCACATCTCTTTGTAATGCCCTGGTAATAGTAACGCAAAATGAAATAATCACAGTTAATATGGGTCAACACTGCATCTAACAGACCAGAGGCTACTTAACCATCACAGGTTGAACAAAAATGTGATTGGAACCCTGGAAGAAATTCCTGCCTTGGAAGTTTAATCCAGGGTTAAATTATTCTGGTGGGCAAGACAAAAGGAATGGCCCACAGTAAAAAAACCTGGGAGCTCAACATTCAGCTGGATAAAGAACATCTGTCAATAATTTCTGTGATTCATCTACTGTTTAATTGATTTTTAAAAAAGACAGAAAACAAAAGACAGGAAGAAGGTTGCATTAATTAATTTACAATTTAAAAAATCCTTTCAGAAACTTAAACAGCAAAAACCTTCCAAAACACCTTCCCTTCTCCAACCTTATCTAAGTTGCTTTGGGTTAGGGAAGAGGCCTTGGCTGGGTTGCACAAACTATTAAAAGGGGTTATTCACTAAATAAGCCTAAACAGGAATTCCAGAATGAACTGGAAACAACAACTTTGAAAGAGCCATGATTATTTTGTGCAGAGATGCAGTTTTCCGACCTCCTGATTCACAAGGAAGGAGCCTGATTTTAAACAGCCCCTGGGCACGTTAGCAGATAGTGTTGGTTTTGTAGTGTACCAGGACTCAAGAAGTGGGGTGGGGAAAAGAAAGGATGAGAGCTTGGAGGGTGGGTTAAGAGTAAGTGGTGGTAAGAGAGGGAGGGAAATGTAAGAGGTACATTAAGAACATAAAGGATTCCAGGAAGTGAGCCCCCATCGCCCAACTCCAATCACCCCTCAATCGACATCAGGAAACTGGGCAGAGAGCCCACTGGCACCAGGTTACAGCTAGAATAAGTTGCTTACTAAAGGCACACATCTTGGATAAGGGCCCTGGCTCATTCTCCCTGGAAACAAGTTAACAGCAGGAATTCTGAGAATTAAACCTTATTCAGGCCCAATTCTCCTATGAATGATGATTGTACAGGAGTGGGAGAACAATGAAGGTGAAGCATGGAAATCAGGAGAAGGTGGAAAAGAGGAAGGGGTAATAGGAGGAGGAATAGGATATTACTTTTAAACCGACAAATGCTACAATTATGAGTCTATAATTAGGCAACTGCTGAGTTTAAAAGTTTCTCTCACAATTACTTACTCCTTTCAGGCCACAAGTAATAAACCTGCTCCTCTTCATCTCAACTATCTGAGACAGATCCACTCACTACAGTAAGTTAGTGTAGTACACGATGTGAGATCCCAGATTAATGGCCTCTGCTTCAACTCACCATAAACAGGGAGAAGTGTATGGGGTTGGGCTAAGGAGAGAGAAGGGGGGTGGAGTTCAACAAATCTGCCATCCCACAGTGACATGTCAAGAATGTGTGCAATACATGATCAGTCAGATAAAAAAAACTAAAAAATAAACTTAAAACACTAATGCAAAAAATAAATCTCAAAACTGAAAGATTCCAGCCCAGAAAGTGTCAGCTCGAGTTCTCACTCATCTGTCCCGATTAAAGCTGGTGCCTCCAACGACCTTGGACAAGTTCGCATAGCCTTCCTTACAGCTTCAGTTCATTGGCAATTTTGGACGCTATATTCTTAAATGCTATGGAGGTGCCAGATATGCGTTTGAAACGGACTCCATTGAGGGACAGTCGGGGCAGTTTGCACACCTCCATCTCCCATTGTACCAGGTTGTCCTTGGCGGGGTCCCCATGCATACAGAACAGCATGTACCGCTCCCGTCCCTCATGCTCACAGTTATTGGCATCCAGCACCTTGCCAATCTCTTTCATCATCTCATTGGGCTCCATCGAACTTGTTGTCTTCATGCTCCACGTGAAGCGTAGCGACCGAGGTTTGGCATCTTTATTCTCGTCTTTCTCTGCACTGAGATTGGATCTGGAGGGAGAAGGGGACAAATTACAATTCAAATCATACACAGTTGACAAAACAGAAACAAGCCATTTAACGCATCAGCTCATGTTTCAGCTCCACGTGAGCCTCCACCCAGCCCCCAGTCACCCTATCCTATCCTTTTCTCCCATGTGTTTATCCAACTTCCCTCCCTTAAACTTAGACAGGATTTTCCTTGACCTCTCCTTGTGGGACCAAGTCCCACATTCTTCCCATCCTCTAGGCAAGGGATATTTCTTCTGAATTCCCCATTGAATTCAAACTGATGGGGCACATTCATCTTAATGTCTATGCTATCAAAATCTTTCATAATCTTCAGTAATCTAACAGATCACCCTGAGCCATTCCTGTCACCCCCACACAACACACACTGCACGCAAGATCCATCCTCTCCTCTTTAATTGGATTCACTACCAGGATTTTAATTCTTAGAAGCTATAGAATCCTTACAGTGTGGAAATAGGCCACTCAGCCCATCAAGTCCACACTGACCCTCCAAACAGCATCCCACTCTGACGCATCCCCTAGCCTATCCCTATAACCCTGCATTTCCCATGGCCAATCCTCTAACCTGCACATACTTGGTCTGTGGGAGGAAACCCATGCAGACATAGGGAGAACGTGCAAACTCCACACAGACAGTCACCTGACGACGGAATTGAACCCAGGTGCCTGGCGCTGTGAGGCAGCAGTGCTAACCACTGAGACACTGTGCTGCCCCAAGGATGAGGTGGGGGGGGGGGGGGGGGGGGGGGGAGAGAAGACAGTGAGCTCCAGTGGGTGCAGATGTTGAGAGAGCAGCAGTTTCAGTTTCAGACTTTACCCTCATGACTGACACATACAAACAATTCTTAAGCTTATGCAATTATCATAAGATACAGGAGTAGAACTAGACCATTCAGCCCATCAAGTCTGATTTGCCATTCAATGAGATCATAGCTGATCTGATCATCAACTCCACTTTCCTACCTTTTCCGCGTAACCCTTCACTCCTCACTGATTTTATTTGATTAAAAATCTCTATCCCAGCTCTGAAAAATAAGAGGGAGCCAGCATGACCTATTTTTAAAAATTTATTTCACGAATGTGGGCATCACTGGCAGGGTCCATTCCTGAATGCCGTGGAGAAGATGGTGAACCACTGCAGTCCAATGCTGTTAGGAAGGCTGCAGGAAATGCATGAAAAAGTAACTGTCCCACTCCTGTATGCCCTTTTCCAGCCAGCAAGAGTCATTAGCCCAGCGCCAAGACTGACAGCAGTTTGAGCTGGACGGTATACAGGACAAATAGCTTTGACTCTCCTTGACTCATAGGAACCAGAGTGACATGTGTGCCAGAAGCTACAGTTCACAGGCTGAGGTGTAACAAGAGCTTGAGGCTCAGTTCAAACAGATAAATCCAGAGCAAGGTCCCACATGCAGCACGATTGAGGAATGGAGAAGGGCAAGGGATGGGGCTGTACAAAGACAACCAGCAGGGCAGAAGGAGCAGGGTGCGAGGCAAAGAGGGTGGGTGAAGATCAGGGAGGGTGGGGGTGAAGGAGAGGGAAGGAGGAGGGATGCAAGGGAGAGGGAGGGGCACAAGGGTGGAAAAAAAGGGTGAGTGAGATAGGATGGGGGGTGAAAGGGAATTGTGCAGAAAGGGATAGCGGCACAGGGAGGAACACTGGGACGGGGAGGGGCGCGGAGGGGGGGCAGTGGGGAGAGAGTGGGAATGTTGGACTGGGTTTTGGGGATTTGGTGCTGACTCCAATCTGATGTGGTTGTGAAGACGCTGAATTCTCCAGTGAGGTTATTGACACCAATCAGAAAATCTGATTATTTGCTCACAACAGATCAGTCTCAGCTAGAATCAAGGCCATTCATCAGGAAGATCAAAGATTGGCTCGAGAAATGATTTGTATTTTCTATACTGCTTAGTGGCGACAGAGAGAGAGAAAGAGAGCCCAGTAAAATCAAACTAAATTCATCCGTTATTAGGCACCAATTGGAAATTTGGGAAACATTGTTGGTGACAAGTTTCAGCCTTGTCTCAAAAAAACCAGATCCCAAAGGACATGAAATAACAGGGCACTGGAATAAACTGCAGGCTGAGGACTAATCAGAATCTAAATCGGGGCGCGACGGACACACACACACACACAGCTCGCTGCTCTGGGAGCGACTGACACACACACAGCTCGCTGCTCTGGGAGCGACT